>NC_044062.1:15897671-16052671 GCF_902167405.1 Gadus morhua | reverse complement strand
TGCCTTAATCAAATGTCTTGTGATTTCATCCCATTAAATATATAGCATTTTTTTTCACAATTTATTTAGAAGATGCAAAACCCAATGTTTGTTAAATAGAATCTGATAATTGTTAACGGTTTATCTAATAATAAATTATTGCTCAAATGACTACTGCCACCTGCTGAAAGTCATGCGATACTACAGAGTGCAGCATTTTCTTCAAGGAAACGTTAGGGCAACGATTCAGTCATGCACAATGTAAGCAAGGCCTCAGCACCTGGCACATGTGGATTGTTGTAGATAGATATCTACATTGATTGATTGCCCCTTCTGAATACAGCCCACCTTAAATAAACTATTAGCTTGTTCATAATACATCAATCACGTCACGCATGACAAATCTGACATGAGTTTATATCGGAACACAAAGCTCCAGTCACATTCAGAGCTTTGGTTACAATGAACAAGTTACAAGGTGGTATGAAACCCATGCTGTCCCTGTTTTGGCCGGGGTCTAGTCTGGACGTGGCCAAAGTCACTTTAAGTCGACCATTTATATAAGAGAACAGAGCAGCCCCTGTTTACCAGTTTGGCAACAGCCGTCTCCTAACTACACACAGGGCCTCCTTGCAACACCTTTTGGGAGCTTTGTGTTTGACAAGCGACAAGAAAAGGCCTTGACGTTAATCCTCTCTCCCTGGGTTTATATTTAGGAGGCCTAGACGTATGAGAGGACTGCATGGCGGAGGCCAACAGGGGGCAGCTACGTCCCATGACATGTTTCCACTTATAGTTTGAATGAATGAGGGAAATGAGTGGGAGATGGGATCTTAGCCCCGAAGCCAGACAACCTCCTCAGTGTTTCCTAAAATGGCTGCTGTCTCCGTGAAGGAGGGGGCCTCTAGGCCTGTGTTGGTTTATGAATAATGTTCACATTCATGCAAAAGTCCAACTGCACCTGGTGATGAATTAATAGTCACGTTGGGACAATTTTTGGAGTTTTCACTAAGGACTACTGTACTAAAAATAACATATTCTCCATGTCCTACTTCTGTTCTTTGGCAAATTCCACTGCTATTCGATCTCTAAAGCAATGAGGCTTAGCTGATGAGATGGAGGGCAGTAGAGGAACAGAACCGCATGTTGAAGGGCAGAGACCCTTTCTCTGTTTCTCTGTCTCTATTCTCTTTCTCTGTGTCTCTATATCTGTCTCTGCCTCTCTCTGTCTCACTGTCTCTTTCTCTCTCACTGTGTCTGTCACTGTGTCTGTCTCTGTCTCTCTCACCCTCTCTCTCTCTCCCTTCCTCTCCGTCCCTCTCTGTCTCTCTCGCTGTCTGTCTCTCTCCCTCCCTCTCCGTCCCTCTCTGTCTCTCTCGCTGTCTCTCTCTCTTCCTCTCTGTCTCACTTTCTGTCTCACTTTCTCACTCTCTCACCCTCCCACTCTGTCCCTCTCTCTGTCTCTCTACTCATTCTCTCTGTATCTCTGTCTCAGTCTCTCTGTCTCTCTCTCTGTCTCACTTTCTGTCTCTCTCTCTCTCTCTCTCTCTCTCTCTCTCTCTCTCTCTCTCTCTCTCTCTCTCTCTCTCTCTCTCTCTCTCTCTATATATATATATATATATATATATATATATATATATATATAGAATATATATATCTAAACAATGATATGGTTAAAGTGTACTAAGCGATAATAGGTTTTGTGTCTACTAAAGGTCTGTGGTTGTCTGGAGCCGACAGCAAACAAAAAGAAGAATAAGCTAATTAGACATGATCACGGAAAGAAAATACAAACAGTGAGAATTCCCCTCAAGGCTTAGTTTCATTGGTTTCAGAAAGATGATGATTTGATTATTGATATATATCACTATTATTTGACCATTTTCTTTGTTTCTGTTCTTTGACAATATCTCTCTTATATTTCTCTATGTTATTGTTTGAATAAAGAAAGGATATTCTATTGACCATTTTAAACATTTATCAACCATTTTTGATATATTTCCGACATTATTTGTATGGTTATCTGGCTTGTTTTGGCAAATTAAATCCCCTTTTGCACAAAAGTGCTTCCTGATTATGTTACTGTAAACCCCATGGAATTATGGGCACCGTAGTGAAATCAAAGACATGGTGGTATATCGCTTTCAACCATTCACTCTGATTTGTATGTGCAGCCAATGTATTCCCTCTAGATGGCACAATCGCAATCAAATGACTCGGTGCTCCCCTGCTCCTTCTCGTGAGCTAGATGGATGTGGATGATGCCAAGCTTCATATGCAGATTACAGAATATTCTCCATTGGAAAATCCTTGTGGCTTGGTTAACTATGAAGATTTCAAGACTCAACGGAAGCAGAAAGAGATAAGACAAGAGCAGAAATGAGCCTCACCTATAATGCATGAGTGTATGTTTGTCCAAGCTGGACAGCTCGACCGGACTTTGACTTGCTTTAATTCCTCAAAATGACCTCAGAATGTTTTTAAGATTTGAAATCTGGGAATAAGGCAATATTCAACAACCTAGCGACAAAGGAGATGCACACAAAGGGGGAAAGAAAATACAACAAGTTTAGCGATCAAGGTGCAAAGGACCTTGAAAAGCACGTTTAACACCTGCATTCGAATCACCGCGGACAACGTATAAATAGACAGAACCCATATAGACAGAGGAGAGAGGGCAGCAGGGCTCCTGGCACGGGCCCGAACTCCCCTGGTGAATTAGTAACGATGTAGGCCATCCACACCCCTCTTTCTGCAGCAAATAATAAAGAAATATAAAATGGACATTCCTCCCATGAGAGCACTCTGCTCCAAATTAATTGGTAAGGGAGGATAAATTAGTAAGGGCCCAATATTACAGGGAACCCACGGGGCCGCCAAAATAGGCTTACTCACAGTGGGATACACCCTGACCACGGCTGAGCGGGAGGGAAGGAGGGAGGGAGAGAGGGAAGGAGAGAGGGAGGCGCAGGGAGCGGGAGGGAGGGATACCAGAGAGTTAAGGGAGCAGTAATAAAAAGCAGACTTTGTGAACTCCCTAAATTGAGATCAAGTTCCTCGGGTTAATTGTCTCACCGAGATAGAAATAATAAACGCATAATAACCTTAATTTCTTCACTGTGTGTGTGTGTGTGAGTGTGTGTGTGTATGTGTGTGTGTGCGTGTGTGTGTGTGTGTGTGTGTGTGTGTGTGTGTGTGTGTGTGTGTGTGTGTGTGTGTGTGTGTGTGTTTGTGTGTGTATGTATGTGCAGAAATGCATTCAAGTTTCTAAACAAAACTGCAGGCTTCAATTAGTTTGGGAAAGGAAAAGCCTGCTGTCTGTTCCTCCTCCCCCCTTAAACCTGACGATTTGCTCATTATTAAGGAGACGGACCAGAAAACTTTGTAGCCAAAGGACTTGGTTCGGTGTTCTGCATTGGCTTCATTGCAGACTCAAATACCAAGCAGGCAATAAATCGTGTAACGTATTCTTGTTTTCTCAGGGCTCATTCCCATGCTGAAGAAGTGGAATCTCCGCGGGTAAATATAAAATGATACGGCATCTATTCTGGAACAGGGTTTGAGATTAAGCGTTTATTGGTCGAGCATGGCCTTCTTACATCTCCACAAGGCTGGATCCGGCCCCCCTCGGGACACGGCAGGCTCCCATTTGTTCCAGTTTTCTTTCGCTTCTATTTTTAGATAAGCAAATTGAAGTAGCGAAGGGATCGGGGTCAAAGTGCAAATATTTTGCTCACAGTCTGGAATTCCAACATAATTTTTTCCATTACCCAGAGCACATTAGAAGGAGGGGGAGGGGTTGCCCAGTGGGTAGGGCTCCTTTATCAGCAAACAGCCCCCTTGAACCCCCCCCCCCCCCCCCCCCCCCCCCCCCCCTCCCCACACACACACACACACACACACACACACACACTCCTAACAACACAAACACACGAAAACAAACCTCCTGGCTCCTACCTCCAACGGTACCTTCCCTGTGGGATATCCTGTCTCTACCCCCACCACCCCTCCCTTGCTCCACACACACACATTCACACAAACACACACAAGCACACACACACGCACACACGCGCGCACGCACGCACGCTGACACACACACATAAACACACAAACACACACACACACGCACGCACGCACAAACGCACGCACGCACGCACACACGCCACATTGAACACATTACCTGTGATGTTATCTCCCCCTGACACAGTCCTTGGTGCAAGTTTTTTTCCCATGCTATTTTTAGATCCATTTTCTAGCCTCTATTTCGGTCTTCCAGGGTGGCGGATCCAGGGGCGGGCCATACTCCGTCAGGGCAGGGGTCACCTCAGAGGTCCCATCACAGAGAGACACGTCTATGGATGGTGTTATGAGGGGGAGAAGTCATTCTGGGATTCTCCATTGGACATGAGTTATATGCTAATGTGATGATGCTAATGTTATGCCCTCATTAGCATGGAGGGCATCACATCGCTCGGGTAAGGGTGTATTCGCCATCCCAAGGTCGTCCGCTCATCTCTAAACCGAGTCATCTATATGCCTGTCCAGGTATTTCCTTTATGGGTGCTGATATTATTCTCTTCTCTTCTTTTTCCTGTTGCTGTCTTTCTTTCTTTCTTTCTTTCTTTCTTTCTTTCTTTCTTTCTTTCTTTCTTTCTTTCTTTCTTTCTTTCTTTCTTTCTTTCTTTCTTTCTTTCTTTCTTTCTTTACTCCTTTCTTTACTCCTTTCTTTCTTTACTCCAGTATTCTATGAATGCCATGTTGTCATATGCTTTTCTGAATGTCATAATAAACAGTCAGTCAGAAGACCATTCTTGATGTGTCTGCTCACTTCACAACCATACAATCTACCCCTCTCTACAGGGCGACAGCTGTGTGTGTAACACCCAGTGGATGCTATTTCGTTATTTTTCCTATGCGTAATCATTTGATTATTTAATATTCAAACGGCTGAGGAGTAGCCGTCGTTACATTCAACACCTCTTAATCACACACTCCCACTCACAAACGCAGTGTTTAACATCAGCTCAACTACTCTCCCTCTAATACGCTTGTACAGCCACACACATGCGCGCACACACACACACACACACACACACACACACACACACACACACACACACACACACGCACACGCACACACATTTGCACGCAACATACACACACACAGACACACACACACACACACACACACACACACACACACACACACACACACACACACACACACACACAAACACACACGCACAAACAGACCCACCCACCCATGCTCTAGACTTTCTTCCACTGATGCCAGACACAGCTGTGAGCACTTTGAATAACTTGTGTAGGCCATAATCTCTCAGCTCACTTCAAAGTCTCTCGCAAGTCCTTTCAATGTGTAACCGACCCTTGACTCTTTATATATATGTTTTATAATGCACCCTCTCTGAGCTGATATGTCAATCATTGAGTTGAGTGATTGCATGGGCGTTGCTGGGTGTGGATTTGTAGAACCATTTGTGCCAAAGGTCCCGCTGTGATTGTGCAGTTATGTCTGTACTTTGCAACATGTTTGGGGTGACAACAGTTGGACTGGAGTTGAACTCAGAGTAGTTACAAACCAATACTATTGTATTATGTTTCTGGTGGCAGTAAACCATGACCTGACCGTGTAGCCTATAGATATTCTTTATTTTGCAATTTTCCAGACACATTATCCGATGCATGTTATTAGTAAAGAAATATATCTTTAAATCATTATAAAAAATGAACTAGGTTCATCAATAAACTAGGGTTGTTTAGGTTGTGTTTATTGTATTTAACTAGGTTGTATTTAACATTTAGATATAATTAGCCTACAACGAGTATGATTTAATAAAAACATGAACGGAAGTGAGAAAACATCATTGGAACGCATTTTATTCTCTCAATTCTCTTTTTCACCAGATAATGTGGAAATAGCTAAGAAACATTGAGAAATGGTTAGAAAACAGCGCGCGGAGTTTTTCGGTGCGTTGCCTTTTAAAGAGCAGAGCTCCGTCGCTGATGACGTCAGGGACTCCAGCCTGTGCTGCTCTCCAAACAATCAAGGCGATGGTCCTGTCGGCACAGTCGTGCTTTGGAGGGAGACTTTTTCACAGCGAAAGCCAGGAAAACATTACAACCCCTGAAATGTACCAGAGCCCACCGGTCGCGGTGGATTAAAACGGAAACTTTTACGATGGCCCTGAACGTGAAAAAGTAATCAAAACAGCATCATCCACGCAGCGGACGTTCAAGCCAGCGAGGAACGTTAGATGCACGCGCACTGCTAATATGAGCGAACCGAGCCGCCGTCTCAACCCTTGCTGCACTGACACGTTTTTACTGTTTTAACCAGTTGGAGCAGGACATTGGCCGGCTTTTATCTGTTTACTATCATTTTACACTCAGACTAAGCTACGAGTACGACCTACAGAACCAACCATGGCAGGCAAGCTGACTACACAAGGCACGGGAATACTGCTCGTGACAGCCAACGTCGGCTCCCTCTTTGAAGATGTAAGTTGCTTGTGCTATGTGTTGATGATCCCGGTGCGGTGGTTTTGTACGCGAGATGTGAACGTTGAACCGGATTATCCCGGTTATTGCAGTGTTGTTGCCGTGTTCTCTGTGTCGTGATCTTAATGTGTATCAAAGATCGTGGTGTTGCGAAGACGCATACGATGTATCGTTTGTATCGCTTGACACCTTCGACACGTTACTGCAAGATCTCGAAGCATGGGCCCCCCCACATCACCATGCAAATACACATGTGGTGTGCTTTTTATTCACATATCCGTGGTCGTTGTGCTTTGAGCGCGATACGAATGCCGCAAAGCGATCTTAAGTGTTTGTTGTCATTGCCTACGTTTTTTTTTTATCATCATGAATTTAAATGATGTTTGGTGGACACACTGCTTACAGCAACGTAGGCTCGGCGTTGGGCATCATAGTGGCACTTCTTGTGCCATCACATTTGGAAATGAATACAGACACATTTTATGAATGAGATTGTCAAACCTTTGCTTGGCTCTACAGTCTCTTTGCAGTTTTCTTGTTATTAGGGCTTGCCAGTTATAACAAAGGTTGCATGGTTGCCGGATTTGATCCAACAATGTCTTAGGTGTAAACGCGATGTGTCCGTTTCAGTGTTGTGTCAACAGTCAAGAGAGCCCTATTCCCTCTCCCCACCCTGACACTTCACCACCTCCGCCCCCGTCCAGTGTGAACTGCTGGCCCCTAAACGCGGCATCACAGCAGTTTCCCCTTCCCCTGTGTAGTAAACCTATTAATAGCTCCTCTGTCATGAATGCCGAGCTCCGGCTTGTCTTCTGGATCGTATTCCCCTCCGCATTTATATTCCCGAGACCAAATATACGGGGGGCTCAAAGTAGTCTCTTTTCTTGCTAAGAGCAGGCAAGAGGCTCATCTACAGAACTTTTTCTGTGTGCGTGTCTCTGAGTTCGTGTGTCTATTTGGGGTTGATGATGATGTACTTGAGAGTTGAATGAAATCTTTGTGGATCGCTATTGTTGCTTTTCACAAGATAAGAGCAGCTGTCGTCCGGCTGTCACAAGATTCTGTGTGACTACGGTGTCATGAGTCTACTTTCACCACAGAATTGTTGTTCGAGTGTAGACATGCATGGGAAAAATTAGATGGTGACTTTCTGCTCATGGTTGTTGAAGTAAACCTCACTGACTCAAACTCCGATCCAACTTAACGTTTCTATTCTTGCAGCATGTTGCTTTCCATTCCTATAACCCCCCCCCCCCCCCAAAGGCTGTAAGCTGGGAGGGTAGTACGGTTGGCTGATCAATAGGGGGAGCTCAGCTGTAAAGTCGGTACCATCAGTCCAGCGGGGGTGCCTTCTGGCCAGACAGCCTCAGTGCCTACTCCTATGGATCTCATTCTAACACCCAGTTGTTGTTACATCTGCTCTGTTTGGAGCTCATCTGACACCGATTCACTGACACCGATTCATTCCCACCATACCAGGCCTTGTTTTTTTTACATTTATATACAACTAATGGCCTCTCAGAGGCTGAACCAGTCTAATATACCCTTATAGGATGAGAGGGAATTTAACTCCAAACAAATGGATCAGTGAGTGCATCAGCATCAACATCTCAGTCGGACATGCAACGCCCTAAGCAAGTACACAAACGCATAAGCCAGCACACAAGCACAAAGTGAAAGAATGATGTACAGCACAGCAGAAAAGGTAACCGCTTCTTTTTCCAACAAGCTTGGCGGTCACAGTGTGATAAACTCATGACAAGTTTCTTGTTTCTTGAGCCAAGTTTCTTATGTGAAACGTGTGAAAATGTGTCATTAGATTGATCCATGTATGAGTCCTAACCTTTTGTGCTGACAGCAAATGCTGTTTTAATAAAATTATCTCATCTTTTAATTGGCCTTTCAGCTTTGTGTATGTTAATATCCCAAAAAATTCTCAACAAATATCTGTGCATCACATTTCTTGTACTTGACCCCAAGCAATGATGGCTCTAGTGTGGCCTAGGAATGTTTTATTCAGGTTCTAACAACCAGGCCTGTTCTCTCCGCATCAAAAGCATTTTTTCAAATACATTTTATCTGTCTTTATTGGCCTTCATGACTGTTTGCTTTTCATGGTTTTATTTATTATTTGTTCAGGCTGCCGTACTGGAAACAGTTTTGGGTAAACAAACAAATTCAGTTTTTTTATATTTCTTGCTTGTCTATATTTTTGCTGTTCTAAAGTGATGCTATGCGCTAATTGACAGTTTTATAGTAGATGAGTGAACTGAACATGTTGTACTCTAGGGTTATGGGTCGTAGGGCAAGTATGAAGCTAGAATGATGATGCATAGTCATATATTGTCTTTGATGCAGAAGACCTAAATTGCTGTGTCTTTTTATTGTACTTGAAATGTGTAATAATAATAATAATAATAATAATAATAATAATAATAATAATAAGTCTGTTATTAATAATAGTAAGTCTGTTCATTGGCAACATTGCCACTGCCCATATCTTAAGTCTATAGATGGGTATGGTCCCTTCTATGTCTAGCGCCCCACCTCTGATGATTACAATCTTTCCACCTCCCCATAGCGCTACCTTTTATCTTCCTCATCCTCTCTTCCTCCCTCCTCTTCTCGTGATTACCCCTCCCTCTTGTCTCCTTCGTGATGGCTATCTAGCGCAGGCCACCAACGTACGCTCTTCTAACAAGATTCGATCAAAACCCCAGTGAGCCGACACATTAAACACTGCCAAAATAGATCAAAACGCAGGAGAAGCCCAAAAAACCCTCTCCACCCAGAGCGGCCTGAAGTCAGGTCCCTGTGTGCACTGCGATGCTCGGAATATTATGCACCTCCCAAAGGGCTCCTAAGTAGCTGAGCACAAGACCAGCTGAAAGCCTGTCCATGTGAGGCCCCGAATAATGACAAGGGCCCTCTTAAGTGGCCCAGAAGCCACGGCCCTGCTCATGGATTCTCATCCGGGTAGATGAGGACACGTCCTGTCGTCAAGAGCATCTTTTCATAGACTGCTGACGCCAAGGCAGATTTTTAAGGGTCGGTAAATAATGAAACGGAACACCCTTTGGAGTGTTTGTAGTGTTGGTTTCTGATCTGAGCGCTGTGTTGCATGTCACTTGAATCCTGCTGCTGTTGGGTGGAGTGCGTTGTGTGATCCGGGGGCTGATGTTTCCTGAGTGTCTTTGTGTGTGGCCGTGAGTGTTGAGACCATATGGCTGAGACGAGTGATCCTACCTGGCTGAGATGAGGGTTCCTAGCAGGCTCTACACCAGTACCGAGACCTCCTCCTTTATGAACTGTCTAGTGTCAGACTGAATTTATTTTGTTTGGGGGGTTTGGGGAATCAGCAGAAGGTTTAAGCTTAGCCTAAACCACCTGCAGTATGAGACCTTTTCACTGCAGTCATCACCGTATAGTTCAGAAGGTTCTCACCTTTCTCTCCACCAATCATCTTGATTAGGAGTTGGGAGAGAAAATGGAGGGGATTGGTTGAAAAATGTCTACAATTTAATTTTCCTGCATTTTAGTGCCTTCTTTCTATGGTCCCTCTGTCACTTCTGCTGGAGTCAACGTCCAGCATGTGGCTGCAGGAGTGGAAAAGTTTAGGAAAGAAGGATCAGATGATGCTATTTTGGTGTTCCCCGTGCCCGCCCCTCCCTCGCCCCCTCAGCGAAGCCAAAGCAGAATTTCAAAGAAGAGAAAAAAAAAAAAAGACTCGAGTGATGAATTAAGTATCAGCTCTCGACCCCAATTGAACAGAACACAGCACCCTGTGCCAGAGCCCTCTCCATGCCCCACCTCTCTCTGCTACCCTACAAAAAGGTACCCTTAGCATATTCACTGGCTTGGATATCGACTCCCCTAACTCAAGTTGCATAACCTAGTATTGAAAACGGAACCCTGTCGGCCCATCAATCCTGCCACAACAATAGATCCCTCTCAGCCTGTGCCTCAACATGGAAACGTATGGAACTGATGGAAAAATATTCATCATGTAGTAAACACTTTAGCGGTGTTCAACCACCAAGAGGTTGATTTATTGATTCTCCGAGCCAAGGACGTACGAGTGAGCTTGTTATGTGAATGCTGCGGCTTGACATGAATAGATCAACATTAAAATGGTGTGTAGCATGCATCAGTGCCAGTGAAGGCCATATGCAACAACTCTGTCTCAACATTCAACATGATGGTTCCGCTTTAAACGTCAGCTCAATTTACGTTTGGCAAATTAATACTCCGCATGTAGTATACAATCTTGGGCTGAATGTTAATCAAACAGGCAAAATTCAACCAGATGCCGGAAAATAGTAGTAGTATTATTAGTAGTATTGATTGAACATTACTCACTCTTTCCCTTCTTTATCTAGACTTAAAAATCAAGTTGGAAATCTACAGACCTTGGTTAATTTTGTTTGCCAAATATGAAGTTTCATCAAGTATACAGTATAAGAATTAGTCCTCTTAAATGTTCATGTTATATGCTGACTCAAAACTAATTGTACCTGATTTTGGCCATAGCCTGAAGGAACCTCTTGTTAACCAGGGAATCCCTGTTAAGTAGTGTGCTTTCTCAGTTCTCACCCTGAAAACCAGTTCAACTGCACCAACAAATTAGGGTTAGGGCCCACCAGGCACTGGCACATAGGAATGTAAAGTTGAACATCCAGCTCCTGACAATCAATATTAACTTTCATTTAAATCTTTTTGTAGGCCAGATGCAGACCTTTGACAAGCAAGGTAACTGGCTGGTAGGGATTAGGATGTAGTAGGTTTTTTTTTACCTCCTGAAAATGACGCATGAAAGCATTTCGGAGTTTATGACGTTGTTTGGAATAGAGTGGGGGATTTGCAATATTTTCCAAGCAAACGGCAAGACTAATTAGGCACAGGATACAGGATAAGTGGTGTGTGTGTCAGTTTTGTAACAAAGTCCTTGTTATAATTAAGGACGTTAATTTAAATCCACTTTTTATCCATTCTCACAACATCCATTCACTCATTAAAGGCTAAGGTAAGAAAAGGAGGATGCCGTAGCTTCATGAGTTAAATCTTAAATATCGATTGATTTAAATGTAACCTGAGTTTGTACTGAGTGATGCATCCAAACATCATACTTCAGGTGTGTGTGTGTGTGTGTGTGTGTGTGTGTGTGTGTGTGTGTGTGTGTGTGTGTGTGTGTGTGTGTGTGTGTGTGTGTGTGTGTGTGTGTGTGTGTGTGTGTGTGTGTGTGTGTGTGTGTGTCATCCAGCCATAAAGGCAATGAAGTAAGCACCCATGTCTGCCAACCCACACACCCCGCCCCCTTCGTTGCGGAGATTGCGGTGAGGGAGTTCCATCCAGTTCTTAAAGCCTGTAGCTCCTCACGCCTTTACCCTTTCTACCCTTTAGCACTCCTCTATCATGTCTGCACATGCTCGACAGACGTTGTAAGCCTTCTTGAGGAATTGTAGGGAATAGGTCTGGAGGGTGAGGGGGTGGGGGTTGTGGTAGAGTAAAGGGATGCGGTGGGGGATGGGGTGGAGGCAATGGTTAGGTGGTGTAGGTGCATAACTTTGCTCAATGGTTTGTGTTGGAGTTTGATTGTTTAAGGTGTGGGTTCATCTGCTTTTCATTGCATCAGACAAATAATGGTATGCGTTGAAATTCTTTGAAGCAGGGGGTGGGCGATATTGAGCTCTTGCTCTGTCGCCTGTCTACTACGGTACACTGCTCCTCTTCTAGGGTCTGACCCGAGGTACAGCTTTGGCATTTTTATTAAACCTTGTCTGCCCTGTTTTTATCTTTTTTTTACAATTTTTCCTAGACTAGTTTGTATACCAAATATATTTATTTTGTGACTATTCCTCGAAACCCTCCGCTGGCCGTTTCAGAAGGCTGATGTTATTTATGTAACCCACATTTTTGTGTGGATGATGCAGCAGTGCAGTCTTTACATAACCAGACCCTTTCTACCAACCATAAGCTCCTCTCACCCTTCCACACTTACTCCACCTGCAATGGCCACTCCTTCCCTACTGCATTTTCTCTCTACAAGTCCACACTAGCCCGACTCCTGGAATGTGACTACTGTTTCCCAATTATGAGATTGAATGTAAAGTCCTTTTATATCCGTCACAGACTTGCTAGTTGAGTCCAGGGAACGGGGGTTGTGTAGTTAGTCTATTAGTTAGTATAGTGGATATGTAAGAGAGTGTGACACTAATTGTATTGATAACGTGTGTGTGTGTGTGTGTGTGTGTGTGAGAGTGATCCATCTTATTGTTCCGATGCACATTTTCACTCACTTCTAACGTCTCCCAAATAATGCCCTGAAGTGCATTGCAATTATCTGTTGTCAGTTGAACATCCCTCCTCTCCCTTTTGTCCGAAGGCTGAAATAGGCGTGAGCGAGACCGTATAGACTCTCTTTCTTGCTCTGCTCACCTGTTGATATGAGCCGACAAATTGTCGTACATGACAGGTTTTTTTCAAAATGTCACTGCAAAATCAAATTTACACAACAAATATTGTTTGGGTAACCAAGGCAGAAAATGTACTCCCCACTATTTTGGTGACAGATTTCTTTCTTTTTCTATTCTCCACACAAATGCCGTCACTCGCTCTGGCTTTGAAAGACTGGTGAGTTAGAATTTCTTGCTGAGCAGTTTTGTTGTGATGGGCGTCCCTTTCTTCTGACTCATTGCTTCTTCTCAACACAGTGTGACTTTGCATCCAGAAGAATGTAGCAGCAGTTGTGGGATGAAGGTGACGGAGGTGATAATGATAATGAGGGAGATGATAGAGATGGTTTGATTTATAGGTGGCTGCAAGCCTTCATGGTGATGGCTCTTTATCTTGTTGGCAGCCCTCCACATGGGCCAAGTTCAGAGGCAGTCTGTCTGTCTGCGTCTCTGTCTCATAGTGAACAATGGAGTGTGTTTGTTAATTATGAACACATCCAGCCAATTCCCAGCAGCAGAGCTGTTGTTTTAGTATGCTTATTGTCTAGGCCCTGTGCACACGCTGAATACGTGGATGATTCCAAGGTCATTGTGTCAAGACGTCATCTGGCCAAGTCATTTCACAGGGTTTGCTAATGCCACTATGATTCTTCATATTGTGAAATTCTTTCACACTATTGTAGATGAAGTATAAATGACATTGCAATGAACCCCAGAAGAACACACACAATGTTATCCTTATCACACCTAACTTAACCTAACATATATTCGACTGGCTGTGTGTATGCTCTGTAGCATATCATTTGAGTTTTGGTTCCCATCAAAGGTGTCCCTCAACAACCCTAATGTTAGTATGATATCGTTCAACTCTCACATATCCCCTAGAAGGACAGTAGATGAACAGAGTGGCTCAGGCTACACTTACTCACTGAATCTGTTGCAGGAATATCCTCATAACTGCATTAATGTTTCACAGGCCTCCCCTCACCACATAGCTCCTGCGGGGGGGGGGTGGGGTGGTGTGTGTGTGTGTGTGTGTGTGTGTGTGTGTGTGTGTGTGTGAGAGAGTGACACACACGCACACACAAAGTAGAAGATAAATGTTTGTCTAGAGGTTAGAAAACCCACTGAATTAGATTTTTAATTCACTCACTCACTGTGTGTGTGTAGAAGCGAGTTCTCTATCAAACCCAAGAGAATGAGATTACTTTATGACTATCATTACACCGGTCCTTTCCAAGTACAATACTGCAACCTTGTTACTCGTTATAACTTGTGCATCGTCAGAACCAAGTTGGAACAAATGTCGAATGTCGACAGGGAATTTAGAAATTCCCATGCAAATGCTATGAGAGTAATAAAACAGATTGCTTATCTGAATAGACGTCAATAACAGCCAGTTCAAGGCCTAAATGGAGTTTGGTATGCAATAAGACCGCAGACTGAGTAGGACTGATTGATATTCATCAGTCCACACGATCATATTGTTATCATCCCAGTATTGTCTACCGTCGCCGGTACTAACATAAACCCTGGGAGGAAGACATTGTAACACAGTTACCAACAATTAGATTAAACAGGATCATATGACAATAAGAAGATATGACGCTAAGTTATGAGATATGACGTAAGACTTGTCACTGAGAGGTTTTGGTCGGAGCATAAGAATTGAGATTAGTTAGCGGAATTAATTTCCATGTAATTTGTGGTAAACGCATTAAATGTAACATATAATCCCTCCTTATCTCACTGGCCTGACCCTTAACCTCTCCTGGTCCTGTCTGTGAGAGAAGAACCAGGAAGTTGGAGCCTGTCCAGTGGTTTAGGGCTTTATCTCCCTAGAACTCCTTGTGAGTTTATATTATCCTCTCGACGAAGCTAATATGAGAGAAATGCCCTCCGTGGAATATCTTTTCCCCCGGGCTCCATAACTCAAAGGGGCAGGACGCTTGGTTAACTACATTATTAGCATATGCGCTTTCTTAACTGTGTTCAAGAGTGTGGGGGAAAAAATATGGTTACTTCCTGGGGTTATTTTCGTCTTCTTGGCCCTGCTAAATAGTTCCATAACCCTCACACTCGTGCTGCTTTCCCAAGGCAGGATGGGAAGGACTCCGGCCCTCCACTAGACCTCGGAACAACAGAGCCTCATTCACTGAAGGGGTGTAGTGGCGGCGCCCCGGCCAGCACTGTCGTAGCCGCTAATTAAAGCATGGGTAGCGTCCAGGCGTCCTAGAGCGTGTGCGTCGCGGTGGTAAAATCGAAACGATCCTGTTTACATAAATATGTGTATGTTGGTCACCCATTTTCAGGAGAGTCACGAGTCCCTGAGAATTGATAACTGAAAATGTCTGTGTGGTCGGTTAATTGGAAGCCGAATAGTGGTTAAGGTGTTTGACTCTCAGCTAAAAGGCTCTGGGTCCGATCTCCTACGTCCACATCTACCTATAGGCGTCCTTTACGGTGAAACCCTTGCTTCCTCCATAATAACTAGTATCTGAATTTGATTGTGCATATAGTTCCAATTATTTAAAGTAACAGAACGGTCAGACTCAAAAACAGTTACACAAAAGCAAACCTAACTAACACCCTTACTTCTGCTACTATAGTAGCATTTGAATCACAGTCCAGCCGACAGGTGGTTTTTCAACATGCGTCCTTCTATGTCGTGGAAACTCATTTCCATTACGTTTATGAATGGGTGTGTGCTGCATGCGTGCGTATTTCAATGACACACAAAAAGCATGGCACACTTTGTGCGTGGAGGCATATATTTGCCCATGTAGCACCATGCATGTGTGTGCTTAGGCTTTAGGGTACAGTGTTATATTAGGTGTGTGTGTGTGTGTGTGTGTGTGTGTGTGTGTGTGTGTGTGTGTGTGTGTGTGTGTGTGTGTGTGTGTGTGTGTGTGTGTGTGTGTGTGTGTGTGTGTGTGTGTGTGTGTGTTGTCCAAGGTGGAAACTTGCTGTGTTTGCATGGTGGCAAACAGGCATGCGATAATCCACCCCACAAACACACATCCTTTTTTTTAAACAAACAAGTGCACCTTGCCGTTATTTTTATTTTGGAACATGTCCTATGTTGCGGTTTGGAGTTTGCTTCACTGAAAGACTGAGCTTCAAATGAATGGGCGAGAGGCCGCTTCACTGTGTGGAAATCCTAAATGGGCGTGCGTGGTAGAAGCGCAGGGTGGCAAGTGGTGTTCCGACTTGACTAAACAACTCTGTGCTTCCTTGTTCCCTGTAAGGGAGTCTTCTCATAAGAAAAGTAGTAGTCAACCCCCCCACCCCCCCGCCCTCTGACCAGTGCGGTTTCCGCGTACTTCAACGTTGCATCATCGTTCACGGGTAACCCTTGCATGTTTGCACTCCTCCAGGTGGCTGACTTAATCAATCTCCCCCATAGCTCACTCTCTCTCAGATTTCTCTGCCCTGGCTATGTCAGTCACTTCTCGGGCAAGTACCAGTTGATCCTTTGGCTGAAGACTACCAGGAGTGGGGCTGGGTCGAGATGGTATAGCTGACATAGTTACTCCTCCCCTGGCAGGTGTTTGTTTAAGGAAGTTGTTACAGGTTTAATGGTATGTTTGGCTGAATACCTAAGGTATTATAACTTGGCCCAGAGTACTGTGAAAGCCCTACTGGCAGACTAGTTTTCCATGATGGTGTTCAAGTATTGCAGCATATAACTGCCAAATATTGCGAGCAAAAAACAACTGCAGGCACACAACCAACACTTCCATGCACACGGATGATGATTGCGAGAGCTTGTGATACGGGTGTTTATTATTTTTGGTACCAAGTGGGTGGAGCCAGCCATGGCCGTCATAACTATAAATGTGATTGATACCTGAAAAAAGATCTGATCAGTTTTTGCAGACCAAGAGCAAAGAGTTAGTGGGCACGGGGTTCGTGAGTCAGCTTCCCATTATGTGCCCCGCTCAATAAATGATTTTCTCCTTGCCTCACAGGCTATATACTTGCTCTCGCAAACAGATAAATACTTGGCGCGCTGACATTAAAAGTGCTTGTTTTAATCGTTTGTGTGCAGTACATGGATGTGTTCATTGTGCATGCGCTCAAAGCCCTTTTTGCCATCGTTTTGTTTTTCATTTCTGGCAGTGATATGCTTCTAAGGTTTCCTGCTTAGGAGCTCGCCGTCTGTGCGAGAAATGAAAAACATCTTCTACCTGTAATCAGGTTTTTAGTTTGTTATTTTGCCATGCACTTGCAATGGCCCCTGCCTGAGCATGTGATAAACCACAGGAAATGGCTGTAACTCATTTTTGGTTGTAAAACTGTCCCCTGTAACACACTGTAACACTGTACAAGCCATACTCTACACTTTTCCAATCATTTGCTCCTTCCAGCCTGCTAAAAACTATCAACAGGCTCATTAAATTGACAGAAACGCAGCAACAAGGGTTTTTATGAGGTCTTTGGCATCTGCTTTGTGTCTGCCAATGAAAAATATTATAATGTTACGATTCTCCGGTCCACAAATGGCATGGGGGCATCGATTTTAACTATAACCGTACCTATGCCATATATAGCAGAAGACACAATTTCAAATAATTTATATTATTTGAAATTAGAATGTATTTTTGAATTGGCTCAAATTCATGCCAATTGATATCGCTAACCATTCAAAAGCAGGCATGTGGCAATTAATGTATTTTTGAAGGGTTCCTTGATGGGGCAAATGGGCTCCTCTTATCTGATTGGCTGCTAAAACGTATCATGTTATCTGATTGGTTGAAGACAGGGCCGGGAAGTGGCTGCCACTCTGATGAAAACTGCCCTCGATCTATAAGAGCCTGAAATCCCTCTGGTCAGCTCCACAGCCCTCCTACCTTACTTGCTTAGAGCTCTGATTCTCTTCCCCGGGCTCTTCCAACCGCACAGAGCACGACAACCCCGGACACGGCAGACACTCACCCAGAAGTCATCTAGGTACCCTCTGTATGTATATATTGACTATAGAAATGCAGCTGAACATTGAACAGCATTTTATTATTTATAGCAAAGAACGCATAGTTGCATACATGCCATCAAAAACCATATCTTAGTGGGCAGCGCCCCTTGGGATTTTCCCTTTAGCCCATCTTGACCCAAGGTCAAATAATGGTTTTGTTGACCTGTTGACCCAGGAAGGAAGAAGAAAGTAAGCTTTTTCGTTTTTTCAAGCGTTTCTCATTGAATGCATAGTTGTTCAGAGGCTGAGTGACATTGTCTGGCGCTTGTCCGCCAGTGTTAAGATGCAGCCCTGGCACATGCGTTCAATTTTTCAATGTCTTTTTTTTATTTATTCTTTGAAAGATCTTGAATATTCAACAGATAATCATGCTGAATTATCGATGTGACGCAGTAAACTAAAGAAATGTGAACTATGAAACAAAGATTAAAACCGACTTGTGATGTATGTAAATGAATGGAAATTTAATTTGAGCACTTTGTTTTGATAAAAAACAACATATATAATGCCATGTGACACAAAATATATTACATTCTCTTTTTCAACAGTTCACTGTTGTGTGTCACTTGATGTTACAATGTAGGCTTCCTGCAAACACAATTAACTTTGTTACTGTTGAAGTAGGTGTAGCAGTCATGGGGAGTGCCCTAAGAAAATCAAACAAAGAGATACCGCAGGAGGTTTTCCTCACCTCTTTTTCCTTCAAAAATGAAACTATTCCTTTTTAAAATGATCCATGAACCAAATAATTGAATTAAACTGCAACATAACAGTATGAGTTTGTCATTTCCCCTTGATCAATGACTTCAATAATTAACAGCTAATTACCGTTGTGAAATTTAAGATTGACTCACCGATTAACGGTTGATTCAACTAATTGTTATTCAAATAACATAAGGGCAATGCAACATTGTGGCAAAGGGTTGACCGTCTTAAAAAACAATATCCAACATTGTCTGTTGGTTTCACTTATTACAGTTGGTAAACAAAACGGGGAGAAGAACACTTTTTGTGCTGTTTTGGTTTTTGTTTAGCATCTGGAAAAGGAGATTAGACGGCACTTTGTCTCTCAATTCCTGTTTACGCCTCTTCTCCTGACGGCCTGCTCACACACCCTCATCCTGTGCCGTGTGTGTGTCTGTATGAGAATGTTTCCCATGTCCGAGCAGTCTCCTGCCATGTCTTTTCTGTGCCAGGGGGGTCACAGGAGTCAGACAGGCCCTCGCCTTTGGGGGTGGGCTGGGTCTGGGGGGGTTCAGATGATTGGTGGGACCCGACCTATTAACCTGCGTTACCAACCGTCTCCATCTGTAGAAACGATTCCACCTGTTTCCAGAAGGCAAAGACCTTGGCTATGTTTGCAGAGGTATGAGCGAAATGATGGCAAAGAGGCTGCTCTGAAACACTTCTCCCACTTTGTTTTTGAGTCCCTGGGAGGCAGTTTCATTTTTTGTGAAAGCTCCGGTGCAACACAACATCCATTGTTGTTGTGTTTTTTTTTAGTTCCAACTTTTGTGGGGTCTCCATTCACATCTTTGCGTTCCTGTCCATTCAGCGATGTCTGAGGGTCGCTCTATTTCCAACTGCGCTCAATTCCTGGTAACCAACTTGACAAGTTTTCCAATTTCCTACCCTAACTTGTATACATATGCAAAGTAATGTAAACACAGTAGGAGCCCAAGAATCATCTGATTACCAACTGTGCATTTGTTTAACTTGGGAACGGATAGACCTTGACTAAGAAAGTATTTCTACATCTTGCACATGACGTTTCCCAACGGAACGCATTGATCACAAGGGAAGTGGCGTTATTTTTTCCTGGCAACCAGCGACATCACCCAAACCATTCATCTGTTGCCAGGGTGGCATAAAGAATTCAGTTGAGCGCAAGATGGAAGAGAAAATTAGAATCGTATTTGCCTAACTCTTAGTGATGACCTATATGGCTATTCCAGTAACTGTCTCTTTGAAGTAGGTTGCTTGCACATTGAATTGACCTTGGAAATCTAGGTTATGCGTCTTGTTCCTAGGCCATTTCTCAACAGCGTTTTGAGTCATCAATTCCTAAAAATGTATTGAACGTGGTGGTGAAATTAGCAAATTGTATCATAAATGGCGTAAGTTTGTCATTTCCCTTTTAGGTACGTGCCACTCGTTCCGATGCGTCACTTTCAGGAAGTGTGTTGTGCTCCTGCCTCAATAGGGCCGGCCTCAAAATAAACAGCAGCTCGAGTGACTCCTAGATGGGGCCCCATCAAACTCCTTCAAGATCCCCCCCCCCCCCCCCACCCCAAAACAAAAGAAAGGTCTTTAAAATAACCCTGCAGTGACCATCTATATGAGTATAAGGAGGAGACCTTTTCAACGATTGTGACTTTGCGTGGGAGATGTTTGGATCAAAAACAAGCCACATGTCGGTTCACAATTATTGTCGCCCTGACCAGGTGTTCCTCCAAAGACTGACTGAGACGCAGCAAGCCCTGTGTCCTGGTCAGGCTCTGGGTTCACAGCTCACCGCCGGGCGCAGCTCTGCTGCTGGTAGAGCATGAAAGGAATTCAGTTTGAGCCGGAGTTGAGGTCTCTGTTGTGGAAACCCTCTGCTCCCTCCTGCTTATTTTGGAATTCCAGCTTTCTGGCCCACGCTGAAGGTCAGTGCTTCAGGGAGTCATTGTGAAAGGGGGTTCTTAAGGCTAGCCCTGATTTGGGTATAGTTGGGCTTTTGATGAGCCATGTTTTTACTTACTTTTTTTTTTTTTGTGGTCCAGACTTTTTAAACGAGTGCTTTGACATTGGTCCCTCCTCTCCACTCAACCCACTGGGAAACTCTCCCTTCCCCCTTCTTCCTTCCCCCATTTTTTGTTCACCCTCCGTCCATTCCTCAATCTCATCTTTTAGTATTTATTTTCCACTCTTGTTCTACACCCATTCCTAATTCCACAGCAGGAAGAGCCCAATTACAAAGATACCAGGGCCCATGCAGAAAGCGTGATGGCCTGTGAAATGTCTTGGGTGTCACACGGGGAGACCATGTTTGTTCTGCTGACCCACCACGAACAGGATGCCGCGTGCAGGAGCGCGCCGCAAGATAACGCCCGGCAAGAGAGAGGGCGACCAAGAGAGAGAGAGAGAGAGAGAGAGACGGGTAATGGAAAGAGTCAAAGTTGAAGCCGTAGAAGTGAAGGAAAGTTGTTGGGTGTTTGAACGGAGAGCCAGGACATGGCCTGATGTTGAGCCGGTACAAGGTAGTGTAAGGCAGAGCTTCCTGTCATCGTTACCTGGAGACTAGGACTGGGCTCATCTTAATTAGTGTACACAAAGTAAGGGATCCTTTTGTCAACACTTGAGTGTGACGTGTCTAGTCAGGTCGACGCCGTCTCTCGTTCTTGGCATCTCTTTCTGTCGCTAACCACGTCCTGTTCCTGTGGTCCTTATTGTCCCTTCCTGTCTCCCCTTCGACCCCTCTCTCTCCAGAACCTACATCACAGCTTATTACGGATGCCTGCCCAACAGTAGAAGTTTTAGGATTAGGCTAACAATACCTACAGTATTTTAGCTTATATTTAACCTAGACATATGTCTACATAAACCGCCTGATTGTCCATCTTTAAAGTGCAACGGGCAAATTCATATTGTATGATCATGCAAAGAATTTATGAAGGATATATTTTTGTTTTATACTGCTTGCAGGTGGGTATAACAGCAAACTAAGGTAGTATTAAGGTGGTGCGCTTTGTAAATGAGATCCTGAGGTGAAAACCTACATAGGCCCACTGAGACAAAGCAGCATGGGGCTGTCAATCATCTGTCGAGATGTCATTCTGCATGACTTCGTCAATCAGCAAGTCTCTTGTAGCGCTGACATCTGGGGTATTCCCCTTTGGTTGCATTTGTGCCAAATTAAGTATTCTGGTGCATTTGCATGTTGCAATAATAAAATGAGTCTAGCTTTAATTCTAAGCAAATGTATTATATTATAAATATATTGTTCACAGCGATATGCTTCATACTTTTCATGGATGTTTTATATTTGTTAGTTCCAACCTGCTAGTTGCGTCTTAAAGCAGTTCTGAAATTCCTCAAGATTAAAATAGAACCAATGTTAGCAACATTGCCCATTATTTTTTTAACTTTTGCATCTATTTTTGGAAGCCATTTAAATGAGTGACCCCAGCTGATTGCTTTTGTAACTACTGAAATCTCACCAACTCTGACCTTGTTGTGATGAGATTATGTGTAATACACCTGACCTGGAAGTACAGACAGAAATAAACAAATTAAACTGAAAAACCTCCTGCAAACGTAATTGCTACGGAGACGCACCATTTAACTAATTCATCAAACAGTAACTATTATTACTACTAGTATTGTAATTTACAGTTTCAGGGTCGTTATATCATTTCTTACATTTGGCGTTGGGAAGGGACTATTTGATAGCCATGTCTACATCTTCTGTGTGACATTGCAGGTATCTTTGAGATTACTGAGGAGTAACTAACCTGTGCGTTACTTGTGTTGGCTGTTCTCAGTTCTTTTTGCACAAGACCTCTACCTCTTAGATGCATACATTCACAGAGATAAAGCAGTTTTTGGGCCCTACCTGCTGAACTAATCTGAGAAGTACATACTCGTGTATTGTATTTGTAGACTAAATAAATGTCTTATTGGTGGTCAAGCGAGCCCAGAAACGACTGTATTCATGCACAACAAACCTGTTGGAAACGCATAGAAGTGCTCCATTATTATATAGATTATATAATTGCGTAAAAAATAATTAATCATAATTCTAAGATTTATTTCAATTTACCTCAGTGTACAAATGTGGGGGTACACCACAGCCCCCCCTGGTGGGGACCAGGACTACCTGACTGTAATGCAGAGGATCCTCTAATGTAGATTCAAAGGGTAACTCAATTGCTGTGAATTAAAGGACATGAATGGATGCCATTGGAAAAACATTTAAAGGTGTACATATATGCAATAAATCTAATTTAGATCAGAAAGAATTTAGGCCGTTTTATCAAATCATTTTATCTTATCGGGTGGTTTTCTATTGAATCCGAAATAATAAGTTAATAGGACAGTTCAATTATGTATGTATGGATGGATATACAAGTTTGCTTATCATATAAGTGATGTTTATTGTGGTGCTTTCTTTGAAGGAGGCTCCGCTCTTTGTGTAAGAGAGGATGTATTTCTCCTGGCCTTGCTATCAGAGCACTGAGAGGTCTGTTGGAGCAGGGCTTCTGTGTCCTGCACATCGCTCCCACACCCTTCCCCTCACAATGACGGAAAACAGAGATGTTTGGCTGATCAGCACCGTCAGCTTAAATGATTGATGGGTGGCGACTTGTGTGTTCTTCAGGTGGAACCAGTTAGTGTTAATTATTTTCCTATTTTGCTTGCGTCAATAGCGTGGCCTCGTGAAACAAGCCTCTGTTTGGGAATACTGCTTGCTCAGCAAACTTGGTTCTAGGGGCAGGTTTTTACTATATTATGCAATGTTTTGAATGTTCTATGCAATCAAGTTCTGGACACGTTGCCTTCAGGTTATCACAGATTACATTCCCCTCCATTCATTTCTCTACAAGGCCTGATCAATGCAAACCAAACAGCGTGTATAAGAAAAACTACAAAAGAAAAAAGATTTAAGCAGGCTAATTAGCGAATCTAATCATGCTTGCTACAAGCAAAATGTTGCGCTGGGTTAAGCCCCCTTCAACTTGAAGGCCTGCCCTGCTGTAAACATCCTCTTGTTATCATGGACTGGCAGCCAGAATCTAATGCTAAACGAGCGCTGATCAAATGGAAGACACGGCAGGCCAGTGTCTTTTAGGTCCTGCAAGCACATACCTGTTTCTGTGTAATGGGAGCCCATATGTTTTCATTTTGGATGGCCGGCGAATGCCGGCCATCCAAAATGAAAAGCCTGTAAAACTGTGCGAAGCCTTGATGCGATTTGACTTGAATAATAATGCCTCTTGCTTTCGCTATGTTGCCAGGTGGGATTGTAAGTGTGCCAGCACACACAGGAATGTACCATGTTTCTTTTGTTGTGCATCTGCCGCGGTTTACTACTGTCCGCTTTGGAACTGGTTTACAGTGTGTCAGCTAAAGGTTGATTTCCATAGAAGTAGGGATGCACCGAAATGAAAATTCTTGGCCGAAATCTAAACCGAATATAATGAAATAGTTGGCGAAAGTGAATACCGAATGTGGCTGTTGCTGTTTTTCATTCATTTTGCTTTAATTTTTCGCCGTTGCTTAAATCAAACAAACAATTAAATGTCCTTTATAAACTTTTTTGTCTTGCTTTCTAATAAGAAAAATCAATTACAAATTTGATACAAAATATTAATTTAATACTGAACGTTTTCTAACATTCCAGCAGACCTTAGAGCAAAAATTTAAGAACAATGTTCCTTTTAAATAAATGAGTAAAAATTGTTTTGTTTTAATCAATAACAAAAATGTTCGGTGTATTATTTTCGGCCTTTTTATTCCTTCGGCCGAAACCGAACATTATGTTTTGGGCCATTTTCGGCCGAACATTTTCGGTGGCCGAATACTCTGTGCATCTCTACATAGAAGGCTTTCAATTGTGGCTATGTGGTCTGGTAAGCTGTTATAAATCAGTCCTAACTTGAGTAATGATACAAACAAGGCAATCTTATTGTTGATATCACATTTTTCTTAATGGATTTGGTGCTTATTTAAATGCTTAAAAAAATGTGGCCAGGGAAACGCATTGGCCTAACTTTTATTTTATTGGTTGTTTTAAAGTTGCTCTACTGTGACTGTTTCTGTGTAATGTTTCTGTGTAATGGGAGCCCATATGTTTTCATTTTGGATGGCTGGCAAATGCCCAAAACCTGTAAAACTGTGCGAAGCCTTGATGCGATTTGACTTGATCAAAATAATGCCTCTTGCTTTCGCTATGTTGCCAGGTGGGATTGTAAGGGCGCAGTCACACTAGACCATCTGGCAGTAGCCGTTGGCCGTTTACACACCTAACCGTGCTCAACTGGCCCCATTGTTCTCTGGCCTGCACTCACACTAGGCCATCGTGCCGTGGCTGTTGGCCGTCACAACTGTGGCCTGGCCACGGTAGGCTCTTGTACATGATACGTCATCACGTCGTAACACGTCATCACCAAGTGTCCGCTGCATGGACCATAATAAAGTCTGCCGCAAGTCAGAGTTTTAACAACAATGGACAACAATACAAAGAACACAGTTCGCACTTTGCTGAGTCTGTTGCTTATCGTTTGCCCGAATGGCTAACAGACACTCGACTTCTCTATGGGACCAACGTGAACCAACAGTTGAACCGCTTGACGCCATGTTTACCGTTTAATGGGAAAGAAGCCTCGTCGCCTTTATTATGTCCATGGTCGTCCCATGGACTATACGTCATCCAGCTCAGGTTGCGTAGCCGTGCGTGTGCGCTCGTTGGCTCATTAGCATCTGTACCGTGGCGGCCCGTACCGTAGCAGCACACCTCTCCCAAGTGGCCAAGTTGGCCTGGCCTGGCCAGACTGGCCTCACTCACACTGGCAGATTTGAGCACGGTTAGGTGTGAAAACGGCCACGGCCAGATGGCCTAGTGTGTGTGCACCCCAAGTGTGCCAGCACACACAGGAATGTACCATGTTTCCTTAGTTGTGCATCTGCAGCGGTTTACTACTGTCAACTTTGGAACTGGTTTACAGTGTGTCAGTTAAAGGTTGATTTCCATAGAAGGCTTTCAATTGTGGCTATGTGGTCTGGCAAGCTGTTATAAATCAGTCCTAACATGAGTAATGATACAAACAAGGCAATCTTATTATTGATATCACATTTTTCTTAATGGATTTGGTGCTTATTTAAATGCTTAAAAAAATGTGGCAAGGGAAACGCATTGGCCTAACTTTTATTTTATTGGTTGTTTTTAAGTTGCTCTACTGTGTGTCTGCGTCATAGTATGAGTTTTGGATGAGATTAAAACACATCTATTGATGTTTGTACATTTTTGTCCTTGCATGTATGATTTGAGGTATTGTAGTATATTCCTCAAATTCTTGTGGCAAAATGTTCTGAATCTCTGTCGGTAATCACATCTAGAACATCAATGGCTTCATGACATGTGAATGGATGGGTTGTTTGGACTGTATTGCACTCGGCCAAGTATAATAGATGATCTGACCTTGTGGTAGAGTTTGCAGTTTCAAGCAGCCTCTCCTCTCCTTCCACCCCCCTGACCTCAGGTCAGCCCGGCGCTCCATAGTTAGCATGGTGAAAACTTGAGGCAGGGATATCCTTGTAAGATGTTTGGAAAAACAAGCAAATAAGCATGAATGCCAGCAAGCACTGCAGGGATACTGGAGTGGAGGCTTTGTTCAGCGGGCTGCCACACAAGTGGTTCATTGCGTCGTTGACGTGAACATTCTTGGTTAGGAGATTTCCATCTTTGTTAGTAAATGCTTTCTCTTCAGCCATCAA
This sequence comes from Gadus morhua, assembly GCF_902167405.1. NCBI lineage: Eukaryota > Metazoa > Chordata > Actinopteri > Gadiformes > Gadidae > Gadus > Gadus morhua. The sequence goes on along the minus strand of NC_044062.1, from coordinate 16,026,268 downwards.
CTTTTGTCCCAACGATCTTGGAAAATGAAGTGATTCGCTGAAGTAAACCCTTCTTTTTTTTCTCAGTACACCAAGTAGGCCCAGAACACATAGTTCAGGAAGTGAAGCATAAGGCTAACGTAGCTTGATCTTTAAACAGCTACCTCCTGCCTGATGAAAAGTCTTCACAATGTGGGTACTCAACTAGGGTTGGGCAATCGTCTACAAGCTTCCATCGTCCGATAGCGCCCCCTAGCGATCGCCGATAGTCGGGGGGGGGGGGGGGCAACTTTATAATAATTTTATAATAATAATTATTTATAATAATTTATCACTTTGAAAAAAAAAAAGCCTTAAAAACGATAACGATGGTCTTTCCCTTGGACCAGCGTGAGCCGCCGCTGATTTAAGTTTCGATACGTCGGTGCCGGCGGCGCTGTCATGATGACACACGCTGATGACACACAGCTCGTAGCTGTGTTCGAAATCGTTCCCTATCACGGAAATAGTGCACTATATATGGTGCTCGCCATTTTGTGGTGTTGTTCGAATTCTCACTGGTTAATTTCATGCACTATATAGGTCACTTAAAATACCCAAAATTTGAGCGTACATATGATGTTCCCTACGTGTTACTCCCGTATACCACAATGCCATGCGGTTGTGTTTTTCTGGAGGAGAAGAAGCTGAATTACCGCGAAAATGAATACATTTAATGATGGAGTCTCCGGCTTTCGTTTAGAAATGTCAACAATTTATTTGGGATTTAACATAGAAAATTTAACATTCAAAATTAATAAGAAAAACCTTGTTCAAGGAAATGTAACATTCAACATCAATACAACCTCTTTCCTCGAGAGTGCCCGGTTTGTTTACATGATGTTGGCGCATCTGTCTGTGTCACACAAATACCCGGCGCATTTACTGACGCAAATGACGTTTAGAAATGTTCAGCGTAGTGTCCGAATTCTCGTTTGTTCGTTCCCTATGTAGTGCACTATATCATGAACACTATATGGTATAGTGAGTGAGTGAATAGGGAACAATTTATAACACAGCTCATGTACCACAGCTGTGACCCGGAAATAGTGCAGCGGGGTGTGATGTCATTTCGCCGTGCGAGCAGACCGGTAGGTTTCGAGCCCCTCCCCTCTCCTCTCGCAGCAGTGAGTGAATACGGCAGGTCAGCGCTACATAGTATGTTTTCCACCTGTGCCAGTTCATTTCAATTACAATTTGCGGGGCTTTTTAAGTTGTAAAAATAGCTACCACAGCGCTGTTTTTCAAAAAAAAAAAATAATAATAATAATTATCGCCAACTTGAGACGATCGACGATGGAATCCATCGATAGTCGATAGAATCGACTGTCGGCCCATCCCTATATTCAACCCATTCTTAGTAGGCCCTTAGAATATTGTTTTCGATCGTATAGTAAGGTTATTATATATATTTTTAAAGCTGCTCAAAGCGGGTATGGTATATGTGGATGTGTGCTGTAGTCATGGCAACGATTGAAAAGGCTTTGGAGCCATGCAGCTGGGGTTTTGTCTGCCGTGTAATTTCCTGTTTGCTGATTACTCTTATCGGCGACAAAAAAAACAACCCGAGATAATTGCATTGCATTGTATTTTTTTTTTTATGTTTAATGTGTTTTTGTGTACGAGATGATGTGTTTGCGTGTATGAGTCGAGAGTTAGAACATATATACGTGTACTAATGCATCCCATATCCCTTATTTCACATGGCTCCAACAACATCTTCTACGTGTTATCTATGTGGGTTTGCGTTGGGTGCCTGGCCACATCCGATATCCTGGGTGGAAGCGGGCCGTTTCGTGTGTGTGTGTGTGTGTGTGTGTGTGTGTGTGTGTGTGTGTGTGTGTGTGTGTGTGTGTGTGTGTGTGTGTGTGTGTGTGTGTGTGTGTGTGTGTGTGTGTGTGTGTGTGTGTGTGTGTGTGTGTGTGTGCACCCACACACTTCTGGCACAAGTCTTATCCTGGGTTTCCTGTACCCGACTAAGTCTTTAGTGATTATAATTTTTCGCCAGACACTGCAGAGTACAACAATCCCCCCCCAACCAACATCACCTGAGTTCAGAGGTCAACCCTACCCTTCCCCAGAAAAACTCACAAATGTTCTCTGCTCAGCAAACTTCAACCAGCAGTTATTTGGCTCCGTTATCTGCCTGTAACTTTTTCTCTGACTAATCAATTAATCATTCTTCACTGAACCAATAAGGTAGCATTAAGATGAGATGACAAGAAAAGGTTAAAATACAACTTCTATACACTTTGTTAGAGTAATATTTATTTTGCATTTTTACATTTTAGGAGCAGGGAGGGATCTGCAAGAGATCCGTTTGTTTCAGTGGCGCACCAAGCCTGTTAGCCAATCAACTGTGTTCCCTCCTTCCCTGCAGCCCCCCCCACGTCTAACCACACACCTTGTCCTCGATCACAGCTCTCCCATGTGGAGCGAAGGCTATTTATGGCTATGCCCTCACTCACTCCCCTGTAAGCCAATATCTGGTCCTTTTGACCATGTGCACACACACACACACGCACACGCGCACACACGCACACACGCGCACACACCCTCTTCTCTTCTCTGGAGCCGCTAGGGGTTGAGGGTCAATGACGTAAAAGCTTAGACGTTTGAACTCTCAGTACATTTCATTTGTCTTTCTGTCGGCTCTTTAGAGTCAGGTTCTATTAATGAGTTTTGCGGGATTGTCTTTCAGTGGCTATGCGTCACTGGATCAAAAGGCTCTGTTACTAATTGAAATCCATTACACTCCTCAGTGCTGTCGGCTGTCAAGAATCTGCATTGCAAAGCGTGGTTATAGGAACCTCAAAGAGGGTTCTTGCCTGTTTCTATTGATTAGTATGTGGCAGAACCGAGCAATATACGTTGACTGATTTTCTAACATTGATCATCATATAGGAGCAGATATTGGCCATGTTGACATGATGGTTTTGAATCCAGCTTGGGCTTTGTCAAATCAAATGCTCTGCGTGGATGTCAATAACGACACCTTGCCTCACATTAAGCCCTCTTTACATTTGATTTACAGAAGACTGAGCCAACTGATCACATCGTGATGTCCCTGTGAACATCTTTCTCTGTTTTATTCCTATTTATAATGTCAAAACAGATAAAAGACTCCAACACTGTCAAAGGAGATCACGTGTCCCAGTTTATTAGGTGCTTATGTGTTAACACATGATTACGCATATGTTCAACGATGGCTGTGCCATTGAGGTTCAGAGGCACAGTGCCTTTATAATGGGGATCTTTTGTATGGACACGTGCATGAGTAACACATTGCAGGCTTTGTAACTCTCTTTGACCAGGCTGGAGCTGGATTCTTTTTCCTGAGATGCATGATGTGTTTGTGTCTAGTAATAGATGCAGGTGTCACCTAGCAACTGGTTGCTTATTTTAAGTATCCTTGGTTAGAAGTCCTCCTCGTAGAGACTGTGCTGACCAACACGCTGAGAGTGGATGGAGGGGGCTGCGTAGATGTGGCGTTTTAATGGGTGGCACAGGACCTCGGGAGGGGTGGGGAGTGATGCCTTATGAGAGTGGATCTGACCCAGAGATTATTGTCCAGCTCACAGTTTTTATTGGAGAAGGTGGAGGGAGGTTTGTTTTCCACAGTGTGATGACACACCGGTATAAACAACTACTTAAATCTTCAGCTGGGTTCACTTCCTTTCAATATCCTTTCTCCTTTTCTATTTCATGACGAAAGTAATTTTTCTTTTCAGCAAGCCTCTTGACCTCATATTGTTTCTGTAAGAAACAAGGCGGAGACTGCTGCTTTAAGAAAGGATGGGAGGAGAAAACAAGGTCCAGTTGGTCATTGGTCCAATCTAGATCTCTGTGGAGGTGGACGTGGCGGCTGGGCAATAGCTGGGCAGGGTGTGAATCAGCAAACACACGGGGGGTTGACTCCTTGGAAGAGGTTGTGCGAAATATGATCATGTGGCTGCCAGGTGGTTCCCAGCAGAACCCAGTAGGGGGTTCTCTGCAGGACAAGCCTTCGAATTCCCTTCTCTTGTAGTTTACTAGCGCCACTCCCCAGATGGAAAGGAATGTGCGTGCCGTGACCAGCCGATAGAATGCCTCTTAGGTCTGCGACGAGGTCATGACCTCCGCCTCGTCCACCCTCTCTCCAGGAGCTCAGCCACTGGTTGTTTTGGTTCGTTAGAAATACAAAGGTTGTAAGTCTGTTTTTGTCCTAATTGTAGGACGTTTGGAGAATGGTTTTCTCCATTTTTTTTAAACTTACCCCAGATTTGGTATGCAAATTCCTCTTTTCCATATTTTATTGCAAATAAATGCACGGCTCAGTGACCACTTTTTCACTATTGCACTCTCCGGCTGGCCCAGCTGCACCTCTTTGCATTGCATTTGCCACATTCAAAATCAAGGAATTTGCAATCCCCAAATGTGTTTGCCATCGTGAGTTAACCAGGACCCTCTGATGCAGCATCACGGAGGACGTAATCTGAAATGGCGAATGTACGATTACACCTGTCTGTTTACCATATATCATTCATTGTGTGAGCACACGGTCTAAACAGCTTCACGGCATCATCACAGTCTCAAGTTGAAATGTGTGTTCAGATTTGTGACAATGATCCAATGTGGTTTGAGCTGATCTGGGGGCAAACATGATCATCACCATGGTGCGGCGTACCGAAATAGAGGCCTTTTGTTTTAATGATTCTATTGGCTCATTCAGAAAGCACGCTCTTCTGTTTGTTTGTTTTTTATGCCAGGCGCATTCACTTTTTAAACCTAACTAAGAGTCTATTTATTCCCCACCCTGCTGTCAAACAAGTAGGCCATGGAGTGAGCAACAGGAATGGGAAGCTCACAGAAAGAGAGAGGAAGAAAGGGGCGAGGAGAGAGGGAGAGAAGTACCCGAAGGAGAGGGGTGACCAGGAAGGTTTTATTTTTGCATCTGTGCTGGTGTGAAGCCCAGCTCTCTAATTAGTGGCAAATTAACTTCTGATTGGCTGTGGGAGGTGCCGAGGTGCTGAGGTGCACGCAGGGACCAGGGCCCAGATGCATGCTGGCTCCGGCTCCCTCCGTCCCTCAATTAGCCCACTTTGCATACCGGGGCCACCTTGGCCGCCAGAGAAGGTGGTGGGGGAGGGGAGGGGGGGGGGGGTTGTTCCCTGTGGGCCCGCTGGCCTATCCTGTGGGCAATGCCAGCAAGGTCTGCATCTGTTCCAGGGGACGAGAAACAATCTCGCCACAAGCCCAGAGGTGGTTCGGCCTAATTACAACAGCTCTAGTTCTTGGTGGAAAAAAAAAAGAGGAAAGGCCTAATTCAAAAGGAGTTTCAGAGGGTCTCCAAACGGTCCTCTTGTCCACCAGTAACTGTCAAGCCACCTGGCCCACTGCCGGAGTATTGGTTTTCATTAAGTCCACTCCATGGTTGTGGCTGCTGTTGAAATTAGACTAGCTGGATTCAGAAACATACAAACACACAGGCGGTAATGGTAGCCATTTGCTGGCTGTCTTATATCGGTGTGCAAAACATTCAAACAGTGGTTTAGTTTGTTCAGTTATAAAATGTCTATCACCCCAGAATCTCCAACCACAACTACACATACACACATGCACACACACTAGCATTACAGGCAAACATACGCACATGCACGTACGCCGCATGACTGACACGATAGCATCGTAAAGTGATCGAAAGGAAGTGCTACGCCTAAACGCATGCTAACTATGTACAATCAAAACCAAAGGCAAGTTTTGCCTGTAACACGGGTAGCAGTTTGGTCCATTAAGAACACTAACTGCCTTGACACCACAACAGACAGACAGGTGGAAGGTTCCCTTTCTCTATCCACCTCTCCCGCTCCCTCCCTCCCTCGCTCCCTCCCTCCATGTGATTAATGACAAGGTCCAGCGCCGATGTCCATATAAAGACCTTCTGCATGGCTGGATCTGGTGGGGGGCAACACACAGATACATGTGTGCGTGAGTGTTTGTGCGTGCACACACACACATTCACACACACACAAGCACATTCCCTCTCACACTCACTCTCTCACAGGAATACATAAAAAAAAACATAGTTTAAAGGATATACCAAGTTCCTGATGGAGACATCATTAAGTGGGATTATTTTTTCTATAAGTATTGCTACCTAAATATGCAATGGGAAAATGATGACCTACAATTTAACCTAGGCTCTAGCCACACAAGGTATATGTAGTGTTTATTCACTAGAACTTCCCTCAACATTATAAAAGTACTGCACTCGTTAATAACATAATTAACATAATTGGACACATACACACACAAAATCCTGTAACCGATTTTGATGACCATTGTACACTAATGGGCCAAGATAAGTAGAACCTCGATTTCATCTCCTGCTACCGGTACTATTTGTTTGGAACTAGCAAAGTCCTGCGTAGCACAGCCATAGAGTATATTTGCTTGGTTGCATTTTCTTTCACTTATTTTTCTCTGTTGCCATGGCGTTGAGATTTTTGGTGTTCTCTAGGCTGCTGAAGTTATCCAAGGATACTGCACCAACCTGCACTGGTGGAGCAGGAGAACACTGCCCATGCTTCTGCTCTCAACAGGCTCACTTATTGCAGGGCTGGTCTCGCTCACACACACACTCAGTCACAAACACACACGCACAAGCAGAGCATTTCATCTGAACTGTATGGACACAGGGAGATCTCTCCTTACATGGTGGACTGTCCGGGTTGCTGTCATTCCACAGCACAATGGAAATGAAGGCCAGGTCTCTGAAAAGAAATACAGAGAGAGGGAAGGAAGGAGAGGGGGAGAAAACGAGGGCGAGAGAGTAGTTGAATGAGAGGGAACGGAAAGCGTGTCACTGAGCGTTATAGCTGGCCCTGAATAGAAGCAGGGCGCTCACAGTCGACTGTACCCTCGTTACTATATTTACACCAGGAAACACAACGGCCGGTGCCAACCGTTCCGTTGGATTGCAAACGTTGTCTTTTATATCAAGGGGTCTATTGAAAAAGTCCTAACCAAGTCTACCTACTTGGGTACCTGACGTACTAGCGTTATTTTAACTAGCATACCTAGCTCGAGACAAACTGCAATAAAATACTAGGCAACTGCAATTAGCTTTATTTCCTTACAAAAGCATCCTTGGGCCCATCTCCACAAAGCGATGTGTACATCTGCATCGAGTTTGTGTTATTAAACACATGGTGACCTTGTGAGGGATAACTTGTTTGCATCGCTTAGTGATTTGTTTTTGTTTTCTCTTTTCCAGCCTGAAAACCTCCAGAAGACATGGCTGAGGGAATTCGAGCAGGTACGGTGATGAAGCATGCCCATCCGACCAGCCCCCCACCTTCAGCTAAACGCTGTTCCCATTCAGTACTTATTTTAATCATTTAAAAGTGATGATTTATTGAATGTTATTACGTATTCAAGGGCTTCTACATATTTCCTATTTTGGAGGTGTGGTCTTGTGCTACTGTGCTACTGTGTGTGTGTGTGTGTGTCCTTGCATGCTCCCTTTGGATTGTCATTGGGTCGTGACCAACTTGATGCCTTTAAAGTTGGCAAACCAACGTGATGCCTTTAAAGGTTCACAGAGAGCAAAGAGAGCAAGTCTTGTTGTGTGCTGCACTCAAGCTGTTGTGAATACAAAGAAGTATTCAGATCGGGAGGATTCAGTTGACTGGTTATGGCCTGACTGCCACTCACCATTCCTAGAAGAAGAAAAATAAAATGAATTAAAGGTGCTTGCTGGGAAATAGGTCTGTCTTGTCGGTTGAGTCTCATATTGAAACTCTCACCTGCTGCAGATAACTACGAGCTTGTGGGTTTCAAGGGATGAACAGCAGAGCAAGACAATCTCAACCCAGTAGCCCTGTGACCCCAACACACCACACAGCGTGTATTCAACAACGATTTGAGTTGTAGGTGCTTTGGGGATCGTTCCATTATAGAGTTGTCCAGAGAAAGGCAGCAGAACAGAGCATGATTTTAAAACTGAACAACCAAAAAATGTTCACCTCCCGCTCTGCTCCTTCCGTGTCTTGGCCATTATCAGTTCAAGTGTTGCCTTTCATTCACCCTCGATTGACAGGGAAGATAGATTCCCAGTACCAATCACAGAAACGTTGCCCTGATTTGTCAGAAATTATCCCTGAACGGTCTAAAATTGAAATTCCTTTTATACAGAGGTCAGCTCAGTCAACTTGATTCTCCCTTGAAAAGAGAACTTGAAAGAGCACAGTTCCCTCACTAAAGCTGACCGATGGTTAGTCCATTTCTTACAAATTTCCCTCAAATAATAGCTCTTGAAACGAAACCTACAGCACCTTTTAACACGGGTGTAGTCCTAATTCCACTTAATTTCAGTCTAAACAAAAATAAAATCTGTGTTGCACATCAAGGATCTTCAAGGGAGGGCAAGTTATTGGCTTTTTGTTATATTTATTGTTGTTTTTCATAGTCTTTTGGTGGGTATGGATTACACATCGGGATGTTAGGCCGCTTCTGTGTGCCTGTGCTGTGTTACACAATGCCTGATCGTAACCTCACTTCCTATCTGCCTGTTAAACTCACAGGAACCCCTGACAAACCACATTTCTTTCCACTGGGGCAGGCAATGTCAGGCTGCACACACGAGCATGTACACACAAACGCACACACCTGCATTCATACATATGCTGACACACATTTATGTGTGGACGGACGGAGAGGCAGACAGACGGAGGGAGAGACAGACAGACAGACGGAGGGAGAGACAGACAGACGGAGGGAGAGACAGACAGACGGAGGGAGAGACGGACAGACGGAGGGAGAGACAGACGGAGGGAGAGACGGACAGACAGACGGAGGGAGAGACGGACAGACGGAGGGAGAGACGGACAGACGGAGGGAGAGACAGACAGACGGAGGGAGGGAGAGACAGACAGACGGATGGACAATAGTAATTAGTGGCGTGACTGGTATATGTTCTTGCCTTTTATCTTATAACCCGAGGTGTAGGTCTCAGTTCAATCTGACAATAAATATGATTCATTACGTGAACATTCATTGAACTTTGATGTAATGCACAACAACACTAAAGATATGTTAAACTCTTGACACTATAGTCGACGGAGTTATTCATCACAGTTAAGCACATTCTCACACACGCTCACTTGCGTAGTCACATGGATCATTATGAGGAGCCATTACGGTGTGTGTCTTGGGTCGCCTGATTCAGGGCCCAAGGGAAAACACTGACATCACCAAATATTGGCCGTCTCGCCTCTACCACAACGCAAGCAGTTCTCCCCCGACACTGTGTGTCGAGTGTTTCAGGCTTTCCTCTGTTCTCTCACACATACACACACATACACACACAGTCACACACACAGTCACACACACAGTCACACACGCAGTCACACTCACAGTCACACTCGCAGTCACAGTCACACACACACATGCATTCAGCTGGTCTGAGTGCAGATAGTCACCCCTTTGGAACCAGAAGGCATGATCTGTGTCTCTTTTTAGAAGTAATTGCTGAACCGGATCATTGATTAATTCAGTGTGACTAGGACTGTTGAGGAAAATCCTGGGTTAAAGTATCCAAACTGCTGTTTAGTTGAGGTCAAAGAGTGAGACCAAATGATCCTCCTGGGACGTGTAAACGGACCAGGCAAAGAGATGGGACGAGCCAGAAGGCGGTAGAAAGCGTCTCCCTAGAACTAGAGAAATGTTAAGTTAGACTAAAAGTTCTTCCCCTCGGTGAGGGCAGCAAGGAGGGCAATCTTGCCTTGCAGACCCTGTGCCAGCACTGTGCCTTCTCCGGGTGACGTCATGGAAACGAGCATCATACTATGAACTCTCCGTGGCACGGCGTGCTTGGCCAGCGACAACGGGACTCAACCGTGCTACGCTAGCAGGTCGTTCGATAAATACTCAAACAATAAAGTCTGTGTTTGAACAGTACTCGGCCGTGGCACTTTGAAGCAGGATGGCCACAAACTAGCGTGAACTCTAGCACTCTTACTGGTTCGATATATTTCTTGATGATGCCGCTTAAAAGGGGTATGTTTGGCTGCTAGCTAACTAATGCTAAGGTGTTTCCGACACAACCTCTTACTTTTGGAGTAATTTGTGACCCACTTGTTTACTGACCAATTCATCATCTTATACAGGCCAACTGTGCACACACACTATGCTTGTCTATATACTTACTATCTGTATTTATTTACTAGCTTTCACATTACATTTGCCTGTTTGGACTAGGGGTGTAACGATCACACGTATTTGTACCGAACCGTCACAGTACAGGCACTTCGGTGTGGTTATAGAGGTGGACCGCGGTGCGTAAATGTGGCGCAAATAGCGTTAATGTGGCGAATGTAAAGGCTTGTTTTGCGGTGCAGAATTAGAAACTTGAAGTCGGAATTCCCCCCGGACCGTTTAGCCAAAGTATACTACTCCGACTCCGTAATCCGACTTCGTAACTACGGAGACCCCTCAGCCCTAAACCGAGGTAAGTACCGAACCGTGACTTTTGTGTACCGTTACACCCCTAGTTTGGACTATATTTCAGATGACTTGGTACTAAAAGACCAATTCTCTACTGGTCAGTAATTGTGTAGGGTACTAACATCTGTGTCTGCAGACTTCATCATGCATCCATTACTAGGACACAATTTGGATATTCTTCAAGCCTACAGTCCTTTGATCCAAAAATCACCAGACTAGCGTGGGTCTAGATCCCGGCCATTCCCATATAAGCAAATACACAGACAATTTGCCTTTTCCACACAGCTGAGGCCCTCGGCAGCCTGAGAGCCACACAGGGACCTAATCGACCTTGATTTGCATTGCTCCACGTGTGAGACAATTCAGAACAATAGAAACACTAGGTAGCAAAGGGCAGTGACTTATCAGGTCCTCCGGTCTGTTGTTGTGGTTTTATTGATTGTAAGGTTTTTGATATCAATGGCTCAGTTGCTTCATTAATAAGGCCATATGTGTGGTTAATTGACTGAAGTGAACTTTCTCGTTTGTAATTTGCCATTTCAGGAAGTTACATTTCAAAGTTTGATCGGAATAATATACTGATAAACACTCTGGCTGTGACATTGTAATTAGAAAGCTTGGTGCTGCACCTGAAGTCAAGAGAGCTCATTGTTCAGGCTGCCCTGCTCCCTTTAAGACTATGTAGTATTGATAGAGTGATGCAAAACATTGTAAATCCACTGTGTGTGTGTAATGGTATATCAAACGACTATCAAGTCCTCCTTATACTTCTAAAGCATTCTGGACAGACGATCTTCTCCTGTGCACCTGATCCTTTTTGTGTTCGTCCCAATGGACCAAAACACTTGGGGTCAAATTTCCTGCCAAGGTTCCTAGCCAACATTGTCTGTGCTGGACAGCATTAGTGTCAACAATGGAGCCGCTTCCCTGAGGTGTTCCAGCGGGGTAAACAGAGATGTAGATCCTGACGATAACATCAGCTCCGTCTCAGCCTGTGAGAGCGCCAGCGTGCTCAGTCTGCCATTATCCAACACTGCTTTTAGTCCGCCGCTGCTAGTACTACGGCAGACATAAATAGATGTGATTTGACACCCCGTGGTGTTAATCGTGCACCATGGAACGACATAGACATACACAACATGAAATAGGATAGTGTTAACTTGCCGGCGTTTCCATCAAATCAACGATTCTCTTGTTTAGTGATCACATCCAAGTAGTGTTTGAGGGACAATGGGTGCTCTGCCATCCCAAAGCATAAATGGGACGTCTTAGGGCCCATTCTTGTAGTGCGTGGTTTGCGTCACCCAGACTTCTTTCTAATAGATCCTCATGAACCTGTAAACATACAAGAGTTCAACAGAGGTTTAGTGGCTTTTTCTAAATGGTCTGAGGATGGCTCATCAGGGCTTCGGTCTACAAGAAGGTTATCTTTAATACATTGGAATGCATATTGAATTTAAATAACCTTCCTGACCTATAATCAGATTGTTTTCTTTAACTGCCTGCTAGATGGTAAATGTAAGTGTTTACTTAATAAGTGACACAATCAAAGATTGGATCCTAACACAATGACACTAGTGTAGGGCAAGCCACATGTTGTGACCCATGTGGCTTGCCCTGCACTATGAGGCACTCTGATTGGTGGCTGTAATCTATTCAGAAATAATGGTCAATTCATCATCGAGTTCCATTACGTACTCTACAATTAATATAAATTATAACTGCTACACACTTGATCGTTTATTAAAGGCATCTGTATACCGCCCGCCCAGTGTGTAATTCATCAGTCAGAGGGTGACGTGAACATGATTGGATAGAACCGCGTTCAGGTTTACATGTTTTCTCTCCCATTGGGCTTGGCGTACAAGTACACCGCAGATTTTTTCCTTGAAGAGCGATGTTGTTCGAGCAGAGGGCAAGCATGCTCTCGACGCCAACACGGGTCTATTCTTTGAGGAAATGTTACGTGTGGAACAGGTTGAGGTTCACTATACGGACGTATCTTAGTATCAGCCCCCGCTGATGGAGATTTTAAAGAGTTTGACTGTGTTCATAAAAGGCAGCTTCCATTGTTGCCCACCATAAAGCAAGTCTCTTTAGAGCTCCTTTATTCGGTGTGTCCACATGACAACCGCCGAGTGACTGCAAGGGTAAACAGAATTCCTCCCCAAGAGTTAATTGGTGATTTGTCCATCTGTTGTTGCCGCTTTTTGCCAAAGTAAAGATAAGGCTCACTTGTTAATGGTGTGGTTCTGTGCAGTGAGAGCCTGATTGTGCTAATGAAATTAGCTCCGGGATACAGTCTGTTTGTCAAAGTGGGGCTGCAGCTCACTGCATGGAAAGACAAACAAAAGGCCAGCAAAGTAATCACGTGCACACACGCACACAGGCACTCTTTCTCTCTCTCCCTCTCCTTTGCGATCGTTCTGTCTCTCTCCCTTACACATACGTATGGTGTTTAAGGTTAGTTAACACTGCCCCCCTGCCCCCCCCCCCCCCGGGACCATAACGCGAGGACCTTCTCTCGCTCCACGTATCTGGCTGATGGGTCCACTAATTTTCCCCAAGTTTGAGCGCTGACCCACCCACTGGGTCTCACATTCGCGAGTCGGACGGCCCGAGGACAAGCCATAGGTTGATGGAAAATCCATAGCGTTATTGCCATACATTACTTTTATTTGATTCGGCCCCACCCCCCTCAGAGTGAGAGAGCCACACGTCCTGGCCCCAGAGACGCTTATGTGATGGGGTGAGGGGGGGGGGGGGGGGGGGGGTAGTAGTAGTGAAGCAGGTAGTAGTGACCCCATCCCACACACCCCACATCTATCTCTGGTGATATTGACATACGGGCCCTGAGTGAGCAGTCAGGGCTGTAATTCACTCTGCTCTATGGATTTCCTGTCCGAGGTCGACGCCTTGGAATCACCGCGACCGGTCGCTCACAAACACCTGGTTCAGAAAGAAGAAGAAATGTATGTAAGGGGGAAGGACTGTGTGGGTCACTTGACCCCTGCCACACTCCCGACACGTGTGGAACGGAGACCTGATCTGCTCTTTGGAGAGGATGAGGGAAATATTCAAATGGCGGTGTGTCCTTTTTATTCAACCAGTACCACAGGCCCGCGGTCACATGCACATACGTGCACAATCCCCACCTTTTCCCGCCGAACCACCCAGCCCCCCACCCAGCCACACAACCACCCCAGGCAGTCCATTAAGCACCGCGGTCGTCATGTTCCACATTAGCCTGAGGAAGCCAGTATCGATACTGCACAGAGATCGGTATAAGGCATGGTGGCTGACGCAGTCGCAGACCCGAAGGGGGTGTCTGGCTAAATGCGTGTCACTGAACAAGCTGAATCCATGTGGGTGTCTGCCTTAGCGTGGCACTCTGTCTTGTGTAAATACAGGAGAATGTCACAGTACCGGAGAAAGGAGGGGCGAAGGAGACATGATTTGATGGGAGAGGGGCTGAACCGAGTCGAGCTCTGTGATTATACCTGGGGTTCACTTCTGTTTACGGTGCACTTCAATTAGTTATCCGTCATGGGTCTGTGTGATAGTCGGGGGCTATATGATGAGGAATATAATGCATGTGATTGATCCCTGTATCTGATGTCTGGTATTGAGGGAGCTGTGATGTTGACACAGGGATGCGCTTTGAGAAGAGTTGGTCAACATTGCCTCACTCGCACGCCTTTTGTGATTGTTCATTGGAGGACTGCTAAATGCAAATGTGTAAAGTTGTAAGGTATATAGAACTATGCTTTGAATAAAGTATAGAGAACTTGACTGGGGAAAACCAAAACCAGACTTTAAAACAAGACTCTTATATTGTGATGTTGACTGGTAATGAGCCAATAGAAATCAAACTTTATTGAACAGTTACATTTTTTTTTTCTTTTTTTAACTCATAGGGCAATTTTTTTGTCACACTTGCCCATGCAAAACACTGAGTTGTGTGTATTCTATATGTTATATGAGTATTTCTATTTTCTTTTTTACAGACCGTACATTCGCACAAGCCTCACTTCATCGCGGTGCATTGTCAGGAAGTGGGGGGGAAGAACTGTGAGACGTCCATGGCACACGTGGACAGTTTTATCAAGTAAGTATCCCATTATAGCGTGCACACGCGACAACATAGTGATCTTGCTTTTCTCTCGTCGGTTTCAGCGGCAGCCATATTGGATTCCCCAGCTGTGTGTTTCCTTATGGGTGGATGACTCCCCCCTCTGGTTAGAATAAGATAACCGGCCTGTTTTGTATACAGTTTTCATATTTAAAGCCTTATACAAATTGGAAGCTATGGAGGTTATTAACTCTAATCAACAAACAGTAAACATGGGGCATTATAGTGTAATTATGAAGGGGTTTTACTCCCAGCCCAAAGGTTCTGGGATTGAGTCCCAAATGTCCACAGTGGCCTACCTGTGGATGACTTTAAGCAGGATTGCTATAATCCCATCCAGCTCCTCAATGTTTCAGAAGTCCTTTTGGATAAAAGCTGAAATACAAAATGGTAATATTACCCGTAAATATAACCACAAGCGGTGATTAACGGTGTCCGAGCAAAATTTAAAGTCAAGAACATACTAATGGAAGATATATAAATATGACATATAATTATCATATTTAAGGAAGGATATTCCATTTATAAACCTGAACTGCAGCCTCATTCACATAGTCAAAATGTCTATTGATAAGCACTAGGGGTGTAACGGTACACAAAAATCTCGGTTCGGTACGTACCTCGGTTTTGAGGTCACGGTTCGGTTAATTTTCGGTACAGTAAGAAATCAAAATGCTAAATATAAATGTGCTTCATAACATGTGCTTCAAGTTGTTCATAACACACTTTTGTGCTTTTTACAATAGGAACATTAGACAATACAAAGCTAGAATTCTGCTCAAAAATATAAAGATTCTGAAATGTAGAAATAAAAATAGATAACATGGCTCAGTTTTAAAAAAGTATGTATATATATATTATCTAATGTGCAACAATGAACAATTGCAACACTAAACAGTTTCAAGTTGTTGCTCAGATTAAATAACATGAATAAGGCTCAGACTGTTTCTTTAAAAACAAATCTTTTCTCAATCTTATGTGCAACAATGAACAATTGCAACACTAAACAGTTTGAAGATTAATTTTTACTCCCCCCCCCCCCCCCCCCCAATCTTTAGCCCTGATGACTTTCACTCAATCTTTATGTTTTTTGCCAGAAAAATCAGCTTATCCACATTATTTGCAGGATAATAATATCCCAAATTTGAGTGTACATACGATGTACCCTACATGTTACTCCTGTATACCACAATGCAATGCGGTCGTGTTTTTCCAGAGGAGAAGAAGAAGCTGAATAACCGCGAAAACTAATACATTTAATGATGGAGTCTCCGGCTTTCGTTTAGAAATGTCAACAATTTATTTGGGATTTAACATAGAATTTTAAACATTCAAAATTAATAAAAAAAATACTTTAACAAGGAAATGTATCATTCAACATCAATACAACCTCCAGCTTTCCTCGTGAGTGCCCGGTTTGTTTACATCAGTGGTTTTCAAACTGTGGGGCGCGCCCCCCCTGGGGGGCGCCAGAGTACTTCAGGGGGTGCGCGACGTGAGAAAAAAATAAACCCGAAAAAAAACCTGAAAGTCGATGATTCAAATCATCAGTCGTACTTCAACTGTAGAAGTAACGTAACTAAATCAATTTTCAACCGTTTATCTTCGTGCAAACCATTTAACCAATCTACACACTTGTATCTTCAATAATATCTAAACATAATTTCGATATCATTTAAAATTTCTTCAGAATCACAGTTTTAGTTTCATACAGCTTCGTTTTCAGCTGTTTTCATTGAAGACGTCAGCCCATTCCTCACTCATTCCTTTTTCAACCGTTTACCATTGTTCAAACCATTAAGCAAATCTACACACTTGTATCTTCAATTCTATCGAAACGGAATTTTGATAGCATTTATACTTTTTTCAGAATCACAGTTTTAGTTTCAAACCGGCATCGTTTTCAGTTGCTTATAATAATTTAGGTCCCCATAGCAACGCCGGTAAACAAACCCCGCCGAATAGTAGAATCTCTGGACTGAAAAGGCAGATCTGATTCGACTGGCAGTTTACACAGATTAAGATGTTCAAATGTATTAAAAAAAGGTTAAGCTAAAACATGCTTAGATAAAGTTGTTAAATTGTGTTAAGAAATGTGTTTAAAAACGCACAAAGATGTAATGTTTCAGAATAACGTTTAAAATGTTTAAAAAATATGTTTCAAATGTTTGGGGGGGGGGGGCTCAGCTGAATTTTTTTCTCTGAAGGGGGGCTCACTCTCTCACACTTTGAAAACCCCTGGTTTACATGATGTGGGCGCATCTGTGCGTCACACAAATACCCGGCGCATTTACTGACGCAAATGACGTTTAGAAATGTTCAGTGTAGTGTCCGAATTCTCGTTTGTTCGTTCCCTAAATAGTGCACTATATCATGAACACTATATAGGGAATAGTGAGTGAGTGAATAGGGAACGATTTTGAACACAGCTACGTGTGCACAACTGTGCATGTGCAGCCGCAGCATGTTCCACACATGCGGTCCTCTACTCAATATGTCCGTATGGAAACTCGTTCGGTACGCCTCCGTACCGAACCGAGCACCCCGAACCGAAACGGTTCAATACACGTGTACCGTTACACCCCTAATAAGCACACAACATCCAGAAAACTCAAAGCGCACATTTCTCAAGTGAATTGGGGGGCTTTCTTCAAAGCATATACCTGAAAAATCTTCGAAATTCTGAGGAAATTAAACATTTTTAGTGAAGACGCACTAACGGAAGAAATATAAATATGACAGAATTAATTATGAAGGTAAAAATGGTTAATGAAGAAGTTCCCCTTAATGCCATACTGTGTCTTGGCAGTCCGGTTCTTGGAAATGAATGAGCCGGAATGTTGATTGTTTGATGAATTTCAGGTGCTGTTCAATGTTGTGTTTCTTAAATGAGTGGCAATGACAGAATGTCATGTTCAGCTTGTTCATGATGTCAATCAGGATTCAAACTCTCAACCTAAGGACCACCAGTACACAGCAGTTCTGTTGAGCATCTGACATTCCTGAATTGCATGAGCCTCATTCACATTGATAAGTACACAACATCAAGAAAACTCCAAGCACACATTTCATAAGAGAATTGAGGGCTTTCTTAAGAGAGTACAGATCTGAAAATGTGCACTGTTAATGGTATCCACCTAATGATAGCCGTATGATAGTTATACAGCAATTATATACAACAAAATGGTCATATAGGCAAAATCAGGTTGAGACTGTGGACGTTTGGCTTTTCTATGAAATTGTGGGAAAATTGTGGGAATTTTGAGTCCAGGTCAATCTAGTAAGGAGAAATAAGGCTAGTTCATATTTTTTTAAATAGCGCTACCTTCGGGTGTAGTACCACAATTTGGGTTCATGGGTAGTGGGGGGGGATTGGTATCCACCGAATAATAGTCGTATGTTTTTTTTATACAATAACAAAATGGTCACATAAGAAAAATGGGTGCTCCAACTTTATTGGCCAATATTTCTTAAATGGAACTAAATAATACAAATTCTGTTCGATGATTTTTGAGAGGCTTGGTCTAAAGATTTTGTGTGGCGATTTTGGTGATTTTTCGATTATTTTGTGTAGCCTGTGAATCTTTTGATCATGTTTAGCTTTAATATGAAATAGTGGGAAAAGTTAAAATTTTTAGGGCATAAGGGTTTTATAAATGCATCTGATTCTAGAGATTAATATTCTGAAAGAATTTTGAGTCCAGGTAAATCTTGTGAGGAGAAATAAGACTAATTCATGATTTTTTACAATAGCACTAAATGTAGGTTTATGGGTAGGGGGGGTTATTGGTAACCATACCTGAAAATTTCATGCGTTTTCGATTGACGGTATAGGCTGCAGGAAAAAAAACATTACAGAAACAATTGGGGACCAAGCAGCTTGGCTGCTCAGACCCCTAATTATGTTGATAATTCATCTTTTGTTGTTGTAGTCTTTATATGTGTGTGTGTGTGTGTGTGTGTTGCCCTTCTCCAGAGAGTTGCTGTCCAGCGATGGCTTGAAGGAGTATAGCAGAGCCCGTGTCTACCTCGATGAGAACTATGAGTCCAAGGAGTTATTCACAGTAAGTACCTCGACAAAGAACAACATCAAGTACATTGCAAAAGTGTATGGCTTTTAGAATGCTTTTTTCTTTTTAATTCAGAGTACTTATCAGAATATATTGAAGCTTTGCATTTTTAATCGGCATGCAATTACTGACTTTGAAGATAAACTACACTTCATAACTAGTTAAATCTCCCTGAATGCAGAAGTAAGGAGTGACCACAAGGTGGCAGTAGATATTTAGAAATCTTTTTGAATGGTACTGCAGATAGAAGTGTTTACATTTTCTTCAGCTTCTGTCTTATTAGTCTGGGGAATCAATTGATTAGCCTAACCATTAACAAGAGCTATTTTTCAAATCATATGCTATAAGCATATTTTCTTTCCTCCCCTGATGTTTTATACAATGGACAACATGAGAAACTCTATTTGACATATTATCATATGAGGACATAACGTACTATTTAACAACACCATGATATGGTAAATCTTGATGAACATAAAACACAAACCTGTATGGCATTTGAAACACTGATGCCCTGATATTTCAGCATATGACCACTGGGTGGCGCCATTGTCTTATGATACTAACTATGACGGTATCTCGAGCCAAATACACACACTAGTTTCACGGGTAATTGGAAGGCCGATTTCTGTGCCGGGACATGGCTGTTTAAAGTCAGCAGCAGTGTTCTATATTTCCTCTGTGTAGCTAGGGCTTAAATTGAGACGAATACAGAATTGTCTATTACACACAAACGCATACACTGTTCGCCCAGCTTTGTCTTCCCCTCCCTTACGAGTTTATGGCTGTGTTTATTTATTTATTTATTTATTAATGTGTTATTTGAGGGGCTGCCACGGTACGCTGGCCCTCGACAAACGCTCATAAATCACGACATACAGCGAGTTGGCTTCATGCTCTTTTCATAAACATATTACAATTTGCTGCAAAACGACGCGCTCCCTAGCGCACATTATCTCCGTACGGAGGACTGTTTATTTGCCGGTGTTTGTCTATAGATTAACCTTTTTGTTGAATTTCCATTTTTATTATCAAATGGATATTGTGGGGTCCAGGGCTCCTCTATGTAAATGAGGGTGAAGCGTGCGTGGTGGATATTGAAATATCGCACAGTAACAGTAAATATGAATAACACTCCTTCGCCCCCGCCCCCCCCTTTGCTCGCCCGCGCCTGCTATTTAGCACTGATGACATCGCTCGTGTTTGTCTCTGACCCAACTTCGATTCCTTTTTTTTATTTTCAACCCCATCCAAATGTTTGTTGTGTGCGGATGTCAATTTTCAGATAATGTAACGTGGAGGCGACATTTCAGATCCGTGTGTGTGTGTGTGTGTGTGTGTGTGTGTGTGTGTGTGTGTGTGTGTGTGTGTGTGTGTGTGTGTGTGTGTGTGTGTGTGTGTGTGTGTGTGTGTGTGTGTGTGTGTGTGTGTGTGCTTGTGTTGGGGGGGAGGGGGGTACGGGGTGAATAAGCTGTGCAAATCGAGAACATCTTGTGGACAAGAGAATAACTATTCAACTTTTTTTTTAATCTAAGTCAAGGCTGAAGGATTTTAAGATGTTTCAAATTGTTTATTTGTAAGTTGAAACAGGAACGATATAGCTACTAGTGAATACATAACTTTGGGTACAGCATAGGCAATACAGGTAGCCCAGGTATGTGTCCATGACCAAAACATTTAGTTCATCGTTATTCACCTGTGACAGAGAGCAATATGGGAGAATTTATTATGACATTTATCGCGGGACATTATATGATATCAATATGTCTCAAAATATATGCTTATGTATTCAAAACCCAATGGCAGAGAATCTAGATGAGGACCATAATACCAAATGAAACCTCTCATATTGTGATAAATCCAGGCAGTCACATCTTGATTAGATTTGATGACAAAAATGTTTACGTTCATCAGAAGTCAATAATGTATTCACAGCAAAGCAACATGGGAGATTCACTAGCCATCCATATCTACTTAAAGGGATAGTTCAACAGTTGAACTGGAGCGTGGGCCGTGGAGAACGTTTTGTCCATGTTTAAGATGTAGGGATCTCTGGGAAAAAATATATATTTATTTATACATAATTGAGAACCCAAAGTAGACCTTGCTAGCATCCCAGTGCTACATCTTAAACATGGAAATAATGTGGAAAATCAATATGTGTCACTTGAGCATGATAATATGCCTGTCTGAGACTGGTAGTTAAGAAGTGATGGACACATCCACCTCCGTGTGTGTGTGTGTGTGTGTGTGTGTGTGTGTGTGTGTGTGTGTGTGTGTGTGTGTGTGTGTGTGTGTGTGTGTGTGTGTGTGTGTGTGTGTGTGTGTGTGTGTGTGTGTGTGTCTTACAGCCTACTGCTAAGGTATACAGCAGGTAAAATGTCAATGAGAAAGGCCTGCCCTGATAACTCAACTCCCAATCCACTTGTTCCAGCCCATTAATATTTACCACAGACTCGGCCCTGAGGCCACATGCACTATCGCCTGCTCTTATAACCAACTGTCGCACTCACACACACACTCAGACACACACACGTTCAGAAACGCATTCAGACATGGCAGGTCTGAGAAGAGCACGAAAAGACAAACACAGAGGCACACACACACACAGTGTTTGATTGCTTTCACAACACTGTCAAAGAATGTCATCAAGAGCTTCCTTTTGTTACAGAGACTGACACACACACGCACGTATACACACAAACACACGTACACTCTTTCATCCAACCTCCATGGACCCCAGTTGTTGCGGGGCATTTTAATGAGAAATTAAAGGGTGTGTGTGTGTGTGTGTGTGTGTGTGTGTGTGTGTGTGTTTGGGAGGCTGGGTTGAGGGGGGGGGGGGGGGGGGGGGGGGGGGGGGGGAGAGACAGGAGTAAAACATAGGCCACAGGGGTAAATTAGGTCCCTGCAGTATGACAAGACACTGATTCCCCCTTGTAGCATGAGCGCCTCAATGTGTGTATTTTGTACAAATGTTACTGTGGTTTGAAAGTTGCCCGTTATGTCGGTGTACCGAGGCTTGCTCGACCTGCTGTCTAGCCACTTCAGACTGGTGTTTTGTAGAACCCTTACAACATAAGGTTAACGACCCTTTTCTTTAGTGCAGCAGTACATTGAGATGACGTGCAACACACTTTGAAGTTGAGGCCACCGTCCACCGTCGCGGTCATAAAATCAACCAAAAATGCATTATAGATAACAAATCACATTCATGAGTACGTGAACACCACACCCTTATCCCAACACTCTGTGAGGCCCTGGGTTTTTGAATTGAGCTTACTAAACACACCCAGAAGACCATAGGCTCTGAAACGTCTCACCCGAGAAACAAATAGGACAGGGAGGGAGAAGACGAGGGCAAGGATCGTCTGTCAGTCCATCCGTTGAAGTTGTATTATTAAATGTAATGCCACCAGTGGAACCCATTTTGTTAGCATCACATGGCAGTGAGACGGGGGCAATGAGATGGAGAGAGACGTTGAGGGTACCTATAGGGGGTGGGGGCTGGCGGTGTCACAATGAATCAGTCCCGTCAAGTGATCCAATCACCTCTAGTACTGTCCAGTTGAGACCACCTTAACCCACACCGAACACCCGGATTCAGCTTGCCCAAGGGTCTCATCAACACATTGTCCTCGACAATGCATCACTGTTTATCCTATAGTTTAATTGCATCTCTTCTTTATTCCCCTTTTTTGATAGCCGCGTTTGTGTCGTGTATGTCTGCTAGGAATGGGACTGAAGGCTACTGTGTAGCGTGAGTGGCCTACCACAACCTCCACCCAGCCCCCTTTCTCCACAACCTCCACTTCCCAGTGCTGCGGAGAAGTCCTGGGTTAAAATCACAGTCTAGTGAACATGAAGGGGTCCTCCCATATCTCGGTGTGGTGAGAAGCTCTGAGTGAGCCAAGGCTATTGGAACGGAGCCGGTGTCACCTCAGTGGTATCGCCGGACCATCACTCTCCCTGGCCATCACTCAGCACGCACGCACGCGCGTACGTGCACGCATATGCACACACCTCGAAGTCAACTCGCACACGCATGAATCTGCCACCTGCGGTGATTGACGACCAGAGTAGGAGGCAGGCCGTTCAGCCCGTGTGAAATCATTTGGGCTGTAGATGTTTCTAGAATGAATGGAATGTGTATATCGAGGTGAAGAGCTTGATGCAGTTCTGACTGTTATTGTAAGCTCAGCCTATAAACTGGACCCGTGTGTGGAGGTTAGTGGAAGGAAGAGTAAATCAGGTCTTTAGGCTCTGTGTGTTGGAGGGGGGGGGGGGGGGGGATGCTGCTGGGGGGTTGGGGGACAACCACAGATAATGATGTGTGTCCAGTGTGTGACTGAAACCACCCTCCCACCCAAAACACACACATACACACATGCATACGCACGACCACACACAGCCACACACAGCCACACACAGCCACACACAGCCACACACAGCCACACACAGCCACACACACACGAAAAGGGGGGTGGCAGAGTGAAGGTGAGCCTGTCATATCGATCTTTTTAGCGTTAAAATATGAGCCACTTTACTCTGCTCCTGCGATGTGAAAAATAATAACTTGGACCCAAATTAAAAAATATTGATTGCTTAGGCGTCGACAAGAGCAAATAATAAACACCCTCTGAAGGATTTTACACACACACCCCCCCCTTAACAAACACCTCCTCCGCCCTTCCTGCCCTGCCTGCCCTCTCTCTCCTTCTCTCTCCCACTCGCTGTATCCTTCTATTCATCTTATTTTCTGTATCCGGCTATATTCTATCTCTGCATTTCTTTCTCTGTCTATTGACTTTCAATTGCCTTCTTTTCCTTTTTTTCCTCTTTCTCCAGATTAGTATTTCTCTTTCTCTCCATCTCTCTTTATTTCTAAGTCTCCTTTCTATTTCCCTCTCTCTCTCCCTGTGGCAGGGTGGTAGGTGACTCGGGGCCAGTAAATACACCCGTCTATTGCCGTGCTTTAGTGCTGTCCATATGTCGGAACATATCGCAGCAATTCACCCGGCCAGCTGTTAAACTGCGGCGGACGCAAATGAACACGGCAGCCATTGTTCCTTGCCCATCTCATCATCCACTCTGCCGCTGATTGATTGGGTCTTGACTCCATAATCTGGCATTAGCTCAGGCTTCATTCAGGTTAAACATCCACACCCCTGTCCCTGCCCCCTCGTCTCTCCCGAGACACACACATGCACACACACACACGCATATATTGACACACACACATGCATACACGCGCACACACACACACATGCATGCATACACGTACACATACACACACAACCGCCGCTGCAGCCGGTCATAATTTTTTGCACATCCCAGCTTGACTTTTTTATTTCCCGCCCGTTACAGATGAGCTCACGGGAGGCGGGCATAAAACGGGTGGGAAAACAATTGCCACAAGGTTAATTTTATTGCCTGCTCCATGCATTTGCGAGCAGGCGGGAGGGTGTCCTCTGCCCGGGTCCTGATGAATGGGACGGTGCAGGGAATGAAAATGAGAAGGGGGGGGGGGAAGCTCGCTCCCGCCCCCCTGCCTCCAACCTAAATTGAAATTCTCTGACACGCTCAGAATTGGAATTCTGAAGCAGAGGCGACGTCCCATTTAGTTTGATGATGAAAGCTGTCATGTGTCCTAGTCAATTGCATCCCCCCCCCCCCCACACACAGACAGACACACACAGACACCCCCTCCCTCCCCAGATACACACACACACACACACACACACACACACACACACACACACACACACACACACACACACACACACACACACACACACACACACACACACACAGAGAGAGAACCCCCCCCTCCCCACAGACATCCACACATATCTTACTCAAGGGATTTCATGTCCCACACATCCTAAATGAGGGGTGTCTGATGTGCCGTGGCCGAACTGGGAGAATAAGGTCCTGGTTGTGCCCCACCGCTAACACGCCTCTTCCTGTCCTTTACTTCCTGTCCTCTCCGTCCCCCCTCCGCCCCAGAGTATCGATTGTGTGAACAAGCAGGGCATCAACTATGTACTTTCTAATGAAGACTCTGTAGATAGTTGATGGAGAGGAAGAGACTGAAGGAGGGATGGAGAGGGAGTATGGGTTAGAGTTTGGGAATACGACAGTGTGCAGAGCTGTGTGTGTGTGTGTGTGTTGTGTGTGTGTGTGTGTGTGTGTGTGTGTGTGTGTTTGTGTGCACATGACTCCTTTTGACATCAGTGGCTGTGTATCCGGTGGGGGACGTAGTTCTGGCGATATCTCTGCTTCTGCACCCGAAGGCTCCTCCCGTTGAAAGCATGTCAGTGTGGGCTGGCGGCTGGCCCTGGGTGTGGGTGTGCGCTTTGTGTTGTAGTACCGCACTTCAGTGTCCATTGAAATCAAGTCCTCTGTCCCCCCCCTCCCGCTCGGCCTCCCGCCACTTCCCCTTTTTATTTGCATATCTCTGTCCGACCCAGGCATTTTACTGGCCATTATATCCCCATTAGCTAATCTCTCAACTTTGATTTCCATAATCCTCTGCCTATTGAGAGTGCTCATGGATCTCGTAGCCCGACCCCCTCCCTCCCCGCTCCCCTCAGTCCAAAGGGGAAACAGATAGTCCCCCCCCCCCCCCCCCCCCAACGCGATTCAGACTGCTCTGGATCTCACCGTACATCAACACACACACACACACACACACACACACACAGAACCTCGATAGCTGTGTTTTGCAATTTACCACGTGTAAAGTCTATTAATATACACAATAATGTTAAATATTAACATCCTTTTCCATTATTTCCCAATATCAATTAGATTACGAAGCACAAACACGCAAGAGACACATAGCTTTGACACTCTCCTGGGTGGGTCGGTGTGTGTATGCCGTATGTGCGTGCGGCAGCATTCAGATTAGCGCGGGGTGATGTGTGTGTTTGCGGTGTCAGGGGAGGCGTTGTCAAATGGCCCTGGTGGCGCCTCTTTAAAATACCCTTTATTAACATGAGTGTCCCGGCCCCCCGCTTATCTGTCTATGCAACAGCGCGCGTTAAGAAGCGCAGCATAGCATCATATTTCAGCGGCCATCTCCAGAGCCTCTGTCCAAGACAACGGGTGCTGCAGCAACGACGCTTGGCTGCTGTCAAGCTGGCCCAAGTCGGTTCTATGTGGATTGAGATACCGGGCCAGGTTATCTCAACAGTAGATTTGTTTTAAATTTAATATTTCGTCTTCAAAATGTAACCCGAATCGTAGTTCATGGACATTTTAAAATAATAAAAAATATTAATTTGTGTGCGTGTGTGTGTGTGTGTGTGTTTGTGTTTGTGCGAGGGACAACCTTTTTGGGGTCCAACTAACTCATTGCTGGAGATTAAAAGAATAGGCCAACATCCACAGCTGAGCGGTATGCAATTGGTCTGGATCAGGGCAAGTAGAATATCCCTGGGCTGACGACGACGTCTTCAGGCAATCAAACTCCCTAGAGCCCTGGTCAGCCCCCCCCTCCCCCGCAGGCTGGCCCCCCCTCCCCCTCCAAACGAGTGGATAATTAATAAAGGCCCTGATCCACAAACAAGACACCATGATGGATCGCAGCGCTTGGACACCAACCAGCGCGCTAACACCGCTGTTTTCTCTCTCTTGCTCTCTCCACCACCCCCTCCACACTTCTCTTTCTGAGTGT
Organism: Gadus morhua; assembly: GCF_902167405.1. Lineage (NCBI taxonomy): Eukaryota > Metazoa > Chordata > Actinopteri > Gadiformes > Gadidae > Gadus > Gadus morhua. The sequence goes on along the minus strand of NC_044062.1, from coordinate 15,999,882 downwards.
CCATTACCCATCGGAGTCACAATTAGTCATGCATGGCAGCTCCCCTTTTTCTAAACACACACACACACACACACACACACACACACACACACACACACACACACACACACACACACACACACACACAGGTTGCCTCTGCTTTTCAGTGGGGAGGTTGTCTGTCTATTCACTATTGGCAGCTATTTTAATCATTCATGCGGTTGTGATCTTTGAGGACGTTGTGTAAGCAGAGCAAAACCCCAAATTACTTACAGCTGCACAATGTTACTTTTTCACTGCAGCCATCACTTTTACTCCACCGACCCCATCGACTTGGAGGGGAAATTATAAATACACCGTATAAAGTATCTGTGGGTGTTGGGTTCGGTTCTCTAGACACATCTTTAGCGTATCATTTACTCCTGATTAAATGCGCAATGCATTCTTTATTTTAGATGATTTTAAGTAGGCTTGACTAGACGATTTTGGCTTGAAGTCCGTTCTTCTGTTGATTCAATCAATCCGATCCAATAAGGCTTCAATCCTTAACACTAACATACTCGTCTCTGTCCCAAATGGGACAGAAGGCAACCTCCAAAATAGCTGCAGCTCAAGCAGAGGATTCTGGTTAAAATGATTGCTCTGCTAATCCATCCTAGATGCTGCATTACCTTTTTTGCATCAAGTGGGACGAGTCAAGCGAGGCCAGGTCCAGGGTAAGCAGTAAGCACGGACTGCCTAGCCACCATCCACACCCCTACACCCCTTTACCCCTATTGCCACATTAATAATCAGCGGGTTATTCATAGTACTAGGTTATTCATAGTACTAGGATAATTTCCTGTATAGCTGCAGGGAATTCGATTGGCTGCCTCTACGCTCTTCGGTACGGTGTAGGCTAGAGAATGGTTGGGAGATTGGTTTGTCCCGCCCCTCTGCTTCCCTCCCTCTCTCCCTCCTGCGTGCTCTCTAAACATGTGGTGGGTAATTGGTGTGCGTGGTCTATTGGTTTGTGAGCGGAGACTGCCTTACATGGGGCCCGGGGCGGCGTTCCTAATAGGAGGCAACAATCTGATCATTTCATTTCCTCTGTCTCTCGCGCACAACCACTCACTTCAGGAGAGGAAGTGATCACCCCGACGCACACTCAGGAACACACAAATATACAGAAACACACACACACACGCAGGCACACATACACACACATTAACATAAAACACAAACGCATCCTGACACAAATCTCACACACATACAGTACATCCTAGCAAAACGCCCACCCACCTTAATTGAAACAAACACGCATGCACACACACACACACACACACACACACACACACACACACACACACACACACACACACACACACACACACACACACACACACACACACACACACACACACACACACACACACACGGCACTATCCCTGGGCCCTATTTATTTCACCCTAACCATCACAATCTAAATTGCCTTTCAAAAGCACAGCAGAAGGGAGACAAAACAGATCTAATTATGCAATTACTGCTGCTCTTCATTCTGCAGTTAAGTGGGCTTTTTCATTGTGTAACTTCTCTTCTGTAACGCACACGGGCACACGCACGCCTGGACGATACCTTCCACCATTCCCTCAACCCTTTCACTTCTATCGCGGCCCCAAGCTCCTGCAACCCAGCCCCCTCCCCGCAACTTCTCATCTCATTTGGCCGTAATTGGGTTGCCTCGCAGAAATCAAATTTCACCAATTGGGTTATCATCCTCTGGAATTGTAGCAGTACCTCGACTTGCATGAGGAGAGACTTAATCTGCTTTTGTTAAGATCCCTACTCCCTTTTACAACACAGACACACACACACACAAACACACACGGCGCGGCAACATTGAATCATGGTAGTTATAGGGTGTACCTGACCTGTTACTGTAGACACACTCATAGTATTCCCACCAAACCCCTCACTCACCTTACCACCACTTACACAAAAATACACATTCGCGCGCACAAACCCACACACACTTCATCCGCGCCTTCCTCATGTGCAAATAATATAATGTGATTCGAGCATTAACAGGCTTAATTACTTAAAAAATTTCGTTTTAATTTACACTGATAGAGTATCGATCACCCAGGCAGAGATTAAGGCCCTCGGCGGAGCGGTTGATGTGGAGTTAAACAGGGAGGAGCCCCCGGGGGTCCTCCAGGGGCCTGGCCGGGCCGTCCCGCTGCAGCCAGGAGGGGAATGACATCCTCCCGGCTAATGAACTGGCAGCATGCGCAGACATGAAGCCCGGGCCCCAGCGGGGAAGGGCGAAAATAATGGGGTTTTGGCCGTGTTATTCATTCACTGCCATGCCCCAATCCTCCTGTGGCTCCTCTCCGGGCCCCCTGAAGCCACCGAGGGGCCCCCACCACCCCCACCCCCACTGTTTGCCCACATCCATCCTGAGCTGACCTTTCTCCTAAATATGTGTTAGGTATAGATATGGATATATAGAAATGGAGATGGATATCGCTATAGATGAATAGATATAAGTGGTGTCCTCGAGTTAAGTTCTTATCAGTTTTTTCAGGCCAGACCATCGTCCACTGATCACCCAATCATATTGGGTGGTGCTTAATGTATGCTTTTCTTCCGCATTGTTTAAATGCTTCAATTGAGGGCTTCCCGCAGCAGTCTATAGTCAAGGCCCAGCGCCTCCTGCTAACGGACCAGTAGATGGACCATCCCAATGTGAAACCACACCATATTTATTAATTAAACACAATCAACTTCAAAATCGTACTCATCACCTACAAGGCCCTCAACAGCCTAGCCCCCCCCCCCCCCCACCTTGCCGACCTCCTCCATCATCACGCCCCCTCCCGATTCCTCAGGTCCATCTCTACCAACCTGTTACAAGTCCCCCGGACTAAGCGCCGGACTTGGGGTGATCGGGCCTTCTCAGTTGCTGCCCCCACCCTTTGGAATTCACTCCCCTCCCACATCAAAGTCTCTCCAACCCTCTCTTCTTTCAAATCTGCACTCAAAACATACCTTTTTAGACAAGCCTTCCCCACCTAACTCCCACCTTATTCTTCATGTTTAACCTCTGTTTTTCTTTTAATCCTAGTCTGTCTTAATATATGTCTGTTACATAGTTTAGATAGGGCAATATGTAAAGCGTCTTAGAGTACCATATTAAACGCTATATAAATTTAATTTATTATCATTATTAATATCATGCAGACATTAGAAAAATCAAAGATAAAATTATCAACCAAACAATAATGGTATTGCTGAATACAAAACATAACCCATTTATTACCCCACCAACAAATAATAAACATGTATGATTCCTCCAAGATGATGCATTATCCCTCAGGTCACAAATAAATGTTTATTTATGTAGACAATTTTTTTATCTATTTATAAATAGATATACACACGCAACGCACACAAGGAAGGAGCAGAGCGGTGTTTGGGGTGCGAGACAAATACCGGGGATCCATCAGGGTTTAATCCAGCCCCCCCGGCACCCCCACCTCTCCTTGGCGTGGCTGGAAGTGTCAGTTCGTGATTGCCCCGTCCCCGTCGGTTCACCAACCCGTCCGCCGCCATCAAAGAGGCAGACCCTTTCATGGCAGAATTGATCTCCCTGCTCGGACCACATGTCACGTACGACCGGCCAGTATTGGAAGGGGGCGGGGGATCGTTAAAGTTAAACCCAAGCAATTTCCTGGCGGGTTTGAGGGAGAGGCGTGTGTCGGGGTGGGGTAAGTGGTGTGTTGTGTGGATTAATTATAGCAGTAGAGACAACCCCTCGACACCTGTCTCCAAGAACCAACTCAAACAAGCACACTTCACACACAAGTGGCTTTAATGACTGCCTCTCCGAGAGCGCGTGTGGTAGTGTGTGTCAGATCTGAATTAAACTTGTGAGCAAACAGGTAGATGATAATGGTGTATTTGCCGTCCAAGACAAAGCTTCTTTATTGTGATTTATTCACACTAAATGTGTTGTCTCTCTCTCTCTCTCTCTCTCTCTCTCTCTCTCTCTCTCTCTCTCTCTCTCTCTCTCTCTCTCTCTCTCTCTCTCTCTCTCTCTCTCTCTCTCTCTCTCTCTCTCTCTCTCTCTCTCTCTCTCTCGGGCCTGTATGTATATTTAACTCTATACCATATGTAGCCAAGACTTGACAGTGCCATTAATATCTATGTTGTTGGCAAATTGATCTGAGGATATAATTGCATTGCAACAACAGTGATAAAGTATGTAAGCTTGGCAGAGGAGAGGAGCGTTACTTTCCCAGCCTGGGAATAGAGCATCATTTGATTGTTCCACATGCAACTTTAGCAAGTTGATGATCTTTGTATTTCCTCTTTCCTTTCCTATTGATTTATCATAAAGCCATTTTCCCTTTCATTCACTTTACCTTTGAGATATGTGTAATTTGGACTAAAGAACAATCATGAAAATTGCCAACTTTGCTTATTGGTTGACTAAGATAATAAATTAAGATTTTATTATTTTTTAATGTCTCGGGGCACACTCACACTAGGCCATCTGTACCGTGCCCAAGTCCGTTTCACACCTGTACCGTGCTCAAGTCTAGATCGTTTGGCTAGTGTGAGCACGCCAACCGTACTCAAGTCCACTTCAAATCCGTGGCCTGAGCACACTTCAGAGGTGTGCTCAAAGTCAGTAAAGTGTCAACTGTGTTCTCTGAGTGCGCCCTCAGAGTACCCCAGAGAAGGTTTACTTACTCAATAATATGATGATGTGGGCTGAACAAAACACATATTTAATAGTTGAATCCTGGAAGTAAATGATTGGAAGTTTTCAATGAATCATGATGTTCCCTATATCTGGATGCGTTTTGAAACTTCACGGGTGAGATGCTGATGCACCATTCCAAACTTGATTGAAGAATAGTAAATGAAGCAAAAGCCAATTGTGCGTGAGAGTATTCATTTGTAGTGATATATTACAGATGTCCGTTTTGTTTTCCTTTATTTAGAATTCCCTCAGTTGGTCTCAGTGTAGTAAACGATGCATTGATTCAGCCTTTTGTCATGCTGATATAACCTGATACTAGTATCAAGCTATATACTGCATCACCAATCAGACATGTGATGTGATTGATAAACATGATGGATGAATGACAACAGCACAACCTTAACCCTGATCACCCCCCCCCACACACACAAACACACACTCTTCACCACCCTCTCCCGTTCTAGTGCTGTCCTCTCTGGGTCGACTTAACATGAGGCCATGCAAAAAAGACCCGCATATTTATATTTTTCCTGAGACTTGCTTTATTCAAACGAGACCTGGCTGTATGGCGGAGGCAGAGAGTGATTGCTTAGTGAGAGGGGCCCTTCGGGGGTCCGTGCTCGCCCTTGAGCAGGTAGACTCCCGCAGCTTTTCAAGACGGGTACAATAGGTCCCGGCGAAGATTGGAAAGGGGACGAAGATGTTTGGGACCAACCTTATCTCATTGCATTACCTCAACTTGATGTTGTGAGGTGGGGAGCCATCTTAACAAACAACCGCCCCCCCCCCCCAACTATTTTTACCCCTGTCTTCGGACTGGCATCTCCCCCCATGACGGATATCAGGATGTCTCCAATACCCATAATGGACTTGGCAGGGCCTGATGGGTGGGGGGGGATTGGGGGGATCGTCTGGGCTTAGGCTACTTGTCTACTTCACCCCCCTTCCTCCATCATCCAATCACCTTATTCTAATGCTCTTTCATTGTTTAGTCAACCGGCTGTCCATTTACATCAACCTGCAGCCACGTAGGCTCCCGGCACAAGCACTTAATAGAATTAGTAGGTATCCCACAGCACATTTTAAACACATAGGGCTACTTACTGACTAGGCACACTCGGTCACTCAACCCCCTTCCCAGGCGCAGGACTCTGCTCTGCATACAAGCCCTCCATCGGAAAGTCCGCTATGGCCCATATTGTAGAACACACACGCACCCCGGCACTCGACTTAACCGTTTTGAATGTCACAGCCGGACCTCCCGCTCCCCCCAAAATGACCTTGGGCAATCTAGGCCTCCGAATACCAAAGTCAATTTGGTTTTCATGTTTGTGTTGTGCGCCTCATTTGAGATGTCTCATAAAGCACACTTGGTCCTCTTGTATTTTTTATAAGATTTGTAACGCACTTCATTAAGGCCCTCTGGAGCACATCTGCTGCTTCTCGCTGGAACAGCCTGTCGATTCATAAGGCTCCAAATTCCCGAAACTGATTAGCGGGAATGTTTTGGCTTTCCCTTTAGATGAGCGTATAACTAGACAAACAAAAATGAACATTCACATGTATTAAGATCCACGCGCATGCCCCCCCTCATGACCTCAGATGAAGCGCATTCAATTGCTTTTACCGCTTCCGCGATCGGGAGCCTTCTCTTCTCCTCCCGGTAGAGGCGTTTATGTTACTCTACTGTTTATGATGAACAGTAAATAAGTTCACATTCACATCACACGGCCTAAAATACCTCCAGGGCTTGGTCTCCCTACTATCACATGGAACCCCATAACCATGGATCTGGAAACCTACGGGGGTTGCCAAGCGAATCAAACCACGTACTTGTCCCCCGTCAACCGTTTTCCTGTAAACTATTACCCATAATAATAGTATTCTGCCGCCTGCGGGAAAAGGATGTGCTCAGCCCGGGGCACCAATACAGACTTTCCCTTTTGGTTCCGGCCCCCCCCCCCAGGCCAATTGATTTTTGTCTGGAAAATTAATACAGTCTCTGTTAAGGTTCTGGGGGTCAGAGGCAGAGCGCATCCCGGCAGATGAGGGGCGGGACCGACAAACTGAGAGCGCCTAGCGGCGTGCCGCCAGCGTCCCATGGGCGCTCCTGATGAAACAGGCGGCCGGGGTTCATCCAAGGGCGGCCCGGCTTTTATGATGCATTGCCTCTTGCGTCGGCGTCGAGCGCACGCCCAAAAATACATCCCTTTATGATTGTTGTGGTAACCGGGGAGGTCAGGATGCAAAATGGTAATATAGAAACAGATATACTTATGGAGTGCGCCACAGTTGGTGGACGCACTGCGTGTCCTTGTTGCGTGCGGCGCGAGTTGGCTCGAGGTTACCCATTGATTAATTTCAAGGAGGCTTTTTATTTTTTTTATTTCCACCACTCAAGAGTTGAGTCTTAAATCTTTTGTCATGGATATAAGAGAAGAAAAAAAGAGAATGAGGTAGAATTCACAGTATCTTCCAATTCTCCCCCATCCTTCATCTCATAAGCGCGGGGGGACAAAATTGTAAGATCAATGGCAGAAGTCAACTTGATGGCTCCGTTTGACCCTCACGATGACCGACCGGGACACTTACTTAAGGTAGGGAGCCACGCATGACCATGTTTGGGTGAGGAATCATGCCCTAGTGGGGAGTGATCTCACACAAAGGGTGCCCCAGTCAGTGGGGTTTAATGCACAAGGTTAGCCACAATAGGGTCCTGTGTGCACGACTCTTCAGCTAATTATGCCCTCGTTAAGGATCCCTCTAATTAGATTCGATGTTACGCTCTTTTAGTTAGATTCAGGCTTTTAATATGGACTGCCTAATTACATTGCTGTGTGCATGACGGGAAAGAAAATGATTTTCAAAGCACTCCACGTCGTCCTGGAAATGAGGGGCTTCACAGATGGCCAGTGATGTTTGCGCTCAATGTTTTAATCCAGTTCAGGGAGGTTCACGCATTCATGTTTATGTTGATAACATTTGGACAAACTATGTGGGCGGATTCAATAAATAGCAGGCAATCTTCAGTTGGCTCGGAGAATAATGACATGCTTTAATGACTGGACTTCACCGACTGCTGCAACATCATAAGGCCGCACTGTATAATCACAGTACGCCTTTCACACACACACACGCGAGACCCGATGGCGTGCGATGCCGTGCCACCTGGTCACCCGTTGGGCCCTGGGTCGTCCCAAGAGGACCTTTTGAAGGGAGACGAGGGCCCCGTCTAAATCCCCTCCTTTCCTTTCATGCCCCCTTTCTCTCTCTGGGTGTTGTACTCATGGACGGTACAGACATGGTCTACTGCCACCTTGCCCCTGGCACAAGACTCCTTCTCAGGCCCTGTTTAGCCGGCCGTTTAGAGGGGCCCTCGCTCAGGGGCCTCCTGTGGACTGAACGGAGAGAGAAAAGGAAACATCTGCGGGAGAAAAATCTTTTTCTTTTAATTTATTATTATAATAATGCACAGTCGGGGAGGGGGGGCGTGTATGACATAATTTCTGGTTATCTAAGAAACCGAGGAACTGAATTTACATTTGCTTTTCACGCAGCACCCATGTGCTCTCGGGTTCGATGCACTGAAGTATAACTAAGCTAGCATGGAGAATATCCAGCCATTTAAATGAAGCCTCTGGGATTTTTACATAACACATCATCGGCGAGCATTGGTTTTTACATAAAGACAAAGAGGGCCACAAAGAGGCACCGGACGAGGGTCTAAGCCTGAGACGAGCCACTGCGTGTTTTTTTTTGTACTTCTCTAAAGCTTCACGCTCCTGTGGTCACTGTTGTGGTTCTGAGAGCCTGGGCTCAAACCCAGACGAGAACATAGAGAGAAAGCAGCTTATTTCCTTTTTCTTTTCTTTTTTTCTTTTACATCGTGCAGAAAAAATATAGTTTTAGTCGGTGCAACCTTGGATTGGAAGCCGTTCTTTATGCACACTCGACCCTCTTGTCTGCCCTCTCCGTCTGTCGGACCGGTCCGCCGGTCTCCGGGCCCCGGGCAGATGCACATTGATAGCCCCTGTGATGTTGGCCCTTATGGATGTTTCATGAGATTGCCCATGATCTAGAAGATGTCGCCCCCATTTGGGAAGAGTTGTGTTGTGTGCTAAGGGTGGAGGAAGGCTCTCTTGATGCAGAGAAATTAGGAACATCCTGATAAATGTCTCCCGCGAGTGACAAACTGATTCAGCGAAGATGCTGCAAGCCGGTATATTTCATGGCGGGTCGCGGCAATAGAGCTGTATCTCATTGGGCCATCCAAGGCTGCCACTTTGTCATTACAAGGCTGCATAAGCCGGCCGATGGCAGCGTGGGACAGGGACAGAACAGCTGTCTCGGGCCCCATGCTGTGACTGATGACACTCTGCAGACATTGCAGCTCTGACAGCAATCCCGGCATCCTTAAAGCTCGCTCAATGCCCGTAATTTGGATATGGAGAGTTGCTTATGTCATTGCTGGCAAGCTGATTTGTCAGTGTCTGTGTGTGTGTTTGTGCTTGTGCGTGTGTGTGGTCGGTCATTTCATGCTTTAAAATATCAAAAATTTTAAGCAAGTTATTATGAAATGACATTAAAGGCAATCACCATAATTGCAACACCACTTAATCCTTAATGTCGGACTTCCTTCCTCTCCCAGCCTTAATTCAACCACAGCAATCACTCATAGCTCCAGTTTACCCATATGATCCTAATTCAATCTCTGCCATCACAAATGAGGGCACACGGATAGGCCCAATATTAAATCAGATATTAATATGTATTGATGAACAGTCCATGACAACATTAGCGGCCTCTCCAGCACGCAGCTGGGGCAGGGGGGGCTGGGGGGAGAGAGGAGGAAATCAATGACCTGAAAGACTAGTCATTTGCATGGGCCTCTTTCTCTAATGGGAATACTTTCTACATAAAGGGATTTACAAGTTGAAATATTCTTTTGGATTATTGGACATCCATAGCCAAATATGATTTACATTAATGAGCCTAAGTATATTAAACCCATTTTATCTCCCCGCATCCAAAACAATTGAATAATGTCCCGGGGAGAACCGCACTGGGCCGGACGAGCGATGGAGGGGGTAATGCTGCTTTAATTGCAAATGGACAACCTCGATTGTTCGGACTTTGATTTTTCTTGTTCCCTTTTTTTTGGGCAGCAATCTAATAAGGGAACTATTCATCATCTTCATATCCCCTTTCAAAACGATGATCTCATTAAGCCTTATGCGACGTTGTTATCTGAAGAAAGACACTATTCACCGGCTTGACTTCCCTCATCGGCAGTTCATTTGAAAATGGCTTTTGAAAGATTATATTTCACAGCAAAGAAAGGGGGTAAAAATGGCTTTCAGGCCGTATTCCCGGTGTCTGTTCCAATTACCGATAAAGAGGTTGCCCTTGCTATAGTGCAAAGCCAATTCCTCTTAGTTTTTCCTCTAAAGCATTGTCCGAGGTACCATACCGGACTGTTTTTCATTGGATTAGGATCGCATCCTTCTGCGGTGCTCGCTGTGTTGAGGCCGTTATTAGATTGCCAGCGTGTCCCCCGTTGACCCTATAAACTTCACATTCCTGTTGGTCTCCTCGGACACATACGAACATCATGGGATCACCTGAGCCTGACATTGTGTTCTGGTAGCCTGCATATCACACTGACCTCACACACATCCCAGACATCTCTCCCCTTAACCGGCTTAGGCCTCTGTCACATACGCTGATCAGCTGTCACGGGCCAACAAAGCCTGGACTGATTCTATACGTAAAGTTGAAAGATTTGATTCGTCAAAAGTCAACTGAGCCCAACTCAGAAAAATGTGTTGACATTTAATAATAGTAAATATTGTCATATTTAATCGTTTTGGTATTTTGGGAAGAACCACAAAGGCAATTATATCTCATAGCCAATGTATATATCAAATGACAATATCCAGTAAAAGTCGATTCATGTATCTATCCAGCTGTCAATGCACGAAATTCCGACGTGCCAAAACACATTTGTGGTTATTAAGAATATATTGTATTTATGTATGTGATATATTACTACCTTATTCAAGTTGTTTAAAACAATGTTTTATTTAAGTGCTTTATTTTCACGTTTTAGGCTTTTTTATTGCCTTTTTAACAATCTGTCTGATATATTTTATTTTTTAAATGTTCCAATGTGAAGGGAAATGTGGCACATAAACAGAGCTGGCTATGCTCTGGCTTGTGTGGCCTTGTCCGCCTGGAATTTTAACAGCTGTTTCAGCTGAAAAAACCTTTTAGGTAACTGGATATCATCCTCTGATGAACCTTTTACGTTGTTGGGCAGAGTTAATCATGGCAAACAACAAGTTATACGTCCTCAAAATGCCTAATCTATCTCTTTTACGAGGCCCAATTTCATTTGCTTTAGCCACAGGTTTTGCTCAAAGTGTACTGGTGGACCGAGGGGACATTTAGTCAAACCTCACTCTGGGGTCAGCAACAGTACACAGCCCCCACAGGTGTAATCCCATTTATTTTGATCCCCTGTTCTTTACGCCCTCGTTAAAACCTGCTGTGGCAGCCACCTTGCGGTGGTAAATATGCAGCTACAATAAAGCTACAATATATAAGCTACATGAACGTTAATCTTTTCCTTTTATTGAACACACTGCCGCCTTACGCTCATGTACCCAACAGAATCCACAAGGCTAACCTTTTAGTGCCTAGACTAGTGGGACGTACCCTTTTTTAAGCCGAGGACGACGCAACGCTTCCGTCGAAATGCTAAACGCTCCCGGTTCCAGAATAGAACTCGACATTCCGTATTTCATTGGAACACGTCCGGTTTAACGGCCCTCCTCTGGGAGAATACGAGAACAGGGCTGGGCAGGAGCTATAGAATGGGATATCAGTTATCTTTATCTTTACTAAGTATTATGCCTAAGGAACCAATCAAGTGGTCGACGGCCATAAAAGAGCAGCCCTTTTTTAAATAGCCTACTTTAAAAATCTGAGTCATGTCATGGACGCGTGTTCACTTTCCCCCCTTTTTCCTCTTTTCTTTCTCTTTTTTTTGGGCTGAATGTCATTGCGGTGATGGTTTTATTGCTTTAGACCCCGTCCAGCGGGCAGGTCGGAGGAGCCACGGCACGACTGATGAGCGTGGCAGGAAATTGGCAGATGGAAGCATCCATTTCACCGCTAATTAGGGGAACCAGGGGCCTGCCGACTGACAGGGTTCAGCCGGGCAATGTAGTGCCTGCCAGCTCCCATCCCCTGCGCTTTATAAAATGCTCTTTAATTCGCCGGCACAATATCATTAACTTTGTAAGTGGATGAACACAATGGACAAGCAATTTAATTAACTTCTTGCATTGAATGTTTGAGGGGAGACTAAATGAAATTAATGCACAATATTTCCCAGGGATGCGGCCAACCTTGGGAGAGGGTTGGGATTGTTGGCAGGTCAGGCGCTGCCCTGAGTTTGGCCAATTACGCTTTGTTTAGGCCCATCCGTAAGATTCTCCTCAAAAAGAAAATAAAATCTGTGGTAACGGGATCAATCACAAGCACATGTCACTTTGCATTCAGGAAGGGATTTTAAGAATAATATCAAGAGGCAAGCAGGTTAGCGTCTGTCTGAAAAACCCAAGAGGGGCTAAGCACACACCATACCAGATGCGTACTACATGGTGCTTTTACATCAGATAAAGGATGAACAGAGATTCTGTTTCTGACTTCCAATTTTACATACAGATGAAAGGGCTTTCTCCTTTTTGCTGTCATTCTCTTCATTCATTCTCGTCACACTCAAACAAGGAGAAGTCTACTCCTCCGTCACGTTTTATCTAAATCTATTCCTCTCAGTCTTGGCCCCAATCATCCTGAGATTGAGCCGTGCCAGGATAGGGCAGTTTAAAATGAAGACTGGTGCCTTCAATCATTGGATTGAACAGGGGAGTGTTTGTGGGATGGCTGGCTGCAGGACATATTGGAGGTGGTTATGGAGCTCATCCCTAAATCCTAATCATCGCTTGATAAACCGGGTGAATTGCGATCCAATCCCTTCCCGTTACCATTTTCCTCATTGGATGATTATTTTCCGTGTACGCAAGTGGTGGAGGAACGTCATCCTTTGACACCTCCATGGACGTCTCTCTGTCCCGTCCAAGCCCAGTGGTCCGGCCTCCCCTCCCCCAACCTCACCCTTCACTTTGCGGGCAGACAAGGAGTCCTTCAGGGGCATGACGGATGGCTCCCCAACACCACCGGCCGCTTTCAAATCACAGGAAGTGACAGAAGAAGTTTTAATGAGAGTTTTGTTTGTGTGTCCAGTCAGGCCTTCCAGCCAGCCGATGAATAATAGACACTGTGGCTCAATACGCTGAATACTCAATCAATGGCACTGGGAGAGGGCCTTGGCAAACATGTATGGTGGGCCAGGCGGGGGGGGGGGGGGGGAGGAGAGGGAGAAGGCGGAGGCGCTGCGGTCCCTCTATCTCCGGGCTGAAGCGGTAAAAACAGAAGGTCCGTCTCTATTGACAGGAGTTTCTTGTCTTTTGGCGACAGTGTTTTTCCTCGGGGTTGCTGGGAAGTGGGGTGCCGGGTGGGTGGGGGAGCGCAGGGTTACAAACAGGCTGTTTGTGTGCGGTATGGGACTTCTGTGAGGAAGTCCCCGTCCGTTTCTGAATATCGAGGGCGCCTAGTCCTCACGAAGGGCGAGGTAGCAGACGACAACGGGCCAGACGGCGAATTAGAAATTGAATGGCTCGCTACTTTTATTTTTTTTCTTACCTCCTGTCTGGTGTCCACGGTTGATGCTTCTTTTCCCCGCGCCGTGATTGATCCGCTTTTGAACCGTCTGAATTAACATTTGGGGTTTAGAGTGTGTTTAGAGGCTGGAGATATGAATACACAGCCTTATGTGGTGGCTAATGGACATATTATTGTGGCCATTAGTCAGAGCCTTGTCCCGATCGGCGCTCCCTAAGCCGTAGTGACACCCCATGTGTTCCTGATGTATGGAGACACCGTGCTTCCATGACAGCATATCTGATTGACCTTTTAGAAAAGACTCTTTGTGTGTGAGTGTGTGTGTGTGCGTGTGCGTGTCTCAGTGTTGGTGTTTCGCCCTCACACACACATGCACACGTTCTTTGTGTTGGCTCACATGTGATTTAACAGATGAGGACACCCTAGGGATTTCGGCGATGCAATGAGTTCTAGACGGGTGGAAGAGGCAGCCCAGGGAACGGTGTGCGTGTTGGTGTGGGGGTGGGGGTGTGTTTAAGGACAAAATGCCAGTGAAGCCCAAATATCTCTAGCGACCCTTCTCTCTATATCGGGATAACTTGAAATAAATTAAAAGAAAGGAACCACACAAAACATACAAAAAGGCTATGCCCATAAATACATGCTGCAGAGCAACATGGCTATAGGATCGGTGCCTTGGGCGGATGCCGTTGTGTTGACCACACATTCAGTAGAACAGGAGTACGGCGCAGTGCTACAAACTGTCCCGATGCACTTTGCGGACGGCATTAAGCCTTGCCCTCCTAAGTTGTTACGTGACACACTGATGGCTATGGGGTGCGGACATGTCAGCCCTCCCGGGATTGCCCCCCCCCCCCCCCCCCTCTCATCTCCCGCACTGATTGGAGGTGAGACCTTGCGGCAAAATTATTACTTTTATGTTTGCTCTATGGCTCATTTTTCACACTAAACGTACGAAATCCATTCAAAGGTCAGCGGTTCCTCGCTCCGCGTCCCGCGGTGGTGACTGGCGGCGGCAGCCCCCCCCTGTATCGACACGGTGCTCAGCGGGAGCGCGGCTCATGGGCGATGCACTGCCGCCATACTGCACTCTTCTCTATCTGCCGGCAGACACAGTCTATTGGGACTTGTTCAGCCCCCCCCGTCTGCTGGGGCTTTCGGAAATGTCAATTGTGCGCGTGCACCGCTTGGGTGGAGGATCCGCACGTGCACACAGACAGACAGACGCGCGCACACGCACGCACGCACGCACGCGCACACACACGCACACTAAGACGCACAAACACACACACTAAGACGCGCACACACGCATACTATGACGGACACACACATACTATGACGCCGACACATACTAAGACACACACAAACACGCACGCACAAAGGACACACGCACACAGGACCCATGGAGGAGATCTCCCGGTGCTGGTGTGGTGTGCCCTTATCCGGGAGCGGCTCGGCCCAACAGGACCTGCGATCGGAGACGGCACCGGCGGAACAAGCCGTAAAGGCGTAGCTTTTATGGGGCGGTTATTGTCTTTCTGTCTACAATTATGGCGATCACTCACTTCCCCTCTCGCGTCCCGGGCCCCGGGGCGCGGCGGGGCTTCGGAGGGGGCCCGCTCGGCCGCGCTTAATAGACTGACTTTTTACTAATGGAAAATTAAGTAGCGGCCGTGGCAGAGGGCTTTATAAATATGTAAAATATACTTTTAATTATTTCAAGTGAATCGGGCAGCTAATCAATAAAGCGGGACGTGACAAACATACGCCTGACACGGGCCATTGTAAAGCCACCGGCGGGGAGATAAGCGCAGGCTGTCAGCGCAGCGCCAACCTAATGAATATTTTTCTGGCTGTCATGCGCCGAGACAAATGGATTAATTGCGCCCGCTAATATAATAGATTCTTCATGAAGAGTGTGCCGGGGGATTGGGGGGGGTGGCCGGGGATCTGGAAGGGGGGTTGGGCCCGGGATAGAGGTGTGTGTGTGGGGGGGGGGGGGGGGGGACCACAGGAGCAGGAGGAGGGAACACGGCCGGTCACTGCTGGGTTTTGAACCCTGGCTCCAGATAAATATTTATTAGGGTGGAGGGGTTAAGTAGATTTCTTGCGATTACACAAATGGCCACTTAGGCGTGGCTGTTTATCATTTATTTGAAAGCTGATTAATGATCATTTGTTAGAAGTCATATTAGTTTTTCTTTTGGCAGTCTCTGCAACAGTGCCTTTGGCCTTTTGGATAAATCAACGTCTGTAGTGCCAGAGGTAATTTAGATCCATTATTTGGAAGTTGCAGATGATCTTGATGCTTGAAAGGCCAATGCAGAGTTAATTTGAGTTGATTTGTTTTTTTAAAAGATGAATGCCAACATATGCGTAGGAGCATTTTTCAGAAAGATCACATTTGTGTGTTGGAGCTTATTCAGAAAGCTAACATCAATGTGGTGGAGCTCAAAGTACGGGGTAAGACGTTTGAGTCAAAGTCCCATAAGAGCCAGCATCATTTTAATGTTCAGGGAAATAATTGAGGTGTGTGAGTTTGCCGTCAAACGCAAGGGAGATGAATGGGGCATCATTTCCTCTATTTAACTTGCTGTCATTTGCTGTAATTTAAATGTATCCCATCCTCTGCGTGTACTCAGTAAATCAAATGCATAGGGCTCATTTTAATATCAACGGAGAGAGACAAATCGAACAGATCTTCACCCTTAACCTGTGTGTGTGTGTGTGTGTGTGTGTGTGTGTGTGTGTGTGTGTGTGTGTGTGTGTGTGTGTGTGTGTGTGTGTGTGTGTGTGTGTGTGTGTGTGTGTGTGTGTGTGTCACTATCTGCCTTTGACGGATTAAGGTGAAAAAGAACATAAAGCCAAGACAAGTAAAAACAAATAAGCGGGATGTGGTGGTGATAAAGAGGGGGACGATGAAGAGGACGTCGGGGGGCTGGGGGGGGGGCTGTTTCCCGGCTGCTGTCCTGTCCCAGCTGGGCTTACTGACCTTGAGATCCCCTCCCCTCTACCCTAGTCCTTCTGTCTGTCTGTCTGTCTGTCTCCGTCTATCTGTCTCCGTCTGTCTGTCTGTCTCCGTCTGTCTGTCTGTCTGTCTGTCTGTCTGTCTATCTCCGTCTATCTGTCTGTCTGTCTGTCTCTGTCTGTGTTGTCAGCTCCTGTTATCATCATTTAAATGTAACAATTTGTTTTTGTTTTTTTAAACTTCTCATTTTTCTCATTTCTTTTTCTACTCTCGGCTGAACTTGGCTGAAGTGTCAAGCAGACGGGCAGGACCTCGTGTTGGTGCGTTTGACAAATCAGCAAATGTTTAATCTCAAGATGGTGTCGCCGCTCATAAATAATGCAGGGGTCCCTGGTGTGGGAGCGTTGCCTGGGTCACACACACACACACACACACACACACACACACACACACACACACACACACACACACACACACACACACACACACACACACACACACACACACACACACACACACACACACACACACACACACTCTCGAAAACGGAACCAAGAGCAACCAACACACCCTGCCAGTGGTGGCCACTTACAAGAGCAGTTGTTTTTGGCAGCTTGTCTCAATAGGGCAAATCTGGTGGAGAATAGGTCCTACTGAAGGGTCTCCCTTCTGTCCTCAGACCGTCACCAGGTACAGTCACAGGTGACCCCATGGCACGGTGCCCTCTCATTCATCGGCAGCCCTTCACCGTCACGCGGAGCCACTCGGCAACACTCAATTCCAACGTCTTTCCTTGTAATAATATTCTCTCTTTAAGTCTGCCTTTCTCCCTCTCTCTCTATCTTTCTCTTTGCGCCTCTTTCAGTGCCTCTCTCTGCCGACCACTTCCAGTGCTCGCCGTTCTCTTTGTGCCGTAACGTAAGAACTCTGAGAAAAAGGGAGCAAGTTTTAGTGCCAGAATGGCAGAATAATCTTTGCAGAACGACGACAAAAACACCGAAAGAAAAGGTCTAAGCAATCTCAGAGACACAGGGGATTGAGCGCCCGGAGATTTGCCCTAAATGTTAAGCGGGCGACAGAAAGCAGTGTAGTGGACTGTGAACCGCATCGAATCCCCCCTCTCCCCCCCCCCCCCCCCCCCCCCCCCCCCCCCCACCAGCAAACCACCCCAGCGCCACCACCACTACAAGAACCAGCCCCCTCCCACCCAATGTGCACCACTTCCCACCTCTTCCCAGACGCCCGGATTGGCTTGTACCCCGCGTCTGGGAAGGTTTCCATGATGGTTCTCTGAGAAAATTAAGATTATAATCCTATTGAAGTTGATCTCCTCTCGTTTGACACCCTCTCCCCCCGGTCCCTTCAAAACAGGAAAGTCCATCTGAATGTGTCTTTACAAATAGCCTCAAATTTTCAATGTTGCACATTAGCTTGAGATTCAAGTGTGTGTATGTGTGTGTACCAGGCTGCTGCACCTGTTGTGCAGGCAGTTTTTTGTGTCAAAAGAGCTTCTTGCCACTCCTCATCCATAGCAATAGACTGTGGGAAGACGGCCGCACACCCATCAACCGTCCTCGCTGAAGAGGATCGACAGAGAAATTATATGTATTGATTTACACGCATATGGGAAAGCTAATGCACTCTCTCTCTTTCCCTTGCAGGCACTGGGGAGTTGCTACTTTATCCACGACTCCTTGAAAAACATCCAACAGTTTGATTTCAAAGGTAGACCGAAAACGCCGAAAAATGTTGAGCCCTTGTTGTGCAATGTTGTGTGTTCAGTCACACTCACTCACTCACTCACTCACTCACTCACTCACTCACTCACTCACTCACTCACTCACTCACTCACTCACTCACTCACTCACTCACTCACTCACTCACTCACTCACTCACTCATTCACTCACTCACTCACCCTCAATTATATTATTTTATATCATACAGCCATGGTAAAATACTCAAATGACTCACTCAAACCACAACCCTAGAAACGGCACACGCATGCACGACTCCCCCCACCTCCTCAACACCACCCCCCACCTCCTCAACACCACCCCCCACCACCTCCTCAACACCACCCCCACCTCCTCAACACCACCCCCACCTCCTCAACACCACCCCCCACCTCCTCAACACCACCCCCACCTCCTCAACACCACCCCCCACCTCCTCAACACCACCCCCACCTCCTCAACACCACCCCCACCTCCTCAACACCACCCCCACCTCCTCAACACCACCCCCCCACCTCCTCAACACCACCCCCACCTCCTCAACACCACCCCCACCACCTCCTCAACACCACCCCCACCACCTCCTCAACACCACCCCCACCACCTCCTCAACACCACCCCCACCACCTCCTCAACACCACCCCCACCACCTCCTCAACATCACCCCCCCACCACCTCCTCAACATCACCCCCCCCCACCTCCTCAACACCACCCCCCCACCTCCTCAACACCACCCCCACCACCTCCTCAACACCACCACCACCACCTCCTCAACATCACCCCCCCCACCTCCTCAACACCACCCCCACCCCCCCCCCCCCCCCCCCCCCCCCTCATCAACACCACCTCCCATCTCCACCCTTTGCAGCCGCTCGCTGCTCTCCATCCCCGAGGTGCGCGGGGGCTCCCGTGCGATTGGCTCCAGGATAATGTAACGCGAGCCGGGGAGAGAAAATGGTTATTATGCTTATTAATATCGGGATTTAATTCATCCCGATTTTCGGTTTGTGACGGCGCGATGGTAATGGCGGCTCCCGCGAGAGGTTATTGGCCCGTTACGTCGGCCTCATCAGCCAGCGGTGTCAAGAGGGCCTCCGGAGCGGGGGGGGGGGGAGGCTGGGGGGGTCGAGGCCCGG
Source organism: Gadus morhua (assembly GCF_902167405.1). Classification (NCBI taxonomy): domain Eukaryota; kingdom Metazoa; phylum Chordata; class Actinopteri; order Gadiformes; family Gadidae; genus Gadus; species Gadus morhua. The sequence goes on along the minus strand of NC_044062.1, from coordinate 15,980,566 downwards.
TGCCCGGGCTAATTAAAGAGAGGGAGAGCGGGGGGGCCGGGACTATAGGTGTGAAAGGTGCGGCACCTCCCCATTACATCCCAGTCGGCATTAGCGACAGTCACCCCGGAGTGAAGGACAGGGCATGGAGGGGGGGGGGGGGGCTGGGCTTGGGCTTGGACCTCCCCCAGCCTGTGCCCCTTGATCCATCACACACGAACACACCCACACCCACATCCACACACACCCCCCTATTCCAATGTGTACACACATGATCCACTGTGACCTTCGCTACTGGGACAGGCATCAGAGACCATCTACTTGACTTTTTTCGTTGACTCTCGTTCTGAGAAAGAGACTTCAGTTTAAAGAATTGATTAAGACCTACATACCACTGTTAAGTTAATATATGTGTTTTTTGTGTGAAAATTATTGCAATTAAAGGGTTTTGACTGTACTTTGTCCCACAACAAGAGTCACCACAGTGTTCTGGAATATGATCTGGCTTTGAATTGAAGCAGTCAAACTACAAATTTGGGTTATTATTAAGACACATGTGGCTATTCACTTCATTCATTCATGGGGTTCACACATGATCAGGGAAATACCATTCAGAGTTATGGCCTGCTCCATCCTACATTATGAATCATTTCAAAATGTGTGCCAAATATGTGAAAATTGCACAGGCACTTAAAAGATGCACCTTTATTACTTCATATGCTGTCCAACATGCACGTCTAAGTAGATATTTCTAATGCAAAAGCTGTCAGATGGCTCGTCATGTTAAGTGTTACAAATGCCATAATTTACATGATATTTAAGATGCTTGGAATATAACATTTCCATTTTGTTGCAGCACTTTAATTTTGTTTTTGAATATCAATTTTTAAATGGTTACAGAGCACAGGTAAAAGTAAAGCAAATGTCCACAATGAAAAGGTGTTTCATTGTGTTACCCTGAAAATATCTCAATCTTTCACCATTTCCTGTACATTTTGATAAATCAACTTCTGTGGCAAAGGACCACAATAAGCCTCAGTGAAATATTCCCTGACAGATTTTTCATTATTTATGATTTATAATTTATTATTATCTATGTATTATTATTTGAATCCCTATGCACCACATTGAAACCACACGCGTCTCTGTCCCCATGCTGTAGCGTGACTGGGCCTATTTCTCACAGCAGAATGTTGGTCTGAACAGCAGGGGGAGCAGTTGTCTGAAAGAGACCTGGGCTCCCAGTTCCCAGGCTACAACCACTGGTGTATAGAGATCTGGGCCTCAAACAAGGATATCATCAACAAAATGTAACTCTTTTGACAATTGTCTTTGTCTACTTCTTCTATCTCTTTCTCTCTCTTTTCTGTCTCCATTCTCCTTCTCTCACTAGCAAAGAAATTCAAGAAGGTGGTTGGCAAGGAGACCTGCTCTGATACATTAGAAAGCATACCCATGCTGGAGAAGCAGAAGTTCCCACAGGATTACTTCCCAGAGGTGGGTAATAGATTTGACATTGACATCGTTGGCTCAATGATTGACACTCCGACAAGCTCATTGGCTGACTGAGCCAACAATCCTGCATGCGGATCGGCTTGCAGCACTGTCAATGTGGACCATGATTTACCTGATGTAATGTGGGGCAAGAATGACAAATGCTAACACATGTCCCATACAATCAAGGAATAAAAAGGAAGTATATTTAAAAGAAAGTAAGCAATATTTCACAGTATGTTTTTTTGTCATCGTGGCATTAATTCATTTGGTGGAATCAATATATTAATATTAAAAGATCTCAAAAGGAAAATACCTTAATAGATAAAAAGGGGAAAGAGGTCACTTGATCCACATATGACGCTTATCAGTGTCTTTTTTTAAATTCTCTTATCGTCCACCATGCTGAAATGTACATAATGAATCGGAGTGCAATGGAATGCCCTTCTGCTGCCCTGTCTCATTTTATATTGATTTCCCATAAGCCCTCTCTTCTTCAATGCCACCGGTTTCCCTGCCTTCCCTTTTGATAAGAAAACACACTGTCCTCAGTCAGGCCGGACCCTGTAGAAACACACAACCTGTGGTGGTGAGACTCGGGGCACCGTTCACAGCTCTACTCCTCCTTGGTGCTCACCCTTCTCCACCAGGCCGGGGGAGTCTGGCGGTTTGGTAGGGGAAGTGGAGGGGTTTTGTGTGTGTGTGTGTGTGGAGGGGTTTGGTGCGTGTGTGTGTGTGTGTGTCCGTGCTGATGTAGTAATAAAGAGTGTGCACGCCTGCATGTCATCCTCCAACCCCCGAATCATCCGTCAGCCATGGTCCAACAGACCACCTTTACAAATATATGTAGAGCAAGATGGAACAGGCGCGCACACGCTCACACGCATGCATGCACACACATACGCACACACAAAATAAATTGATCTAACTAAAAAGAAAGATCCACAGAAAGAGAAATGTGTATATATCTGCATATACATACACAATTTTTTTTTTTACACGTTTATAGGATATACCCAGTAACCACCCACTCACCACTACAGATGGCCATGTGTGTTTCTATCCTGCCCCCTCGTTGCCTATTTCAAAGACGATCTAAAGGCAGTAACTCTGCTAGAGCAGCCTCAGAGCCTTTTCACAGAGCCTCAACGCTTCCACATTCACCAGGACACTCGGCTAACGTACACAAACACACACACACACACACACAGACACACCTCCACCGGGAGGACGCGAGTGATGGCAGAGAAAGCGCGTGTGTGTGTGGCTCTGCGTTGATAAAAAACGAGCTAAAGTTTTGGCGGCGTGTCCTGATGGATGCCTCGTCCCTGGCCCGCTGGTTATGAATCCCAGCGGACGCTCCGCGGAGCAGCTCCTCACATAATGTTAGCGCTTCTTATAAAGAAAAAAATAACCGATTTGTGTAGTCTATCAGGACCGAGTGGGCACAAGTCTTTTTTTTTCCCTCTCTCCTGGTCTCCCCCTCTCTCGCTCTCCCTCCCTCCCCCACTCCCCGGTTTGCCCCGCTCCCCCCCCCTACCCCCTTCCCCTTCCGTAGTGAGAAATTGGTTGTTATCATAGATCACAGATACTGCTCGGACCTCTTATGAAAGATGAATTAATTTCACTAATGCTTTAATGCAAAGCTCTCACGAGGGAGGCAGGCAGGCGATAACCCCGGGCCGCGTCCCGCCGCCTCCCTTGCCACGCTGATTTATGCCCTCTTTTAGTAGATGAAACCGCCTGGATTCACCATCCATCTGATGCCTTAAAGAATCCTATTACCAGGGCGGAGGCTGGAGGTGGGGGGGAGGGGGGGTTTGGGGACGGGACGGGAATTCACGGGACTTGGGACCCAGGCGGCTAGTTCCGCCTTTTTTTAATTTTTTGTCCAACCCCTCCCTGGTCGTGGAGGCTGAGAGGCTGAGAGAGCTGCCGCGGTATCTGCGTGGTAAGACGCGGCGGGTGCACCCGCAGCGGGCCGACGTGGCTCTCCTGGCTCTGCGCGGGTGGGGGGTGGTCCTGAAATGTGAATGAGATTTGTATCGTTGAGTTTGAACCTACAAGGGGTCGGCGAGGGGCTTCGAAGACTCAACCGGGAAAGGCGAGAGTCGAGACAAAAGTGTGTTTTTCTTTCTGTGTCTGTGTGTTACCTTTACGGTCCTCCCCGCCCCCCTCCCCAACACTGTTAATAGCATGTCAACAAGAGGGATCCTGATGACATCATGGTGCTTAGAGCTATTTGTGGTGTGTGTGTCTGTGAATGAGTTTCCGTGCTGCTTTGAGAGAAAATGCCACTTATCCCCTTTGAGTGCACTTGAGTGGGTGTGGTTTTATGTACTTGAGGTCTTGTCTGCTTTTACGTACATATCGTGAGTGTGTGTGTGTCTTGAGTGTGTGCATTATGTGCTTGACCCTGACTTACAAGCTATCATACACAAATCCGCGAATTTACAGCTACTCGTACGTCCTGCATCGCGCCGTATCAAACTAGTGACCCGGTTGTAAATATGAGCACAATTGCCCCCCCATAAACAAGTAAACCGCGTTTTAGCGCTTCGGTGCCGTTATATTGTCTGTGTTAATAGAACCTTATTACTACCTCCTGTACCGACAATATACCTGACCTCGTTACACACTACACACAAACACGTCATGGGGAGTCCATATCAACCATAATAATATAGAAATAAATAAATAAATAGGAGACCTGATTTAAGACTGGAAGTTCAGTATTCTTGGAGATCAATAGTGTGTGTGTGTGTGTGTGCATGTGTGTGTGTGTGTGTGCCTACTTGCCAACCTGATTGCCTCAATTATAGGAATGTACTCAAAAGCCGGTCCTTCTGCATCTCCCGGATGAGTGACAGGTCTAAGCCCCGGGAATTAGGGCGCAGGGAACGTAAATTCTACGAGCTGTACCAGAAGGAACCAGATGGGGGGGGGGGGGGGGGGATACGGCCCGTTCCATTTCTCCTGAAAGGTCGGCCTGATGGATTCGCCGGGCTGCCATTTCCCGTTGTTTTCCGTCAAGTCAATCCTAGGCTTTCCTCACCTGCCAGCACGTTCATTTATTTATTTGTTTTGCCGGCGTGATACGCAGCGGAGGGGGGGACCGAGCGACAGCAACGACCCCCCCCCCCACACTGCATCATAAGGATTTGTCATTGCCTTATATAAATAAAGTATACGACCCAGACCGTAATGTGCCCTTGCTATTGATTGTTCTACGCCCAGCCACAGGAGAGGACAGGGGCGAGAAAATGGCCGACAGGCAGTAGATCAACATCCATATAAGTTTGTATTTGCTGTTTGGCAGCGGTGGCGCGCCCATAAAAGCATTGACTTCTCATACCCTTTTAGTGGCCTCCGTTGTAAAGCTACGCCAGCGTGGCTGTAATTACTCCCCAGCTCTGGCCCTCGGCGCAGAGAAGCATGCTTCTGTAAACCCCCCCCACCCCGACACACACACACACAAACGGTACCGAGAGAGGCTTGACAGCTCACGGAGAAGTGGATGAATGTGAAGAGCCCGGTAAGTTGTGGAAGTGACTCCAGTTAAGTTAAACTCAATTTGTGGGAAAGGTTAGGCTGCGTTTCACAGGGCTAATGCAGGACACCTGCGGCAGGCAGGGGCTGTTCCTCGAGCTAAGCGGGCGAATGAAGTAGAAACCATTCTTTTATTTTTTTCTGTGTGTAAATTAGTGGTTGGAAGTGGCCCAAGGCTTAAGGAGCAATGTATTTTCCTTGAGGCCTAAATGGTCTACTGTGTGGGTTAGTGTGTGTGTATGCTGACGAACATGCAGCAGGCCTTCGAACCTTAATGCAAAGGACTTCTTATTTGATAGCCCCATCTTCCATCAGCACTCCACCCACACCCCACCATCACCCTCATCACTGCCACTAACCCCCCCCCCCCCCCCCAAACACCAGAAGATTGAATAGAGATAAATGTCGACCGGAAGGAGCAGATCCATCTGGGGGCTGTGTGTATCACTTATTACTCATGTTGCAATTCCGTCACACTGCTTCTGAATAGAGCCCACCCCATCTCCCTCATCCCACCCTCTTCTGCCTTTACACCAACACCACCTCCCCCCACACCACCCACCAACACACCCATTCATCCCCCTCCCCAGAAAACACCTCTGGTGTTATTTATGGCAGACCAGCTCCTGTGTGCTGATAGATGGAAAAGGTCATAGAAATGGACTGAGCACCGCACAAGTGCTGTTGGGGGGGAAACAATGTAGGGGGGAGATGGGGGCAGATAGAGGACTGTAGACTGGGATTGTTTTGTATTTTTGTTTGTTTGTGAAATGGAGTTCTCTCTTGAAATTGTCCAGTATCTGTGTGTGCGATTGTGAGGTCGTCCTCCTGCCCACCGCTAGACATCCCATAATGTCCCCGCGGCGATCGGCCCATAGCCACACCATCCAGCAGGCTGAACTACAACCCAGGCTGTTTGACGGCGTACGTCACAGTCTCAAGCCCAAGGAGTGGGCGGTGGCCCCCCTCCCCCGTCAGAAGGTCAGCCGGTGGGACACCCAGCTCGGCCACCTTTACTGCTCCCCTCCACCTTCCTGACTCCCTGACGCCCCCTGGCCAACCCCTACCTCCTTCTCCATGCACACACACAAAAAGGATGACTCCCTGAACGACAATCATTCTATGAATTTGATGCGTTGATATGAACGATTTTTATTCCTCAGAAGTTCCCATCACCATGTAGATGTCGCCATTGGTTTTAATATGGGAACGAACGGTGTAACATTATGTTTTTTAGAAAGTTGAGACCAACATTCTAAAACATTATTTTTCCAACAGACCTGCTGTCTGTTGGAAAAAAAGACTCGGCTGTTTGCTCTGAAGGTGTGTGTGTGTGTGTGTGTGTGTGTGTGTGTGTGTGTGTGTGTGTGTGTGTGTGTGTGTGTGTGTGTGTGTGTGTGTGTGTGTGTGTGTGTGTGTGTGTGTGTGTGTGTGTGTGTGTGTCTCGGAGGTGGATCAGGAGACAGACCGAGGCGGAGGTACAGACCCCGGTGGTGATGATAATGGTGTTTGAGGGAGAGATTACACGCTGGCAGACAGCATCTGTGTCATCTTCTCCGCTCCACTGACAGCTGGAGCTAGGCAATCATGATGTCGCCATGTCAACCGATGGAGACGAAGCGTGCGTCCGCGGCCCTGATCAGACGATGGCTTCTGTGAGCTGTTAGTCTGAGGATTGATATCCGGAGTTGGGCGGCTGTTTTAAAAAAGCATAATTGGAGATTTAAGTACGGACTCTTTGAGCCAAATGGAGACACTTTGTTTTTTATTTTGTACTTTGGTTAATTTTTTCTATTGTGATCAGGATTATTATTATTTTTCACAATTCCACATAGTCAGGAAACGGAGATAGGAGAATTGAAAGATTTTTTTTTTTCCATTGCAAGTTGGCTTTGATATTTATTCGTGTTTCTTTGGGGACTTTTCTTTTATGGTTGTGTCCGATGATTGTAGATGATGTCATATTTTATGGTGGGTGTTATATGTGTGTGTGTGTGTGTGAGTGTTTGTTTGTGTGTGTGTGTGTCTATAAGCAAGTGAGGAGGGGGAGGAGGTCAATCAGTCAAACGTGGAGGAAATGGTGCAATCTGAGGCTGGGTGTCAGGGAAGTGATGGATTTTAATGCTGTGATTGTAGTTAATGGCTCTTTAAATTAAATCCAGATTAAATGTCTCTGGTGGGAGTCGAAGATGCTGTTACGGAGGAACAGGGATGGGCTTCTCGTCCTCTCTTCCTCCCTCCTTCTCTTCCTCCATCTCTCCCTCTTTTCATCCACTTCTTTCCCCCCCTTTGCCTCACTCTGTCACTGCTCACCCCTCTTCATTCCTGCTCCTCATCCTCACTATCTCTCTCTCTCTTTCTCTCTCTATCTGTCCATCTGTCTCACTCGCTCCCTCTCTCTCTCTTCTCTCTCTGTAGGTTTGTGTGTGCCATTTTCCTCTCACAACTTTGTATTGGTGTTGCTTTGAAACCCCAACAACAGCACGCACATAAGTGCATCATCCAAAACCACATCCACGTCGCGCCCCCCCCCCCCCCCCCCTTCACCTAAACAGAGGATCCCTTCCTTTTACCTATTTATCAAACGGAGGGTACAATACAATTACCTTGTCCCGTGAGCGATTTATCGGGCCCCATGATTGTACTCTTAATAATTTCTCTTTGAGTTTAATTTCAGCCCCCCTTAATTTTTTTTTGCTGTGGCAGAGGAAGAGATGCCTTGACTATTGACTATTAAAGAGACTCCGTTTTCCCACGCAGGCGGGACCGCTTTGTACACCTCGCAGTCCACCGCCCTTGCGCATTAGCCGGCCGAGACTTCAGAGTCACCATCTTTTGGAGAGCGAGGTGTAATTGGGACCATACATCCCATGCAGTATGGCTTAATTTGAGTATGCTAATGTAATTCAATTGAATACAGTTAATCTCAGAGTAATGCCGTCTGAAGGATGTGCGGCGCAATCAAATTGCTCTCAGCCGCGCAATTTGCATCTGAGATTTTCAAATAGAATTAGTCAATTTGTAATTATGTGACCCTGCCCCGTAATTAGTTTATTCATCAGCGCAGTTAACTCACCATTAAGGAGTATGAGAGCGATGGGGAAAACGTGCAACACAGAGAGTGAGAGTGAGAGAGAGAGAGAGAGAGAGAGAGAGAGAGAGAAAGGGAAAGAGAGGGGGAGAAATGGAAAGAGAGGGAGAAAAATGAACGGAGCGGAAGAGTAGGATGGAGAAGAAAGGTCTTACCGGTGTGTGTGTGTATAGACTCAAGATGAGAACTCAAAGCCTCAATTTGTCTTGTCAAGTAATAACTAGCTTCATGGCACATCATGTGACATTTTGAGGATCTTTTGACTTGTGATTAGATAATTCACTCAAGGCTGGAGGACTTCCATCCAGTGCGCTGAGATCCGTTTCTTCACATGTTACATGTATAAACCACGTTCAGAGGGGTCGACTGCTCAGGAATAATGTGATCCTGGATTTGGAAATCAATTAATTTGGACATGTTACGGAAAGTATGATAATGTAATACAGGTTAAATGCCATATTGTTCTATGTATTCATAAGAAACGTCCTAATCAAAAGAAACGCTGTCTGGGTCTGCAAGGATGACGAAGGTGCGACAAGTTGTGTTGAGCAGCTGCGATGCCCCTGCAGATTCGTGTCCCCGGGACAATAGTATTTATTCATGCATCATTATTCATTTGAGAACAGTGCTCCGATCAGATCGATAACAATGGTTGAAGTGCGATGTCACTGAAGTATATGTATTCTAATCTTCAGTATCTGCTTCTTGTTCCCTTTCTCTCCGCAGTGCAAGTGGTCCAGAAAGGGCTTCATCAGAACCCGGTGGGCCTTGGCGGACTGGTGAGCGTCCTTTCTTCTTCTGTTGTTGCTAACTCTATCTGCTGTCTGTCTGTTGTGTTTTACACAAGTCTCGCCGACGTGATCACAATGCAAAATGAAAACGAAAGTTTCTTTTCGACACTGAATTCCAATGCGTATCCCTGCTGGACAGAGGGAGGGAGAGGGAGAGGGAGGGAGGGAGAGAGAGAGAGAGAGAGAGAAAGAGAGGGTCACGACCACATCATATAGACAGGAGAGTGAGGCGGGTTATGAGAGATAGTTGAGTCCTCCACTTGTACAGCATACCACGGTGGGGGGATGTATTGGGGGGTCGACGTATGGGTGGGGGGGGGGGGAGGGGGCGAGTATTGGATTAGGTGTAATCATGTTAGCTGTGCAACTCGCACATGACAGATGACAGAAAACATTACATGGCATAGAAACGTGTGCGGGGGGCTGAATACGAACGCCGGGACGGAAGAATGGGGGGGAGAGGTAGAAATGGATAGAAAATAACAATGAGGAGGGGGGAGCTGGATAAGGAGGTGGAGGAGGAGGGGGGCGTGTAATCTAATACAGGGACGACACGGGGACTAAAGAGCTACCACAGTGAGTGTTCAGTAGGGCCGTGCCGGTTGGCGGCAGAGGGCCTGATGAAGAACAGGACAGTGGGATGGAGTTGTGGGGGCCGGGGCCGTCACAAGGGAGGTCGGGGTGTACACGCACACATTCTCCCGGGTCGGAATTAAACTACCTCAAGGGGCAGGCATGATCCCTACTGAGATCTGTATCTTCAGCAGTCAACGTATCACCATGGGATGTTCTTTGTTGGACGCTTATCTGGCTATTAATTACTACAAAGCTGAATGAAAGCCACCTCCGTTTGTCTCTTACTTGGTATCAATGTAGTGTTGTTATTAAGATAGTCTTTGAGTGTTACCAGTTACCTGTCTTTTCTGTTTGTTACTTTATAACGTAAATCTAACGGACGCAATGTACGGCATAACGGTCTCAGAAAGTCTCCGCACTGTAGCGTGCCCTGTTGGTCCACTGCCCGGTGAAGTGACTCCTCTTCCTCCCCTCCCCTCAGTGCCTTCGACCTGGTTAACATCCACCTGTTCCATGACGCCTCCAACCTGGTCGCCCTGGAGAAGAGCCCCTCTGTCTACTCTGGGACCAGACAGAAGGCCCTTGGCTACGTCCTAGACTGGTACCTACACACACACACACACACACACACACACACACACACACACACACACACACACACACACACACAGACACACAGACACAGACAGACAGACAGAACTTCTCCTCCTCTCTGCATCTGCCCAGTATTATCTGATTTCTTCCCCATAAGGTGCAATAGTAACGTGCCTTTTCGTTTGGCTAGCTCGCCCTCAGTCCGCCTTCCATATCAAAGGTTAAAACGTTTACTTTAAGCGTATGGTAATATATTCCAATATAAATGGAGTCGATAGAGGGTCTTAATTCTTGTGGGACCTCTCTGACCCACATCGTTATTTCTTTGAAGATGAATCAGCTGCACAAAAAGCCCATGTCATGCTGCTGGTGTTGCCTGATTAGCTCAAATGAACCCTAGAATGATGCTGTAATTGACACCACTCTGCGCCAATTTCATCCACTTCCATCCCTGCTGCACACCCACGAACACCACCCACCCACCCACCCACCTTGTCAGGCACCGGGTGCTGCCCAAACACGCGCCAGGCCAGGCGACTCCAAGGAACACAGTCTCTGGTCGCCGTGCTGCTAATGTGATTTACGGCATATCCATTTACAGCAGTGGAGCAGAATGATGAAGTGCCCTTAAAACACCACCGCCACCCCACCACCACCACCACCACCCGGCCCCACAAACCTCCACCCTCCTCACCTAGCCTTGCAAACAGGGGAATTAAAGCACTGCTGGTTAGCCAGGGGGGGGCGGGGGCGTGCTCTAATGGCGTCTGAATGCGTGGCGCGCGCACACACACACACACACACACACACACACACACACACACACACACACACACACACACACACACACACACACACACACACACACACACACACACACACACGTCCACACCTCCTGCCCCACAGCCGCCACTTTGACTAACTACATGCATGTATATACGACCGGCATACATCATCACCGGCGCCCCAAAGACCCCTCTGAGTTATGAGCGAGGCCTTTTTAAAACTGTTCTCCTACTGATCTTTGTTTTTGACCGTGTGCGCTGGGTTCCTCGCCTTCTCCGTCTGATTGGCGGAAATGCAGCCCTTTAATTGCCGGCGAAGCGGGAGTGTTCTGAGGAATATGGCGGCGCTGTCGCGGCCGCTTTTACGACGGCCTAGCTTAGCTTGGATTTACACGCGTTAAATGACGTTCCCAAAAGTGGGCCCTTTCCGGTTACTCTCGTTGTCCTTTTTGATGAAGAAACTGCCTTCTTCATATAATAAGTATAAACTGTGACCCCACTGCGGAATCCTTCCTTTATTTTGGGTTAGCTGAGGGGGGGCTGGCAGCGTGGACCCGGTACTGAGTGGCAGTTTCCACACTCCCACAGTCCTGCATCCCTCCAGGTCAGCGACGCTATCCGTGTTCTTATCAGTTGCCCATATCATCGAGAAGGTGACGATGGCAAAGGGTCTTTTAGCCCCCCATCTGCTTTTCCTCTGGGGCCAGGAGGGTGGGTGACTGAGGGTCTGGAGGGTTGCGATGGGAGGGGATGTTGAGGTGTAAGTGATATAAACTCTGTGGGGGTAGGAGGTCCACTCTGTACCAACACAGGCTGTATTCTATCTTAAGGGAAGCAGAAATGTAAATCGGGTGGGGGGGGAGGGGGGGGGGGTCTCTGTCGTGTTCAGAGTTGCAGTGCAAATCCGGACCACAGTAAGAAAAGACTGCGGGGGTCGAGGGGAGGATGGGGGATGGGGGGGGGGGCATTTTGGGTCTGCGGGCTCTGTAAGGGGCAGTGAATAATGAGGCTCTTCTTTCAGCGGTGCTGCTAACCTTTTGGCAGCCACCAGCAAACTCCATTCTCCTGGGCCAATCGGGGAGGACAATGTGGCCGGTCGGGGCTTTGAATGCGGTGTTGCCACCAACAGTGTTTCCATTCAGCGGCTGGTTGGGAACCATCTTTCTGCCCATTGTCCCCACTCTGACTCCTAGACCCCCAGAAAAGGCCGAGCAGGGAAAAAGAGGAGGGGAGGGGCTGAGGGGTGGGGGGGCGGGGGTCGTGGGGAAGTATCTGTTGGCCAAAATGTCTCTCTCTCTCGGTCCCTCTCTGTCTCTGTCTCTCACTCTCTCTCTCTCAGTCCCTCTCTGTCTCTGTCTCTCACTCTCTCTCTCTCGGTCCCTCTCTGTCTCTGTCTCTCACTCTCTCTCTCTCAGTCCCTCTCTGTCTCTCTGTCTCTCTCTCTCTCTTTCTGTCTCTGTTTTCTCTCTGTCTTTCTCCCTCTCTCTCTCTCTCCATGTTGCCCCCCTCTCTCTCTGTCTCTCTCTCTCTCTCTACCCTCCCTCCTTCTCTCTCCTCTCCTCTCCTCTCCGTCTCCACTCCCTCCTTTCCCTTAGGTCTTTAGCTCTAGTCTCCTTTCAGAGGGGGAGAGTTTTGAGGAAGTGGCGAACAGCCCTGCCTTGCTACACGGGGGAAAAAGTGAGGGGCCGAGGTGTGTGTGTGTGTGGGGGGGGGGTGTATGACCGCCAGACCTCAGATGACTGGTTCAGCCCTGGCTCCTTATCTGCCGGCGGCCCGGCTTAATACGCCAGCTTAAGGCCCATTGAGGACACATCTGATAAGCCTTTTCCTCTGCGGCCCTTTACAAAATATAATAAACGGCTAAATGGACACGGTCTTTATCACCAAAGCGCCGCAGTGCTGCTGGAGGAGGTGGAGGTGGTGGAGGTGGTGGAGGGGGCAGTGGTTGAGGGTGGCTTCAGAAGAAACAATGCTGAGAAGCCACCGAAATCGGGCTTGAACAGGATCAGCGGTCCGTGCTGGGGCTGAGCTCTGCTCCTCCATTCCACCAGAGCAAAGGAAGAAAAACTCCCTCCCTCCCTCCCTCCCTCCCTCCCTCCTTCCCTCTTTCCATCCCTCTCCCTCCCTCCCTCCCTCTCTCATTGCCTCCTTCCATCCCTCTCCCTCCCTCTCTCATTCCCTCTTTCCATCCCTCTCCCTCCCTCCCTCCCTCCCTCTCTCATTCCCTCCTTCCATCCCTCTCCCTCCCTCCCTCACTTTGTCCTTCCTTCCTTCATTTACTCTGTCCTTTCCTCTGTCCTTACTCTCTCCCTCCCTCTCTCCCTCCATTACAGCTCTCTTCTTTAGAAGTTCCCTCAGGGCTGCATTGAGCTTGCCAGTATTGAGTCCTGTTAACTCTTGTTTTTTTTTTCTATTTCCTTCGAGGGGGGGGGGGGGGGTCATTGTTTTGTAATTATGTTAAGCGTTTGGTTGGCATTTAGAGAGCGTGGTAGTGATTCATTTAATTTCTGCTGTTTTTGCTTGGGGGTTGATAACATGGTAGTGTGTGTGATGAATTATTAAGAAGAGTTAAAGTTGTTATTTTTACAAAGTATCTGCAACTTGACGCTTTCCCCAAGTCATGCATCAGGCTCACAAGACGGGTCACCAAAACGTCCAATCGCTCACCAAACTGTGCTGAGAATGTTAGAGCAACACATGATTTAATCCAGAATCTTTAATTGCCGGCCAATCCTGCAAAACGATAGCGAGTGATCAACTGCGTTTCCCCCTTCGTTTCCTTCTTCTTCTTTTTTCCCAAGTCCACTATTGTGTGTGGAAGTTTGTTTCTCTTTCCACTCCCCCCACCCCCCCAATTCAAGTGGCTGGTCGGGTTCAGGGGGAACAGTTTTACATTACAACTGTGAAATCCGCGCATAAAGGACGCCTTTGTGCGCCGCCATTATTTTCACACAAATATAGTCTATTGTCACACCGCTGAAGTTAATTTGATCAACATTGGGGACATTTTAACCGTTTTGTCCCCTGAAAGGGCCATTTCATGCTTATTTTCGTGGCCATTGAGGGGCAATGATTGGCAGAAAAATAATGTTGGCTTTAACAATCGGGAGCAATTAGTTTCCCATGGGGAGGTAGTGGGGCGCACTGGCCGCCACACAGCCCGGCTTTGTGACGTCGCGGACGGTCATCAGTCAACTGTCAGGCCATTCCTAAGGAGCTGCCTCCCATCTAAATGTTTCCCTTTAGGCTTTTCCCAGAACAACGGGCTGAAAGAGCAGGCAAAGCGGGGAACGCCAATAGACCTGTTCCTGCTGCAGATAACCACGCTGGATAACCAGAGGAAGATCCGCTCTTAAAATCAAGCTGCAGGGGATTTCATTAGAGACTAGAGGAATGTGTGTGTGTATGTGTGTGTGTGTGTGTGTGTGTGTTGACTTTAATTAATTAATTTGACTCATTCATTCAATTCGTTACATAATTTAATATTTTATGCTTACCAATTTTACAAATCTATTCTTCAGTTTATTTACTATTTAATACATTTTTTGGATATCTGCTTATTTAAAATATATTGGTGTAGGTTCTAGCGTGTGTGTGTGTGCGTCTGTGTGCGTGTGTGCATGCGTCTGTGACTCTTCACCCTGAGAGGTCTAGTGTGAAAGTGGGGTTAATCCTCCCTAGTAACTGTCTCCATCTATCTCCTGCTCCCTCTCACCCCCCCCCCCACCCCCTCCCCAGAGTAAACCTGTTTATTTCACCCCTTCTGATACCCACCAACCAAAAACCCCTCAGCTCCCGCTAGCCCTGCCCCCATATATAAGATCCCACTCTGCTTCCTGCTAACGTGACACTATCAGTAGACCTGGATGGGAATGCCCACAAACAAGAAGACCGCCTTCCATGAAGGGATTTAAATGCAATGAAAATGTCCACCATTGAGGTAGCATAATTTTACACTGAACTCCAGCAGTGATCAATTGTGTTTACCTGTGAACTAGGAGTCCCATGCACCGTCCAGTCTACCTACGTCTCCAAGATTGACTTGGATTTCTTTTTACTTGCCTGACGGTACAATGCAACACATAGCGCTCTACACAAAAACCACGCAGTGCTGTTTTCTGATCAGATTCCGAGTCTTTAGTGACACCTGGTAAAGACCAGCATACCCTCCACCCCTGCTGGACACTTTTAACCACCAACCCTCTGGCTTTAGTCGGCTTAACCTTTCCGTGACCGCGCCAGTGCAACCCCAACCCCCTCCCCCTCAGCCACCCACCCCTATACCACACTGCCACTCCCCCCTACACCCCTAAACCCTGTCTCCCCATCTCCAGGACAGGGTGCGAGAACATCCAGGGTGGTGTGGTTAGGTAAGTCGGGTGGCGTTGTTGAGGATGGGTGGGTTTACAGGGGGGGGGGGGGGCTGTTTGGCGGCATGTCAGAGGTCCTGACAGGGGCCACCCCTGCCTCCATTCACTCAGTTGTCACCCCAGCACATTCTTCCCAATGTTAACATTTACCCGCCCCCTCTCCCCCCCATCCCCACCCAGAATTCCCGACATTCACCCACAATAGGTTAGCTCCGGTCGTCAGCGGCATTGTGCTGCGAGTCAAACCCCGGGGCCGTGCCGATGTTGACTCGTTATGGTATGTCACCTTGTCACTCTCCGGCGGGATTCTCGGGACCTGCCATTAGCATCCTGCTAATCCGGTGATCACTGTCTATTACGCCTGGGCCCGGCCGCCAATCACCCACCGTAATCCCGACGCTCCGAGGCGGGATTAACATTGGCCCGGGCTTTTTGGGCTACGGTTGCGATTTCAAGTGTTTTAGGTTTTGTTATCGATAAAAACGTTTGCTCCCCAAGAGTCCTCGTTGATGGCTAAATTGCCATGTGTGTGTGTCAACAACCAGAGGAACTCCCGATCGAATTACCGATGCGCGTGAGCGAGCGCGGGGCGACACATTGAGCAAGGGAAGGGAAAAAGGAAGAAAATAAGACCTGTCTTTTTTGGGGTAGTTTCTTTTTGTGCTTGGGCTGTAAAAGCCCTGGGAGCAGAGTTGTTATAAATTAGTGTTTGACCCTGGTCTTTGTGTGTGTCTGCGTGCGTATGTGTGTGTGTGTGTGTGTGTGTGTCTCTCTCCAATACCGCAGTGAGAACCACTCTTGTAAAGGGCCCGTTTCAGGGGGTGTTACTGCACGGTGGATTGTGCGGGGAGAGGAGGAGGCGGAGTGGGGACTGAAGCATGTTTATAGACTGTGTAAAGGAGTGCATCTTTGTGGGAGAATGTCATTGACACTGTTACAGTTTGCCTGAATGAACTGTGATGACGCCGCTAATGGGGTGGCCCCCAACGAAGACACCGGGCCCCTCCTCGTTTTTTTTTCACGGCTTCGGACCCCCCACCTTCAAGCCTATTCACGGCCAGGCCGCTGGAGCTAATGTGTGCGATTCGTCGGCTCCCTTTCTCCCTCCCTCCCTCCCTCCCTCCCTCCCTCTCTCCCTCCAGCACTAGAGAAAGCCACAAAAGGCCGAGCAAAAGTCAGCTCTCACACGGCCGGGTCACCACGAGTGCTTTAGGAAACGGATCGTGTAAACAGAGCGTTACCTTCTGACCTGACCGCTGATACCTTGGGCAGGCAGACAAAACAGCCCCGCCGCGGCTGTTAGACACGGCTGTTAGCGCAGATAAAGCTGTGTGTACTAGTGGGGCCGGAGAGGGGGAAGGAAGAGAAGCAGACCCACAGAAAGAAGGGGAAAAACATTGTTGGCATTAGCTACACTTTGCTTCACCTCCCTTCCCTTTACTTGATTTTATTAGACTTTTTTACATATTTATCATTTTTCTTTATAGAAAATATCAACTTTTATTTTATTCGGCATGATCTTTATGTCCCTATATGCTGTAATGACAGTATGTAATATGTAGACACTTCTCCAGGGAATTCAATGACCTTTCCACAACCGCCATCCATATTGGAGCCACCGGGGCCACTACCTACCTTGCACCCACACCCCGCGATGACCCACTTGACCACGTTACTCAAGTGAAGAAAAAGATGCCTTCTTCTTTCTTTCGTTTCTTTCAAGAAATCGCTCAAGCGTCTCTTTTCCTTTTTCATTCTCTCAGCAAAAGAAACAAATGAGCAGTAATTAACAGCACATTAGTGAGAAGTAATACATAAGTTCCCACGCCTCGGACGCCCCGCGCTGACGTGCCTATACGACCGAGGGGGTTTATGGCCCCTCAAGGGGGACAACAGGATCCACTGGCCTCCACCCTGGCCTGAATGGAGCGCTCACTCTCTTAACACCGCCGTGGAAGGTCGTTAATGACCTCATCACCATCATGGCACCCAGTGTATTAGTGGGCCAATGGACGGGACCAACACACACACGCACACACACACATACAAATGCACGCTGAAATGTATACAGACACACGCATGCACGGAAACACACACACGCACTAACTTCAGGGGATCAAACTTCTCCTAACTTTTCCTTGGAAAATAAAGTAGTATCTCTTTATTTATTACCCCTGTCGAGGCTATTCGGAAATGTTCAATTGGTACATTTTCAAAGGCAATATATTTAAGCAATAATTTGGAAGGGAGCCCAAACTGGAATTTCATTGCCCGATATTCGCTGAGAGGGAAAGCAGTCAGTCTGTTAAAGAGTGATCATTTTGTCAGCCAAGGGCGTGAGTTTCCAACTTTAATTTGTTCAATCGCTGTGCAGTGTGGAGGATCCACTTTAAAAAACAAACGTCTCTCATTTGAAATGAGACAGTGAATGGAAATGAGTTATTCTGAGAAGTGGTACTCAGGCATGTAAATACCCCCAGGTACACCCTTGAAAAACAGCCAACCGACATGCTGCATGGGGGGCCTATTATTTAATTGAGTCCCAGGCTTGTTCGCCTGTCCATGCATATGCAGCGATGTTCAGCCAAGGGCCCGTTTTGCCGAGGACCTAATGGATGACAACATGATCTAGTTTCTATTTAATATAATTGCTCTATGTTCTCAGCCTTTTAGTTCAATCATCTCTGCTGCTCCACCCTCATTCCTCCCCCAACACACACACACACACACACACACACACACACACACACACACACACACACACACACACACACACACACACACACACACACACACACACACACACACACACACACACACACACACACACACACACAGGCTAGGTTTTACGACAACTGGCTGGAAAAGAAGGGACCTACCAGAGAGAGAGAACGGGGGGAGAAGATGACTCCTCTCTTTACGGCCCCATAAATATATTGTTATCTGGGCCCGGAGAGTCCATGGGCAGATTTATCCCCGCGATTAACAGAGTCGGCGTGCCAGGCATCCCCAATTATTAATTACCCCCAGGCTGTGCTACTGTCTCACCTTAATTTCTTATCCGTGGCTCGGTAGAGGAGCCACTTTGAAGCCAGTGATGAGGCATCAGAGTTAATTATATGTCGCTTAGGTGGCGTTTTCTTTTTTCTTTTTTTCTTCCTTCCGTATTTCTAACACGATGGGATGCAGTGATTCACCAAGACCCAAGGTCTGGAAGCAGTCCATGACGAAGAGGATCTGGACTCCATGAATCCTCCAAGCTCTACCCAACTCCGAGCGCTCTGAATAAAAAATACCATTATCTGAGTGCTACATTAAAAAAACATTGGACAACCGAGAAATAGAAGACTAAGATGAACCGCTTGAAGACACGCCAGTATTGCAGGGTTGAGGCCGGGTCATTGGAGCTCAGGTGCAGCTGGACAGTGGCTTATTAATGTCCTGTGTACTTTGGTTTGAAAAGCCTGGGAGTTCGAGGGTTTGTTTTATATTAAGTTTTCCTTCTCTTCTCCACATGCAGGGCTTAGAGTTGCAGCTGGTGTAGGGGTCAGGTGATGTCCTGAAGGATCGTTTGCATCTCCTTATTTTGGGAATCCGGTCGAATCCCTTTTTAGTTTAACCTACTCAGCAATTTCTGCTTCTTGATATTTTCCTGGATTCCCTCCATCATTTTCAGTGAATCATGATATGAATTAAAGGGATCTTTTTTTGCATTCAATTTTTTTATGTGCAGAGGAACTTTTGGTTATTATCCAGTTAAAATTGAATTGAATTTAAACCAGGTTTTTAAAGGTGCTCAGACCAGCTTCATGTACTGTAACTCTAAAATGCAAAACAGCTGGCAAATCTCTATAGATCTTGCACCCTTTTGTATATTCCATATCAATATATGTATGAAATATAAATACCTCTATGAGACTATATTGTAGACTCGTATAAATGGTATTATAAAATCCAGAAAACCACTCCAAAGTATTATATGTTGATATTGAATTATGAGTATAACACATATGTCCTGTTGTTCCGCTAATAGCCAAGCTGATAAGCTTACCTCCACCCACAGTGTTTAGACCAGCAGGTGGTGCTGTGGTCCTCCAAACTAGATGCCCTGAGGCAAGACAAATGTACCTCTGATTGGTTTTTAAAGGTCTCCTTTGGAGTCAATTGTAATTGTTTATATTCTCATGAATTCCCCACGCTCCTACCCTGCACGCTGTCATTTTACTTTAAATTGTTCTAATAATAGTCTCCTTTTTTTTGCAGGATCACAGACCAGCGGTTCGAAAAGTTGCCGTATTTTGTCTTTGGGGACTTCAACTTTCGGTTGGACACCAAGCAGGTTATTGAGGTAAGCACTTATGTGTGTGTGTGTGTGTGTGTGTGTGTGTGAGAGAGAGAGAGATTTTTGTATGCATACATACATACTTTAACTGTTTATTTCAGTACACAAGGAAGGTATAACTGTCAAATACCTTACGATGTCATTGACAAAAGTCTCTGCAGAGCCAATGCACACTGTGCATTGCCATATCGATATTTTTATTTGTGGGAGTCGTTGATGTGAGGGTATGCACTCAGGTTAGAAACGGCACAGTAAAAGTCTGTTTACTAGTTCAGGGTCCCCTCAGAATTATGGCTCATTATCCACTCCAATGGGGCTGGCCCAGCTGTGTTTGCCTACCTAGCCTCCAAGTGCATTGTTATGTTATACTGCTATTCACCACTCTTTCTCTCTCCCTTCCTCTCCCTTGCTCCCTCCCTCTTTTGCTCTCCCATCTCCTCCTTCTGCCTCCTCCTCCTGCCTCCTCCTTCCCTTCTCTTGGTGCAAATGAGGCCAGTGAGGGCCAGGGTATTGCAGTCATTCAGCATTCTTAATGAGGAGATGAGGGGAGGGTGAGTGGTGGTGGTGGTTCAGTGGAATAACAAGTCATAAAAGGCCCACCGCAGACAGTGGGGCCTAACGATAAGCCTCTTGTGGGGGAAGAAAACCACTTGTGGGGCAATCGCTGGCTGGCTCTCACAACAACAATAGGTTTGGAGTCAGTGGGCCTGATCAAGGTGTGGGCATTGTTGCATTCAACAAGCGGCCTGTTGAAAAGGAAAAAGTTGGGGAAGGGGTTTCATTTAGTTCAGGTTTTTTCAATGCGGCGGGATTTGCAGGCAGTGACTCAGGAGCCAATATACGCTGCAGCCTTCGGGAATTTTGTGTTTTCTGGAGGATATATCTGTGTCTCACTCTGGGCCCGCAGGGAGTCAGCCCCGTTCCGTGTCCCAGCTGATGTGAGGGATCGGCACATGTTTCCACTCAAAGCGGCTTCCCTCCTCTACGCACACACAGTGGATCAATTCAAGGCACCCACACAAAGTTGATGTGGTACATTAGATTCCGGTGCCGTAATTAGGTCGCATTAAAAAAAAAAAAAAAACGGGGATCATGTGAAAGATAAAGACGTTGGTGCGGAGAGCGTTCCAGTGTGTCGTTCCCTCGCCACCCGTTGAGCCGCGGCAGCAGATGGCACAAACACTGAGGCCATTGAGAAGCGGCCCGGGCGGAATACAGAAAAACACCCACTAAAAGTTTGGCTCTGTCAGCGGTGCTATCCATTGATGATGTGGCGTTATATATTACACTATCACGATGCTTTATGATGCTGTTAAAGAAATATCATGTTGGAAACGCTCCGAGGGCATATTTCAGTAACTGTGGGTACAAATAGTAAGTCATGTAATTTTGTGTCCTGGGCACTTTAACTGCCCCCCCCCCCCCCCCCCCCCCCCCCCGTAAGTACACATTGGCAGAGGACCCATGGGTGGCTGCAAAGGACAAAAAGCAGCCAATTGGGTGCCTCGGGATGCTCTTGTAGTCGTCTCCTTCCTCAATGGCAATGAGTAAACTAGATGACTTTCTCCCTTACATCCCCCCACACACACATACACACCTCCTTATCACACCAGGGTAGGTAAGCACTCACCCTCTGCTTGTCCCGGCCACTCTGAAATGTTGTTTGAGTGGAGCCAGGGGTCGTGACCCCTTCTACCAGGGATGTGTAAGGCCTGCATCAGTGTGTGTCCGTCTCTACCCCTCTCCCTCCCCCCCCCCCCCCCTCCTGCTCTTTTCTTATGCACCTTGGCCACACACACACACACAGGAACACACACACGCACACAGGAACACATACACACACACAGGCACACACCCACACACACACAGGCACACACACACAGGCACACTCACTCACAGGGACCAATTTGTTCAGCCACATGTATCTGATTGATTTTCCCTGAGGGGTGTGGCAGCAACGTAGGGGGGCTCTTTAGACTAAAGAAAACCCCAGGAAGTTAGAGCTGTGGGCTATGAAGCAATACACAACAGATCCTCACACACACACACGCATGCATGCACACACACAGACACAACACACACACACACACACACACACACACACACACACACACACACACACACACACACCACTTAAAAGACAGTGGTCTTCAAACATTGCTTATGTAAGATGCCACAAAAGTGAAGAGCCTTCCATAAAATGTTTCCATCTATCCCCCCCCCGCCCCATGTCTGTTATAGCGCTGCTAAAAAAGCAACAAACAAATGGGCTTGTAACCGTGGCGCTAACCCCGCGGACCGGCTAGCAGTTTTAAACCCTTTAATGACAATTAATGTCAGCAGGACAATTAGTGCACGTCCACCGAAGTGCTTAGCTGTAGCTTGAGGGCCGAGGTGGATCGATCTCCCATGCTTATCTGAAGATTGATTCAGACACGCAGAGCAAGAGGGAGCGTGGGGGGGGGGGGGGGGGGAGAGAGAGAGAGAGAGAGAGAGAGAGAGCACAAGCATCTCGTTCTCACTTGCTCTCCCTCGCGTTTGTTTTTCTCCGCTCGCTCTTCATCTTTTCATTTTCACATTTATCTCTGTAGTCGATTTCCTTATTATTTTTTGCACATGGCTTGATAAGCATATATTGAGCGCTGGTTTACGTCACTGTTTCGGTTCCGTTTATTTCCCCTTTTTTCCGGTTGGACATTCCTTCAGACCTTTGTTAAGTCCCTATCGCTGCAGCTGCACACACATCTATTGTAGGACCGCGGCCCCCCCCCCCCCCCCCCCCCCCATTTCCGTCCCGGCCGTTTTGGGTGACTGGTCGGCAAGGAGCGGCCTCACATCTCACCCACCGTGCCTTGACGTCTGGGCCGCCGGGTCCTCAATGGACGTCCAGGCGCCGCGCATTGACCTGCACACGCACGCTAGAGGGAGGTGGGCTCGGGATCGAAAGGTGGCCAGGGCTAGTATTAGGGGTAGAGGGATGGGATAGGGCGGTGGGGTGGGGTGGGGGTGGGGCTTATTGTCCCCATGAGGGTGGGTACAGGTGGCAAATTCCTGGGATGGTTGTGCGTCAGGATCAGTAACCAAAGGACTCGCACCCCCACCACCACCTCCTTTCCATCCCACCCTCCTTCCTGCCCAGGGCTACCCCATTAATTGTGACCGACAGAGGGAGTTGGCTTCAATTGACCCCCATTCAGCGGTCCTTTGACTGCCGGACAAAGGACACAGCCACGTGGAGACTAATGCCTGGGCTGAGCTGCCTAGAGGTGGTCCGGACCCCGCCGAAAAAGTACCCCGCTCCCCTCTCTTCCTTCCCAGTGGTTCACAGGCTCTGTCTGGGGCCGGGCCCCGCCGCCCGAGAGGTGCGGCCCGGAGCCAGCGAGGGAGGCAGGTGTGGCTGGTCCCAGACTAGGATCTGCTCAGGCTTAGGATGGGGAGGGAACAGAAGAAGGTGGGCGTGGGAGGCGGTGTAGTCAACCAAGGAGCAATGGCTCGGGTGTGTGAAAACGGAGACACCTTTTGATATGGGGTGGCCACCCATCCAGGGGTTTTCCTGAGCCTTGTGTCCTTGATTTTGATCCATTGATCTTGAGGATGGATAGTATACCTTTTTATTTATTTTTGTATTAATGATAATACAACATAGGGTGACTATCACTTTCTTTGCAGGTGTGACCCATACAGTCAGGGACGTGTGTTACATGATTAGCACTATTTATTTGCATTCAGCCATTGAGTGTCCGGGCCTTTTACTTGATTGAGGACGAGACCCCACTCACAAACGGGCCAAGAAAACAGCAAGCCAACTGTCATGTAAAGTTGTATTTTTTTGTTGTGGTCAATAAACCTGTTCCTGTAGGAGTTTGAACCCGCTGCTTTTTAATCAGGGCTCCCACACGAGAAGACACATTTACAAGATTGTATTTCCATAAAATCGTATTAGTATTTATTCATTATATCGAAAAATAGCCACCACACCACCAACATGACCTACGTGTTGACGTCTGTCTGAGGCAGGTGGAAGACGCTGGGCTGTTGGAAGGTGTGTGTGTGTGTGTGTCGGTGTGTGTGTGTGTGTGTGTGTGTGAGAGATTGTGCCCTGGGCATGATGTGTGTGTGGGAGTGCGCATGCGTGCCCGCGTTCCCGCGGAGGTCGCAGGTGGTCGTGAATCAGCAGCAGGGCTGACATGCCCGAGGCGCCGTGCCTGGACTCTTAGTATATTTAAAATCCCTCCTAATTAAACGTAATAGAATGTAAATTTAATATCTGCAGAGATTGTGTGGCGCGGGGCCGGCCGGCCGGCCGGCTCCAATTTAAGGATTGATGGGGGCCGGCGGGAGGGTTAATTGCTGACTTGATCTACTGTCCCCTTGACACGACGCGGGGCTCTTTTAATTGGAGCCCATCCGGGGCTTTCATTAAGCTAGCTGCCCCCTCGCTGCTCCGGCCGGCAAGGAGTGCTCGCGTCCCGGGCCCGTGCTTTTAGAGCAGCGCCCCCTATCTGCGAGCAGAGGCGGAGGGAGATTGCGAGGGAGAGGCGGCGGGTGGGTGGGTGGGTGGGTGGGTGGGTGGCTGGGACGGGGGCCAGGCATCAATCTTACCCCCTTTGTCCCCTGTCCTTTCTCTTGCTTGAGCAGCATGAAATTAAAGGTGGGGCCCAGGACTAGCCCCACTCCTAATGAACGCTGTAAAGCGCTCAGTAATGACAAGGCAGAGTGATAGATATTTCATTTTTCACACGGGCTCGCAGCACACGCCCCATGCCAGTAGGAATAGAGTATACAGGCGCAGGCTTTGCGCTCCCCATCTCTCCGTCCATGCAGTATGTAGTACCTCTGCATTAAAGGCTGGCTTACCCTGGTGTTGTGGACACTATACGTGCACCAGTATATTCTATGTGAGCGTGTATGGAGATATTTTCTTTTTCACCGTTGGAACATGTTTTATGTATTGCTTATGTGTAATGTGCTATACGGTTTAAGTTCATGTACCATGTTTCTTTATCCTAGAAAATTTTTCTGACTGAATTATGTACAGCACGATACATGATCTGCAGTACAGTTGAGATCCTGCAGGTTGAAAGGTCTTATTTATAAAGACACTAAATCCCTGTGATGCATTGGCTGTCTAATATAATCTGAATTTCCTCTGCAAAAAAATCTGTAATTCTGGCAGGACATAAATATATTAAATATTTCTGGAATGTCTTTGCTACGCCAAAAGTTAAGACAATATACCAAGAAGATTAGCAGTAGGTAGTGTGTCCTTTCCGAGCCAATGGCAGGCAAACCATTTCCCATAGTGACGGGGAAGGGGGAAAAAATATTTTTCCCTTTTTATCCCAGCTTTGAATAGCATGTGTGCAGCTATAAATCAAAAGGCTGCGGTGTAATTAAGTGTACACTACATTAGTCAGGCTAATTAATTCTGGGGCCCATCCATCTATTAACCAGTGGGCTAGCACTGATTGGGCCCCTGTTCCAAGGGACCCTCCACGCTGGGGACTATGACCTTGTTTGGCTTCCAGCATCCTGGTGGGACACACACACACACACACACACACACACACACACACACACACACACACACACACACACACACACACACACACACACACACACACACACACCCCTTGATCAACAGTCCAAAAATTCCTATAGAAATTAAAGATTTAAATGTTCGGGTCCCATTGAGACACTATTCATTTAAAAATGTCCACCTTTTCACAAACAGGTGAGATTCAGTTCACGGCTGTGCATTTGAATGGCAGTGGGCTTTGCCTGTGATTAACCCATATATATGGAGTCACGGATGGACTCTGGCCGTCCCGCTGTTTGCCTTGGGCCAGTGTATTGCCTGCTACCCCAGAGAGTCCCTGACAGAGATGTTTCCCGACAATACAATAAAGGCATATTATCTCACTTAGGGAGGCCAATCTATCACAATGAGGCCCCATTATACCAGAGATAACCCATCTCGATATAGAGGGGAGACTATTCCCTCCGGACAACAGCGCCTGTTCTCTCCCCCTTTCTGTTTGCTCTGTATGCTAATGAAGTGAGAGAGATGGAAAACGGAAAGATACAGAGAGAGAGAGAGAGAGAGAGAGAGAGTGAGAGAGACAGTGCCCCAATGAGGGGCGTAAACACACGACGCGCGGCTTTGATCGGAGCGCTGCCCGTATAATTAAAGCTCTGACCAAACGAGGAACAAGCCATGTCTCCATTAACAACAGGCCGTTTGAGCCCGCGCCCGGCCGCCCTCGCCATCGCTATTGTGAGTGGGACGGAGCGGGGGGGTGGGCAGCTGGACACGCCATGCCGGCGGTAGCGTGGCGTGACCCGTCCAAACCAGGCTCTGACGATGACCTCAGAGCCTGGCACAAGACGGCGCCTACCAGGGAGGGGGGGCACTGAGTTCTCGCACCCTGACCCACACTTGACGCACTTCTCCCTCTGACTGAGCTATAGAGCTGATGTGTTCAGCGTTCAGATGATGCTGAGGTCCAGGACGCTTGGAGGAGTCCGGTGCCCTTCTTGGACTTGTAGTCAACACCGGATACTTTTGGGAGAATAGTATCATTCCTCTACGTTCAACCCATCCACTACCTCTCTTATTCTTCTCAATCGCTCAAGTTTCTGTTAATAACTGCGACTTCACAAGGCAACTTTTGAAGGCACCGTGAGCAAGTGTCTGTGTGTGCGTGTGCACTTGCAAGCATTAGACTACCCAATCTTTATTTAAAATCCGAACAAGCAACTAGCGTATTTGTCTTGTAGTCCTGTAGACATCGACATTATTCCCTTCTTAATAATGTAATGTGGGATCTCATTTGTAATCATAATCCGATCAGTCTGGCATCCCACACTCAAATTCAGAGTGATATTAAATCTTTGGGTCAGTAGTTTTTCCTTTTTTGGAAGCCGCTCAATTTTTCCTATAAATGATGAATGATCGACTCTGGCTCCAAGTCAATAACATTTGTTTGTCTCTTGCAATTTTCTCAATTGATGCTTCCCCTCCCCCTCCATTCTCTGAGTCAGAGTGGAGCTGAGAGCCCAAGTAAAAACGCAACTCATAACGATCGTAAGAAGAAGAGAAACAACAGCGAGGAAGTCGAGTAATGATAACCGTGGTTTCTTCATGTTGATGTAGTGCAGAAGAATGGAGGCACCCCCAGTGAAGGATAGGCGATTCTTTGTGACTGGCACTGAGGGCCTTGCTTCGTATGATGTCAGTCCCAACTCGGCTAATACAGTCCCCTGTCCATGGGGCAGCACAATAACTGTTTTTGATTTTCCCTTACTTGGGGGAGGGGGGGGGGGTGAGAGGCATGGGTGTCTTAGGTCTATGGTGGTTGCATAAGGGTTATTCGGACAGACACCCTGAAACAGATTCACAGGCCCTCGTACATACAAGCACGCTCAACGCATGCTCTCACACTCGCGCGCACACACACACACACAACTTTCATCACCACTAACACATTGGTGTCTCCATGTCCTTGGCAATAGTTGCCTGGAAGTCTCCGACACCACACGGTGTTGAAGAAGCCCTCCGCAAGCAAGGACATTCCTCTTTGCCCCTTCCCCGTGCCGCAAACAACATATTGAAATTCCGTCGCATTATTTCCATTCGGATCAAAAGCAAAGGACACAAATAGGTCGTCGCAGCGCCGAGGAGTTGATTCATGAAGATGGAAATAAGAGACAAAAAAAAAAAGGAAAAAGGGCCAGTAATATGGCGTGGTAGTTTACAACTCATTGTGAGTGTTGGTGAGGGGATGATTTAAGTGGCCCGGCCCCGCTGGCTTCTTGTACGCGCTGCGGCGTCGCAGGGTTACAGAGTGATGTCCTTCAGCACAATGGGCCGTTGTAACGCAGCTGTAAAAGCCCCACGTTGGCACCGCCGGCTCTTAAACAACTCTGCCTTCACAAATTAAGAGTCTCTGGGCTTCATTCAAGCCTTCATTCAAGCCCCCCCCCCCAAAAAAGATCCCATCATATTTAAGAGGGGGGCCTATTAAGTGGCACATTGAGAATTCATTGCACCACCACTACACACACACACACACACACACACACACACACACACACACACACACACACACACACACACACACACACACACACACACATGATTTATCTACGGCGGCCATATTGCTAGGGGGGCCCTTTCAGCAGGAGTGGCTCCTCTTTTTGTCTTAGAGGAGCCCTGAAACAAAGCTGCTGCGGGGCCCCGGGCCCTCCCCTCCTCCGGGGGGGGGGGGGGGGGGGGGGGGGGGGGGGCGTGGTGAGCGCCGGGGCCGGCCTAACATCTGTTTGTGTCCAGCGCCAGGCGGGTCCGGAGCACGGCGCGCCTCGGCGGGCCCCTTCTCCTCTCCCCGGGGGTCTTTGTTCCTCCATTTCATGCTATCAGAGCGGCAGCATGTTTTCCTGCACGGAGCTGTCAGCGACATAAAGGGCCCCGCACCGGGGTCACAACAAGAGGGATGGCCATGAAAAATTGGTAAAATGTCCCACAAAGCCCACCCACCGGATGGTTGCCTAGCGCCCTGTGGTGGGGTGTCAAGACCCACCAAACCAACCCGTCCCACCCCACCCGCCACTGCCTCCCCGCAAACACCTTCCTATTTCCAGCCCCCTTTCCCCCTTTTACTGAATTATACTCCCTCCCACTCTGCCTCTGTCTGTCTCTCTCTACCCCCCCCCCCTCCCCTTTAACCCAGTGAGGTGGACCAGCACATCGTTTAGATGAAATGGTGCAAACTAATTAAAAGATGGTGCTCCGAATGAATCAGTGTTGTTTTGTGTGTGCTGAGGGTTTTGTGGCTCCCCCTCCCTCCACACCTCTTCCCTCACACTGGGCTGGAAGGAAGAGGGCCGTATTTGGTCACCTTCCTGCCCGGGCCTTGATCCCAGGACACTGTGGCGCTAACAATTCGGTTGCTAAATTAAAAAAGAGGGAAAACAGTGGGAAACGTTTTTATTTGCTGGAACGTCCACACTTTCGGATCGGAATTGAGCTAGTGTTTTTAGTGTTTTTTTGTTTTTATCCCTCGTTAGTGTTTTGTTGGTTGTTTTTATTTACAATGTATATCAAGATAATTGCAAACGACTGTGGTTCCAAAGTGCAGCAGCACGCTTCTGCCTCTCTAAGCAGCCACAGAATTAGAGCTTCATTAATTTGTTTGGTCTGGGCCTCAATCGAACAGCGAGGTAATGAATCCCATCGGCTCTGCGTTTTTATTGGACCACCAGTGCTAAACACCAATCACCAATCGTTTCCGTGATGTCCTCTAATTGACTCGGCAACTGCATATTTCCTAACCCTCGCCGGCTGTTTCCTCCCTATTGATTTTCTCCGGCGAGCGCTATAGTGGAATAACTAAATTAAAAAGGGACTTAATGCTTTTTAAGTGCTTAGTAAGTGTTTGTACCCTATCAATAGCTGTCCCATTGGCAGTTTTTAATGTTAAATAATCATTGCTTGCTGGTTAGATTCAGGTTTGTGTTCCCATTAAGAGGATGAATGTTCTCCCCCCCCCCCACCCCCTAAGCCGTGATGTGAGAAACACGCCAGTGGCCACTGCGTTTGCGTCCCATCGCTCGCCCCCAGAAGGCCTGCCTTTCAGGAACACAACAAGCGTTCACTAATAACATTCAAATGAATGCCACATTAAGGGGACCGTAGAGTGGGCTGATTGTATGGCCCTTATTGAGGAGGTAAGAGAAGCCGCTACGTTAAACAGCCATGCCGGCATCTGCCGCCACTGGTTTCTCGATGTGCTTTTTTGTGTTTTTTTCTTCTTTTTGGTGATTTAAATTGGCAGGGGAGGGTTGACTCTGATGAGATCTGTCATGGGCTCTCTTTGTACAGGTGGCAGTAATGTTGCAGGACAATGTCCCCCATCTCTTGGGGCCTTAATGCGCCTAGCCTGCAGCCCATCCTCCTTTTACTACCACTACTTTACACACACACACACACACACACACACACACACACACACACACACACACACACACACACACACACACACACACACACACACACACACACACACACACACACACACACACACACACACACACACACACAATGAAGCATCTGGTGGCCTTTTTCCTGTTCGAGTTGACTCTTTCCATGGACATTGTGTCTGCAAGTGTGTGTCTTGGTGTGTGTGTCTGTGCGTGCACGGAAAGCTGGAGATCAGCAGGTTTTTCTTTTCTTTTTTTACTCCATTTGACTTCAACGCCGACAAAGTTCTGGATCAAATCTTTGAATAAACATTGAGTGTGTGTGTTATTGTATGCCGCTGGGGAGGAGTTATCAAAATCTTTTTGAGGACAATTGTATGTGTTTGGTTGTGTTTCTAATGAGCCTATGTGTCTATGCATGTGCATATATCTGTGTGGGTTGTTGAATGGAGGGCCACTTGCCTGTGTGTGTGTGTGTGTGTGTGTGTGTGTGTGTGTGTGTGTGTGTGTGTGCGCGTACCCCCCAGTAGCGGCAGGTCGCGGGGGTCAAAGTGATGAATTTTTATGGGCCTGTTCCCTTGTGTTTCAGCTCTGCGCGCTGCACCGCCTCTCAAAGACGACCATGCAGGGCAATTTGTCCGCATGGATCCCTGTAGAATGGCCTGCAAAGAGGCTAAATACCAAGGGGGGAGAACACACACACACACACACAAAATATACATTCACTCTGGCTGCCTCTCACACAGACACACTCACACCCCTCGGCCCTGTTGTCCCGGATGATTTGTGGCCTGTCCATTATCCATTTGGGGGCACAAATACTTTTTTGGGGCGGGGGTCCTATAGGTAGAAGGAATGGCAGCACTCAATGCACCTTATTGTATTCTGAGAAGTTTCCCAGATGTTTCTTATGCACGAGATAAATAGGGGCCATTATCGTCCAACCTCGCACGCCCCTTTTACCTCTCCGGGCCGAGTCGTGGAGCCGGACCCCCTACCACGAACACTACCGCCTCCACCACCACCACCACCATCCCCACCACCATCACCCCACCACAAGCACGCACAGTACCCATGGGGTTCATGGGAAGGGGTGGGAGGGTGTGCTGGGTGTGTCAGAGTGCGTTGTCCCCGTATGGAGCTGAGGGAGCAGTTGGTCAGTAGGTTGACCCATGAGGAAGAGTTTTAGAGGACGGGTCACACGTCGGCCAACGTTTGCTCATGGCCGCCTGTGAGTTGGTTGGGGGGGCTGTCGTGAACAAGACCGTTTCAATAAGCCCCGAAAAGAAGATGACGACTCTAGTTTAATGCGTCACATGAAGTCAAATCACGTGTTAAAGGATGACTCCTCCCGTTTTACATTTGGAAATGTATGACTTCACGTTGTGATCAGTAGAATGGATTTTTTCTATTGTCAATGCCCCCAGGTTTGATCCATGATTGTTCAATGGGAGTCATCATTGTGTGGGGCTCAGCCATCCTTCTCTTCCCCTGCGGCCCCCAGAATAAATCCACAGGGTTGTACCACCAAAAACAAGTCATACCGAGCAGTGCTATATCTCCTCTCCTGCACTGTCTCTTTGTCCAACCTTGTTCTCAGCTCGTATGTCTTCTTCGGCCCAATAGGTATTAACCTGCATGTTTTACATGCCCTCTTGGTTATTATATTGGGCTGGATGTCAGCGTGCTGAGTAGTGGGCTTGGGCAGGGAGCAGGAGGGATGCAAAGCTGATATCCCTCCCCGGGGAGGAAGGATGACTCATTTATCTGGCCGGTACCTGGATGGCAATGGGCCACTCCCGTCCCCCCGGTGCTTTCCAGGGAAATCCTCCTCTGTCTCTGTGGGGGGGGGGGGCTGATATATTGTTGTCCTTGCAAAAATGACTGCAAAGCCTGAGTTTTAATGCTAAAATTAGCAGTGCATAATTATATAAAGTATACATTATTTCCAGCATTAGCAGGCATGGAAATAAACACCACCTGTTTGAATGTTTTGCACTGACTGACCACCCAGCTGAATGAAGCCCTTTGTAACCCCCGTTATGAAACGGGTACAGCCAGTCATCCCATGCGATGTATTAGCTCCTCTCCCTGTGTTGTGCGAAGGGCTCGCAGTTTAAGTTTCTTACAGGCCCCTTATGTTGGCCCTATTTGGGCCCTCCGTCTCCATCTGTTTACCAGGCAGGCCCAGTAACAGAAGGCCTGGCTGTTGTGCTGTGTGTGTGTGTGTGTTTGAATCTTTGCTCTTTGAAGTGGGACAGATTGGTTTAACCTCTGTTCTAAGGGAGCAGCTGGAATAGAGAGCTCTTTTAAACAGCCGCTTCCTCCTTCGACAGTCATGAGATTATCTTCCATTGAACCGCAAAGCCTGCGCCTTCCACGGCAGCAGCCCCCCTCCACACACACACACACACACACACACACACACACACACACACACACACACACACACACACACACACACACACACACACACACACACACACACACACTCTCCTCCCTCTGCAAACAGTCTGCTTGACCTTTGGTCTAAAGCTCTATTACCAAGTCACTTTGTTCAGTAGCCATTATCTACTTCTAAGACCCTTACTGTATCCTGGCCTTATTGGTCCCCACCCTGTCCCAACTACCTCTGTTTCATGTCTGTTTGAGTCCTACTTTATTTCCCCCCCCTTCCTTCCCTCCCTCCCTCCCGATTCACATGTTTCCAATGAGGAGGCAATTAGAGTCAAACTAATTATGCTAATTTGATTCAGCACGGTCAATGGCGGCATGTTTTAAAAGTAATGTGCAGGCACTTTGATGGGCCTCTTCCCGTTTTAATCCTCAAATCAATCTTGGCTCGCACATCAGCCACAGCGCTCATTATCACACGGCATGATGCTGTGATTACAGCCCGAGAGCGCCGTAAAAGTTGTGGTCAACAACCCCGCCGTGCGACTCTCTTTAAGTGTATGTGTTTGAGTGTAAGTATTTTGTGTTTTTTTGTAATTTGATTCGCATCAATGCCTTCAACCTGGGCTTTTTTGGTTGTGGTACATATGCATTGGTGCATTGATAAGGCCTTAGAGTAGCAATCTTGACTATCTCAGTTTTGTTCCCTTTGGCGGCATCTACGGTGAAAGGAACCCGTACAAAGCTGCGGACACAAGTCAGTTGAAGAGCGACATTATCGCTGTAGCTCGGCCATACCATCTCTGGCTGTACAACCACTACTGGTTGATGGCAACCGCCTCACTAACTGGCTGCTGCTTGGGATTTTCCAAGGAATGGAAATGCAAATACAAGTGCAGCCATAGCAATAGTCGGCCATAGACTCAATCATCATTGAGTGACCTCATTCGGCGATAGATAGTGGTGATAAAAATGAAAATCTAGGAGGGTCTTGGAGATTGGCACTTTAAGTACAACTATGAGGCTGCTAACGTGTCACTCTCTGTCTCTCTCTGTCTCTCTTGCTCTCTCTCTTTGTCTTTCTCTCCTGCTCTCTTTCACTCCGTCTCTCTCTCAATCTCGCTATGTCCCCCTGTCTCTCTCTCTCTCTGTCTCACTGTCTCTCTCAATGTCTCTTGATCAGACTCACTTTCTCTGTGTAGTGTCTCAGATTAGTTAGTAGAGACTTCTGGGCGAATGGCGGTTTGAGGCCTTGTTTTGGGAGAGGGCTGAAGGGATCTTCCTCAGTGACAGAAAGGAGAGATGTGATCATTGGCGTGCAATCAGCAGACCAGGCATGTGTAAGACATGCTGATCAGTCAAAGTCAATGAACACGGATCAATCACTCAATCCATCACATGATGTACACTCTAGCGGTCATCACGCCACCACTAAACCGTTTGCAGGGACACACGGATGCAGGGCAAGACATCATGCCGCAACTTCTGTTTGAAAGATCAAATGAACGTATATGTCAAACTTGAAATGTTTGACATATACATAAGCATGTTTTAAAAAATCTAAAATTGATGACAATGAAATGACTTGATTGCGAAATTGTTTCATAAAAAAAAAATGAATAGCGTAAATGTTACTTTTGCGAACTCTGAATCACTGCAGCGCCATCGCTCAGCAAAACCTTGAAACACCACATTGATTAAATGTAATAACTGCATTCGATAATAAACAAATTGCTATATTGGGAGATTGTGGTTTAATGAGCAGGACAGAGCAGGACTCCTTGCCAGTGGAGTAGGGGTGCCGTGCTGGTCTCCAGAAGCCCCTCTCCGGGCCCATTCGCCGCACAAAGCTGCTTAAGCACACTTAAGCGCATTAGCATTTGGCTGCCAGGGGGCCATATTGACCCTGCATTTGGAAGGCCTAAATGACTGGAAGATGGAGCGATTTGTTAGGGCTTTAGAAAGTTGCTTTTCAGAGGGGGAGAGAGAGAGAGAGGGAGACACACAGAGAGACAGAGAGAAAAGAGAGAGCGAGTTAGGCAGAGGGGATCTGACGGTCCCTCTGCTCTAGTCTAGGGTAGGTTGTTTGTCCTGATATGCGTTTTATTTTCTTTGTTTTGGTGGGTTTGTGTGTGTGTTCGGGATGGGGGGGGGGGGGATGCAGGGCTAATTTGTGACATTTTAGCCCTAAAAGCGACCCTTTATTCCCCCCCACTGCCCGCCATATTGGCTTGACCCGATTATCTGGTCTGTGCTTTGAATTTCAATCGGGTGGCCCTGCCGCTGCCTGGCGGTATGGGAACCAGTGGCTGAAGGATTACCTCATTCAACTGTCCTCAAACACAGATGGTCGAATGTTTAACTAATTGTTAGGGGTCTACAAAGGGGAATTTAACCATGCACACGGCCTGTAGGGTCAGTACATAGACGGGGATAAAGAAGAAGGGGTAGTGGGGCGCGGTGAGGTGGTACTTTGTGGTGCCGGTTCTTTAAAAAAACATTCAGATGCCTCCTGAAGTAGTGCCTGGTGTTACACGGACTAAAGAATCGCCGGCGGTAATGTGCTGCGCCGCGGCCCTCACAATGCACCCCGTGTGTATGTGTGTTTGAACGTACAATTATTTATATCTAACCCCATCCCGCCCCCCCTGTTTGTTTCATTGATGGTGATGAACAAGAAAAGGTTTTAGATATATTTTCCTCCCTCCCACACTATTTTTGACTTGAATGTAAATAATGTAATCTCTCTCCCTCTCCCTCTCCCTCCCTCTCTCTCCCTCTCCCTCTTTCCCTCCCTCCTCTCCAGAGCCTCTGCTCCACTGCCACTATGCAGACGGTCCAGGCCGCTGACACCAATGAAGTCGACAAGCTAATATTCAGAGAAAGCGACAATGACAGGAAGGTACGTTACAACGCCTTAACGCCCTGCGTCGGAGCGCTGGCAGCGCCTCGTGTTCATTACCTCACCTATTACCTCATCATGTAACCAGATGCACCCTGGGACACCGTGAAGCTGTCCGTCAAATGACAGCTGATATATGGTTTCACATAAATCCTCTTACTTCACAAAGATGTATAATGAAAGCTCAGATAATAATACTGATTAGATTATTCATGAAAAATCTGTGTTGTTTCCATAAAACTTGAATTATTAAATGATCCAGGTTTATAGATAATACAATTTTATGTATAAAGATGGGTAGATAATATTATATGATCATTTATGCATAAAATGTGTTAATGTCATCAACATTAATAAGATTATGACATTATTGCAACATTTTCTCACCCATGCCAGAAAAACGTGAATTCTACCATCAAGCCAAAGTGAAATCACCCCATTAGACTTTTACCTGATCTACCCTGATAGATAATGTAATAATGTATTTAATCTCAGATGTGGTTATTCTCTGATCACCAATGCGGCACAGCGCAGTTCATTACGGCTACATTAATTAATTCAATAACCATTCATTCAATGTCCATTAATTGAATGTTCATTAGTTCCTACATGTGGTTCGCTTTGCATAGCAATTAACAAGAGCACTGCCTCTCTCTCTCTCTCTTTCTCTCGTTCTTTCCTTCTCTCGCGCTCTCTTTCTTTCTTTCTTTCTTTCTTCCCCCCCCCCCCCCCCCCCCCCCACTGTTTCTAGGTTGTTCTCGAACTTGAAAAGAAGCTTTTTAAATATGCCAACCAGGATGTTTTCCGGGAAAACAATGGGACCTCGGTAAGTCACGCCATTATTTTATTTATTTTATTACACCTCAACCTCTCTGACCCCGACGCATACCCAACCACTGTTCACCTTGTTCTATAAGTCTGTACTTTACTGAGTTCTCAGTGCACCAGCCACTGACCTCACCTTGTTGTTTTACACATGTCGGTGTATACAGTGCACCAGCCACTGACCTACCCTTTGTGTATTACATATGTCATTGTATACCTTACTGAGTCCTCAGTGCACCCAAACACTGACCTATCCTTGTTGTTTTATTAGTGTCTGTTTATCAACCAACCGCACCAGGGGTTGAAGCAATCAGTGATTAAACTGCAAAACAAAACTCAAACCAAAATACCAATAACAACACTAAACGGACGAGACCTGAGCACTGGGAAATAGGACGACGGCACAAATCATTCTGTATGACGGGGGTGTAAAAAGGAGGAAATATATATGACAAGCAGAATTTATAAGAATTGGAAAATGCTTAGCAAAATGGTGGTGTGTGGGCTGATGTGCTGTATATCAACATGGCTGTAGGTGACTCAGGAGGAGGCTGAGACGGGGGGGTTGCAGGTGTGGTGTAGTGGGGGGGGCCATGCCGACACGCAGACATGATGGATGACATAATGGGGATACGGGAGATAATCTGATGGTCATGGTCTAGTTAAACACACCGTGTTATGATCCTTATAAAACAAACTACCTTTCCAAAAGGATAAATGTCCCCCAACGCGCCTCTCCCCCTCTGCTCCTTCTCCTCCACCGGCCACCGCGACAGAGAAGAGAGGGAGAGAGGGCGGGAGAGAGAGGGAGGGAGGGAGGGAGGGGGAGAGGGGGAGGGAGAAAGAGAGAGAGGGGGGGAGGGAGAGAGAGAGAGAGAGAGTTGGGGAGAGAGAAAGAGGGGGAAAGAGAGAGAGAGAGGGAGAGAGAGCCAGAGACGTCGAGAGTGAGAAAGAGGGAGAGAAGGAGGGAGAGAGAAAAATCCATGGCATCCTTCGTCAACCGCTAGACTTGTACCGGCTTGACAGAAATTTAATTCGAGGCAGCTCTTGAAAATAATTATTGTATTTTGAGGGGAGTAATCATTGGCTGGGACATGATTGAATGTGTCCATGCCTATTGACTTTTGCGATGATTAATAGGTTTGTTTAGTCGATATTCCCATCGAAATTGTATAATTAATAATCCCCGGCGCTGTCACTGCACGGCGATGGAGAGCCCTGATGAGTATTTGGGAAGATTAAATTTCCCCCGACCTGCCCGTGGGGGGGGGGGGGGGGGATGGAGAGAGCGGTGGAGCAGGGGGTGTGAAGCTGTGTGTGTGTGTGTGTGTGTGTGTGTGTGTGTGTGTGTGTGTGTGTGTGTGTGTGTGTGTGTGTGTGTGTGTGTGTGTGTGTGTGTGTGTGTGTGTGTGTGTGTGTGTGTGTGTGTGTTGCTGTGTGTACAAACAAGAGCACATACATGGTGTGTCTGTCTACACTGATTGCCTATCTACAGATGCACAACACGGACACCACATTTATTTTTTTGCCGTCTGTCTGGCAGCACACGCACACGTAGATACACACTCACGCAGACACACACACACGCGCCGGGGCCTGTCCCCTCCTCTGTCATTGATTTTGTTTCAGAATCTCTTTATTGTAACTTTATCAGTGGCACGTGGCCAGATGGGGAGAGTGTGTGTGTGTGTGTGTGTGTGTGTGCGTGGAGGGGGTTGTTGGTGCACTGCATTTGCAGCTTGTTGTGGGGCTCCTACAAGCCAGTGATGAACTCGTTCTGTCTGGCGCACGGCCCTCCTTGAGATGCTTGCAGCATGCGGCGGCGCATCGCTCACAGCCCCCCTCGGATATAAAAAAAACCTCAAGAGGAAATAGAATGGAGGACGGATGCAGGGTGGGTAAATAATGGAATAACAGACCATTTCTCTCTCTGTGTGTGTGTGTGTGTGTGTGTGTGTGTGTGTGTGTGTGTGTGTGTGTGTGTGTGTGTGTGTGTGTGTGTGTGTGTGTGTGTGTGTGTGTGTGTGTGTGTGTGTGTGTGTGTAAGTTGTTAAGTAGCAGGTAGCAACACGCATCTTGCTAAATAAAAGCTGACCCACACACTCAGGACGTGGCTGAGCAGCAGGGAGTGAAGCTGGGGGTCAGGTGTTCTGTGGAGATCATTAACACAGAGGTCCTCCTCCTACTGGCTGTGTTCACACCAGTCCCACTGTGGATAGTGTTCATTTGAGTGGTCAATAAGGGGGGGGGGGGGGGGGGGAATAATGTAGATTTAGAATAATGTCGCATTTATTCAGATGAGGCCACATTTGTTTACCAACAGTCTGCCAACCCCCCCTCCCCTCCCACACACACACATACATGCACACACACTTTGAAAATCTCTCTCCCTCTCGCCCATCCCCTCCAGTGACAGTTTATCGCTCCTCTGCACAAAATAATGAAGATCTCATAAAAAAAAAAGAAGAAAAAATATGGCCGCGGTGCAATGAAAGCCAAGTGTGCGGTGTAAAAATCAAATTAAATGACCTCTCACCCCGGCATTTATTGATGGCTTTTAATGGCAGCAGGTGTTGTCACCCAGGATATTTGACAACGCGTAAATCAAAGCACAATTACGGCCAGTGGACAAACTGCCAGGGTGGGAGGGGGGAGGGCAGTCATGGGGGACAGAGACCTTCCCTCTCTAACGCACACACACAAACACACACACACACATAGGCACACACACATAGGCACACAAATACATGTACTAATACACATGCTTTCAAGCAGACTTGGTACGTCATCATGTTCTACACGTATTGAAGTAAGTTCATTTCAGCAAAGTCAGTTATTTATTTTTTTACCACATTATTCTCATTTTTTCATCTTCCCCCCCCCCCCCCCCTCCTGTGTCATGATCTGGAAAACACACACACATCACACACACATCCAAGGTCATATTTAACTGACAAACTACCAATGCCTTTACAATGTCATGAGGCCTTGAAACAATATAAATGTGTGTGTGTGCGTGTGCGTGTGTGTGTTTTCCTTTCACACCACTGACCTATCGGACCAGCGAGTCATTATGCTTAATTGACCTGGGATGAAATGTAGTGTGAAATTTCCAGTCACTTAAATGAATTACTCAACATTCACTTAAAGCAAGCGGGCACTTACACAACGCACACATGCACACGCACACACACAGATGGCCCACAAGGGAAACACACACACACACACTCAGTCCTGCATTGCTTCCCTGCTACTGTCCGGGAAGGAAAGCTGTCCAACGCCTAAAGTTTTAGAGCTAGTTTTAGGCCTTCGCAAACAAATCCAATGTCACACATAAAAACACAATGATGGATGCATTTGAGTGCACATGCACACATACGCACAAAAAAACGCACCGCAAATTCCACCCCATAGAAAGAAAGCAATGTTTTTTGTTGTGAAAAGCGTGCACGGCGTTCTCACGACCATGCCAGGCAAAGTACAAACTTGCCATGCTTGACTCTGTGTGTGTCTCAGTCCACTCAACCCCATCCCCCCCACACACACCACCCCACTCATCCACACACACGCCCTCTTTCTCACACACGCACACACACACGGGCGTGCACACTCTCGCGGCGGTGTGCGGCAGGCCGGGAGAGATGGGCTGTACAGTGGAGCGTGCGGTACATCCTCTTCCTCTCCATCCCTCATCCACAGTGTGTGAGCCCCTCTCCCCGTGACCCCCCGGCCGCGTGTGAGTTTGATGAATGCGCCACATCTGCCCTTCCGAACCGCCACCAGCGCCGTGTCTGGGAGCGCCACCAATGACTGCTTTTTATTTATTTCATTTTGTATTAATACTTTTTTATGTTTTTTTTTCCAATGACGTGGACTCCGAGGTGAATTGCAAGTCTTGAGTAGAAAAAAACAGAAACGTCAACGTCGGGAAGAGTGTTTGTGACAAATCCCAGTAGAAAAACGATTATTCAACCTCTAATTTGAAGGAAAAACACTTCCACGGTGCAGACGATTGCAAAAACAAACAAAACTCGAAAGTATGGAACCTGAAGAGGGTAATACGACATGCAGAAACACCTTTAGCTCATGTCTCAAATGCTCCTGATGAAAATAGCTCCCGGATTGTGGTGATGTTGTACTACAGTACTGTTGTACCACACTTCAATCTGGCAAGTTTTCTGTACGTGTGGCTGTGCACTTGAACAAACATGTGACCATAATTGCAGTGCGTCACGCCATGTCCACCAGCGGCCAAACTTATCAGCTTTAATGTGCAGAATTCTGTTCATATCGCAAATGTAAACATGTAAGCGATGTCGGAAGTGTGCGGCAGACAACCAGAGTACTGTTTTTACCACGCACACCCACACAACACACACCCAACGACACACACACACACACACACATTAACGGCCACATGCTCCACCAAACACAGTCAGTGTCTGCCACGACATCCTCCTATTGATGTTTCATTAGGTTGCCGTCAGCGTCTTGCCTCGTGTAGAACATCCGTGTAATGGAATTAACGTCAAGCCGTACAAGCTCCGCCCCCAGGCCGCGTCGTTTCACCACCAGGGCTCTGTCAGGTAGCTAGTTGGAGCTCTGATCATTGTGCTTTAGGGCGCCGTTTACAAACCAGACACAGAGTTGTGTGGAGCTCTTCCTCTCATAGAGGAAGCAGCCTCTGTCACGGTCTCTTTCTTTTTCCATCCCTCTGTCTCTATCTCTCTTTCTCTAGCTCTGTCTCTATCAAGTTATTCCACTCCATTCTGCTCGTTCTCTGTCTCTATCTGTGTCTCTCTCTGTCGCTCTATCTTCCGCTCTCTCTTCCTCTCTCTCCTTCTACCCTCTCTAGAGTTGCCGGGATACGTAGTCCGTCAGTTGACTGGGGAGTCAGTCATGCAGGTGGCCCTGCTACCTGTTCCTCTCCCAGATAATTAATGTGTACAAGCAGCCACTAATTACACTTCTCAGTAATGATTTATGGTTTCTGCGGAGCAGGGGAGTGACGGGAGGGTTACTGGGTGAGTTTGTGTGTGTGTGTGTGTGTGTGTGTGTGTGTGTGTGTGTGTGTGTGTGTGTGTGTGTGTGTGTGTGTGTGTGTGTGTGTGTGTGTGTGTGTGTGTGTGTGTGTGTGTGTGTGTGTGTGTGTGTGTGTGTGGTTTTGGGTGTGGGGGGTGCGTGTACACAGTGCTGAGTGAGTACAGCTGGGAGAGAAGACATGATTGATGAAGAGTGTGTGGATCGAAAGACAAAAATAAAAACAGACCCCCACTGGGGAGAGACACACACACACACACACACACACACACACACACACACACACACACACACACACACACACACACACACACACACACACACACACACACACACACACACACACACACACACACACACACACACACACACACACAAATAAATTAACTTGTGTGGTTATGCTGATGTCTCAATCTCTGTACCCTCTTAACAAAATGAAAGTCTTTTCATTCTCCATTCTCTATTATTGTGAGATATTACACAATAACATCCAATTAGGAAGCCGGTTTTAATATCGTGGTATAATGAATGATATAATTACTCCAGAGGTTTCATTTTAATTATTGCCATTGAGCAACTTCTATCGACAGCGTACTTATAGCTAATGGATGTTTATAATATCCTCATTATGCCTGTCATTAGTGCACACACGCGCACACCCATTTGAACCTTAATGGGTATTGGCATTTGTTTTCCGATTAAAGCTGCTTACGACAGTGGCAGTAATGTGAGGTGTTAGCTCGTGTAAGATGTTAGCAACAAAACCCTGATGCCTCTTTCACATTCTTCCCCGCTTTTCTTTCCCCCTTTCTCAGCTGTTAGAGTTTGACAAAGAGCTGTCTGTCTTCAAGGACCGTCTGCATGAGCTGGAGATCACCTTCCCTCCCAGGTATGGCGTGTTTCACGTTGTGTGTCTGTGCTTCTTTCTGGGATCGAGCTTGCTAATTGGACGAGCAGCAGCAGAGGGGGGTGGGAGGTGGAGTAATGCTACGTTCTGGTTCGCCACCAGTGGGAGATGTAGTGGGATTGACCCAACTGCAGCCGTCCACTTTGAATAAACACAGTTGATCAACTTAATGAAAAAACAATGTACTTCTGGAAGTCTGTTGTATTTTAAGAAATAGCTACAGTATCAATTCACCTTTATTTTTACACTTTATGACTACACTTGATTTTCTGTGTGTGTGGATTTAGGTGTGAACTTGATGGTAGCTGCATTGGTATTCTGCCAGAGTGTGGAGTTTGAGACGGGTGGGGGGTGTAGGTTAGTATGGGGGGGTGGGGGTCCTCTCTTCCTCAAACAAATGCATTTGCAATTAGCCCTTTCAGACGAGAGGGAGGGCAAACAACCGCTGGCGTGAAAATATGTTTCGGGAGCAGCGCGTTAATAGCGCGTGACCTTTGCCATCGCTTGTGACTCAATCAGTGGAGATAATGAAACGCTGTAATCAAACAATAATTACTTGATAAACTGCTCCAGAGGCAGCCGGAGGGCGGCAGGGGACTTCAGACTGTGTGTGTGTGTGTGTGTGTGTGTGCGCAAATGTGTGATTTTGAGATATAGCTGTCACGTTGTGTGTGTGGGGAAATATGTGTGATTTTGAGATATAGCTATCTAATTGTGTGTGAGTGTGTGTCTGAGTGAGAAAATATTGTTTTCCTAGATTGAGTAATCGTGTTTTCAGATTGAGTTATCGTATACGTGTTTGTATTTGTGTGTGTGGAAGCCATATATATCCTGAATTAAATGGGTAAGTAAGTGCATGTTTGTGTTTGGATGTTTTTTTTCCCGAGATAGTCTCCATGTTTTCCTGTGGTGTTTTGAAACCCAGCGACGGAATAGGTGTTTGCCGTGCGTGCGTGCATGTGTACGTGTGTTCCTGCGTGCATGCGTGTGCGTGTATGTGCGTGCCCCGGCCCCGCCAACCGGCTGCGTCGTTTCCCAGCGTTTCTGCGTCTTCATCAGAGGGCAGGTTTACATGCTTCTGCATAATTGACGTTTGTATTTATTGTTGCTTTGACACCGCCGCGTGGCCGCACCCGTCTCCATAACACTGCATCATCCGTCTCCGCGGCGACGCGTGAAGCACGGGGGGCGCGCTCGCGCTTGCAAATGATTTCCACCCACTCCGCAGACAGCGGATGATGAAGTGGGAAAAATGAAAGGTGAGGGCATATGCATATGAAATCCAATTTGATGTACTTGGGTTCGCACCGCGCGCCGCATCATTGTCAGCCCTGAATAGGGAGCAGCGGCCTAGTTAAAGTTAAACAGCCACTCCCCTCACACTCACACACACACACACACACACACACACACACACACTCTTACATTCAGACACACACACTCACACACAGTCACACACACACACACACACACACACATTACCACGCTCCCTCCCTTTGTCTGGTCTGCCTTGTGCTCCATGAGCAATCAAGCCCCAGAAGGATTGTCCCCCGTCACATGGCCTGGCACCGGACACGCCCCCTCGCCATCTGTGAGGTTATTGGGTTTTTTAACATCTAGGACATCAGGGCACGCCCACCTAGAGTACATACAAATGAATAAATACACGCACACACACAATCACGCACACAATGGAAAGAGGTCATTCTTGTTCCCCCTATAAATCAATAGCGGTCATCGATATTTAATCTGCAAGTTAATTCTGTCTCGGGCTATTTGCAAAAGAAGTCACCTGTTCCCCGCACACACATCTAATGGGCTGTAGCAAGTGTTGCATAAGGTAGCCTGGCTGATGGGGCTTAGCCATATTGTTTAAGG
This sequence comes from Gadus morhua, assembly GCF_902167405.1. NCBI lineage: Eukaryota > Metazoa > Chordata > Actinopteri > Gadiformes > Gadidae > Gadus > Gadus morhua. Next base: position 15,937,071 of record NC_044062.1, on the reverse strand, counting down.
GGAGCCTAGCAAAAAGCAAGACAATGTAAACATAAGCCACAGCTGTGAACCCATAGACCGCATTAGCCAAAGCCCCGGCCCAAGCAGTAGTTTTTGGAAGGCAGTCTCGATGAAATAGTACTAAAGGATTTGTTTTTATTTAATCATCATTGAATTATTCAATTCCAGTATTCATCTATCCATTTTTTTTTGTATCGATTAACAATCAAAGTCAAAATAAAATGATTTGCTTCAGAATATGCTGCTGCAAATATGTCATTGCTGTTTAAAAAAAAGCTTTGACATGTATATTAAGAGATCTGGTCACCCGCCAGCCATATGCCACAGAATCCACCAATATCTCAGACACTTAGAAAGCGATTCAACGATAATTTGACAACGAAAGCGATCTTTAGCGCCCGCCCTAGCACTACACACACGGAGAAGCCTGTGTACCTGACGGCTCTCCAGTGCTCGCTGTAGATCTCCACCCCGGGCTTTCATGAGGGGAGTCAGTCAAAGACGGCCATGACATGTCCGAGCAGCGCTCACCACGGTGTGGAATTTGGCCCAGGCGTGCCACAGTCGGACTTGGAGCCAGTCCGGCGACGTGCACTGGTCTGCTGCGGGGGGAAAACAACACGCGTGCACGCACGACACACGCACCCTCACACTTGCGTACACGTTTTTTTATTGACACTCTATGCACACACGGCACTCCATGTATGGCCCCAGAGCCCGTCCCATCGCCACGGTCTCCGTCCGGCCTGAGGTTCAGCCCATCAATCGGGGGGAAGACGTTTGTATTGGCTTTCTCTTGTTTAGTTTCAGGGAGAACCGGTGTATAAATCATAAACCAATCGTTTTACAGAGATCCAAAGCGAACGCAACATGGAGCTGTAGCCGCACGCCGCTAGACGGGACCATTAGGGTCATTGTGTTTGGATGTGGCCTCCGCCGGGCAGGCATTTAACCGGAGATCATGCTGGAGCGTGGCGTACATTAAGGTCTTTTTTGATCCGATATCTAGAATAGCATGACAAGGGTACTGTCCACTAAAACATACTAAAGCACCCGGTAACGTATTCATGGATTTGATTGATTTAAGGCAAAGCTTTTAGTACTGCCTTTATCAGATTTATCTGATGTGTTGTTGTATTTTTGGGGTTTGGCAAGAGATCGATGCAAAAATGGAACCAGGGACACCAGGCTGATGGGGAGGGATGAACTGGGTTGATGTGGGTTACGTGGAAGAGCATATTCTTCCTTCTTTAACCTGGTTACTGGGAATGGGCCTTGGAAGGCTGAGGGACATTGGGGAAGAAGCAGTTTTCCCATCAAAATACAACTCACAGGATTGGAATAAGTTAAGAGATGGATGGCTGTTACCCAAAACACAAAAAACATAATTTTTCCACTTACTCCTATTGCATTTTTATCCATTGAGTTTATGCGCCTTAGGTTAAGCGCTCTGTGACCAGAACACGGTCGTACTTAACCATAATGTGATTTGGATCAATCTAAAAAAGAAAGATAATGATAAACTACAATGTCTGTTTCTAGAAAAAAATATAATAATCCATTGATCGAATCGTAAACATTTTAATACAATACCATTTCTCTTACTCACGTGGTAGAGCAGATTACCTTGAAAATCACAACAAGGAACTGGATTGATGATTTTCAAGTGAGGAACATTAAACAAACGGAGTGGGGAATGCGTGCGTTCTCTGCCTGTACATCATATCCTGTGCTGGGTTATTTATTTGGTTTCATTCGGCCGCGCCTCTCCGGATGCAAACCTTCCCAGGTTAAGGGTTGGAAGGAGCTTAAGAAAGATTGCCAGCGTGTCTGTGTGTTTGCTAAGTCTAGACGTAGGGAGTAGGAGGGCACTTGAGAGGTGACTCAGGTAAGAAGGTGAGGAGCCAAGGAGAAAGGAGCCTCGGTATCTAAACAGGAAGTTGAACCAGAGAGGCGGGCGACCCACCTCGATGTTTGTAATGTGCTTATTTAACAACGTGGTTATGTTGCGGCCAGGATAGAAAGCCAGGTCTTATCTTGAGGATAAATCCGACCTGGTGGTCCGAACATCATTCCTGAGGCATGTTTTCACGCAGGGCTTTAATCAAATCTCAATGTGTTGCAGCCCAGGTTCCATGTTAGATATCTTTACATTGGAGATCATCGTCTTCCACCTCTGAAGAATGGTCCATTCATTGGAAACGACTGCTGTGCTTTGCCCTCATGTGGAGAACATGAGTCCATCCACAGGGAAGAGACTATGCTTTGTCCAGTCACGGTCATTACCCTATCGAGATCAAACCAGCAACTCATACCAATGGGCGTCCTTCAAGTGAAATCACTATCTCCCTATAGATCCATCTGCGTGTTGGTCTGTGTGCCCTATGTCCTATGGTACCAGTCCTGAGTGTCTTCCATGAAGAAGGCCTCTTGTTCGCTAAACGTATGCTTGGGATGATTGAGGGATACCAACTCAGGCACATGTAACATAAAGTGCACTTGGCATGAGCCTGTTGGTCGAAGCTTCAGGGGGACAGGACAACAGGAACATTGTTGTACCATGCTAGCTCTTCCTACGTGTGGCTTCCATTGCTTGCACTGCTTGAGAGGCCTCCTTGAGAACAATGAGGGCAACAGTGGCTGCAGATTACACCGGCGTCACCAACATTGACGCAAGACGCAGGGACGGTATAACGGGATACCACTATTTAGAATTACGGCTGCATGGATTTATACTTGCATCTACTTCCCAAGAGATCCTAAGAAAGGCTACTTTGTCAGGCTCTCACCACTTATTCCCAGCCTGGCCCCAAAAAACAATAATCTACCTTTACCCCATCCGTTTGGCCGACAGCGTGCCAGTGTTGTACCGTTGAGCCTCCCGGCGTTGCAATGCGAAGCAAACGTTCAGCTTCATTGACAGCAGTTGGCTGATGTTTTTGAATTCAAGTGTGTGTGTGTGTGTGTGTGTGTGTGTGTGTGTGTGTGTGTGTGTGTGTGTGTGTGTGTGTGTGTGTGTGTGTGTGTGTGTGTGTGTGTGTGTGAGTGTTTTGCCAAGCCTCCCCTGACAACAGCAAACAAACTGCTGCGCCAAATCCCATGATGCTCTTGGGGACCTTTGACCCCTTGTCATTGATACTTTACGTCTTATCTTTGGCTTCCTGCCCTGCCCATACTCCCAAGTTTATATTGTGCTCATTAAATACAGAGTCGCTCAATGGGCCACTGTTTGGCCTGTCATTGTGTGCAGGAAGGTGATTTCTTATTTCACCTGCAGATAGCAGAACGTGGGATAGTTTGAGGAAGGAGAGGAGGTGGCCGAGTGTGACATACCCAGGAGCATGAGTTGCACATTTCCGAAACAAGAGAAATTCATTGTCATTGCTTGCTGTTATGTTACATACCTTTTTACCGTTGGGATAAGAAATGCAAAGATATTGTATATTGATATGTATTTATATATTATCTATACATATATAGATATCTAAATATAGACATAGATAGATATGTAAATATAGATGGATGTAAAGATATATATATATACAAATAAATAAATACATATATATACTGTATATAGGGATGGATGGATGGATGGATAGATAGATGGATAGATAGATCTATACATATATACCTGTATATATTTTAACTTTTCAAAAATAAAATCATTTATTTGCTAAACTTTACAATTATTAGTTCCTTTAATTTTTATAGTGTAGTATTTCCTATCGTCATGACTCTAGTTGTACACCATCATTTCTCCATCCATTCATTCCATGATTAATCATTCCAATAATCAAGAGTAATCTGTCAAATATTAAATTATTCTTATCAGGACTTTCACCATTCCGGCAATTAATGAGCTGTTAACATCGGTCGCTGCTGAAAGGCGCTCTGCGTGCTGTATACCGCCTGGCTTAGTTAGAATGAGATTAGTTTAACCTTGGGCCTGTGTGATTCTAACTACGCTTTGATTCCATGACTGAGCAATATGTCCCTGCTCCTCGCTGGAACCCGCTCATGAATCACCCCCCGGTCCAGGAGGGCTTGTCAGCATGCCAGTGGTGCATGGTTTTGGATTATTTGTTAATATGTTTGCTTTCCTTCCTTATTATTTTACAGCAGGTTGTAACCCCTTCAACCAAAGTGCTGTACAAATATAGATTGACGGGTGAGATCCGTACGCAGCGCTGTAGCGAAGTTCTCTGTGTATGCATGCACCTGTATGTATGTATGTGTGTGTGTGTGTGTGTGTTTGTGTGTCTGTATATAGAAGTTTGTAAATATGTGTGTGTGTGTGTGTGTGTGTGTGTCTGTCTGTTTCTTAATGTGTGAGTGTTGGTGCGTCCAGGTGTGTGTGTTGGGTGTGTGTGTGTCTGAATGAGTTTGTAAATGCTTGTGTGTTTGTGTGTGTCTGTCTCTTTCTAAGAGATTGTAAATGTGCGTGTGTGGTAGGGCATCTGTGTCTGTCTGTCTGTCTGCATGTGTGCGTCTGAGCCGTTATTCTTGTTCACGCGTGTGCGTGTCTGCGCGTGTACGCGTGGGGACTGGCCCCGCCTCCCCAACAGGTGGACGATTGTTGGCCTTATCAGGCGGGCCCCATTAATTAGTGTAATGAGTGTTGGTGCAGGCGTCGGGGCCCCGCTGAGTGCTGCCTTCAGCCCACTCAGTCCGTTTACCTTCCCTGATAAGTTTGTGAGCCGGCTAATCGGACACATTAATCACAGCGGCCACCCCAGCGCGCCACTCTGCTGTTTGTCTTTGCATTAAGGGCCGTTATCGGGCCCCGGGGCCGGCAGAGGGTGCGGTGAACCGGCAGAGTCCAGCTAACCTTATAGCCGCACACACACATACATATAGGATAGCCCTTTAATCGCTGTTGTTGAGCGGTGGATTGGCATGGGGTGGCATGGAAGGTGGGTGTTCTTTCCTCCGCTGATGTGCAACGGCTTCACCTTCAGGCTGGGAGGTCATTAGAGCATTTCAGGGCCCTGGTTACAGTCCAGTGCCGGTGGACTGTAAACCGGTCCCCTTGTTTACACGTCCAGTTTATAACATAAATAGCATAACATGCGAGAAGAACACGAGAGACTGAACAAGTGCAAAACGTCCCACAACACAAGCTTATCTCAGACCTGACCTAGTGGTCACCCAAAGACAGTTCCTGCCTGAGCCCTACAGCATAATGGGGTGCGATTTTTTTAATGTGTATAGGTTGGAAAATCCAATCTAATTGGGACTAGATTTGTGTGTGTGTGTGTGTGTGTGTGTGTGTGTGTGTGTGTGTGTGTGTGTGTGTGTGTGTGTGTGTGTGTGTGTGTGTGTGTGTGTGTGTGTGTGTGTGTGTGTGTGTGTGTGTGTGTGCGGGAACCTCTGGGACCAATGGAGCGTGTTTAGGGCCACCCTGAAAACGGCTCTGCTTCGCGAGCCCTTTGAAGACATTGAAGTCACTTCCCCCTATTGCTCCTCTCTGTGTCTCTTCTTTTCCTCTCTCTCTCTTTCTCCCTTACATATACACTGGCTCTCTCTCTTTCTCTGGCTATCTGATCCTCTTTATCCCCTCTTTTCTGTCTCTCTATCTCTGATTCACTCATCCTATTCTTCATCCCTTTTATCCGGTGGATCACTCCTTTAGCTCCGTGATTAGCATCCCAAAGACCCTCCTCCATGCATTTCCCCATGCTTTGAGGGCCATTCATGCTAATTGGAGGCAGGGTCCTTCTCTAAGTAGCTCTCAGCAGGTTTGTTTGTACACCTGGTGGGGGGGAGGGAGAGAGTGTGTGTGTCTCACATCCAACAACTCCCACACACACACGCGCACACGCACACACACGCGTGCACACGCACGCACGCACACACAAACACATGCAGACACACATGCACACGCACACGAACATGCACACACACATGACCCGCTTACGTACAAAAATTCACGCACACACACGCACAAACCTTTTGGCACACAGACACCCACACACACATCACCACACAGTAACAACGACTTCCCCTCTGGAGGTCCCAGGTGTGTGGTTGCCATGACACGACTCCAGCATGGCTGTCCAACAGTTGTCCCAGTGTATCGATGTGAGGTAACACTGTTTACCACCCCTGTTTGACTAGAAGAGCCCCTGTTGGGGACAGAGGCACACACACATGAACACACAGATACACACACGTACACACGCACACACGGCACCAAGGTGGATCCCGGCTCCTCATGCAGATCTCCACTTCGTGGCCTGGGTACAGTGTATTTGCATCATTATATGGTTGCAGGCCGTGCGTTGAATGATATACTGTTATTTTGAAGTGTGTGTTCCCCTGTTTATCTTAGCATGTGTGTGGGTAAATGTGTGTGTGTGTGTGTGTGTGTGTGTGGTTGTGCATGCGTGTGTGTTCAAGTTGATTGACACCAGTAGGTAAAATGCACCTGTGGGTGACCTGGTAGCAAGCCAGCGTGTTTGAGTCCACACCACTGAGAGCTCACGTATCTACCGAGGACAACGTTTAGATGCACCTTCTCCATTGCTCAAACGTTCTGTCGGCTCCTAACACAGACTAAAACAGCCTTCCACTCGGGTGTCTGCCTCTCCTCCGATCCCAATGAAAGCGATGTGTTGGCGACATTACTGGTACTCTCCGTCTGTTCTTCTGATACAGCGCACCGTCTTTGGTCGGTAGCCTGCGGGCTCGTACCAGCGGCGGCCTCCGTACGTAATCACACTCGCAGAGCGAGCGAGCGATCACAGAACACACCGTCCAATTAAGCCGCCGGCACCGCGCCGCAGCTGTGATGAATAGAAAGGAGATCTAACCCGTGTTTATTTTACCATTAAGGCTCCCGGAGAAGGAGGAAAGAATGGGAGGCGGGCGGGCAACGCTACGGCTATGCTACGGTTAGCTTCGCGCGGCACTGGAGGAGCAAATTGGATTGGCGCCGTGGCGGCGGCTAGGCCCGCACTCGCAGCCTTAATGAGCGGCAACAAACAAATTGGATCGGAGGCGTGCAAATCCAACCGCCGTTTGATGAGTCGTGAGGAGCAGTGGGCAAATTGAATTCTCGACAATGTAGAGATGATGCGTGGGTATTGTGGGGGGGGAGGCTGTTCGATTGTTCCCCTGCTGTTCTCAGATACCATCTCTTCCTCTGCCTGGCCGTGTGCCAGGGGAGGTGGGGGGGGGGGGGGGCGTAATCTCTTTTTGATGACCGCGTGGGGACATAATGGTACATATGGGGGGGAAACAAAATCATCCCGCTCTCTTTTGCTTTTGTATCTCGCTCTATTGCTCGCTCTCTCTCTCTCGCTCTCTGCCTCGCTCTCTCTCTCGCTCTCTCTCGCTGTGCCTCGCTCTCTCTCTCTCTCTCTTGCTCTCTCTCTCTCTCGCTCTCTCTCTCTCTCGCTCTCTCTCTCTCTCTCTCTCTCTCTTTCTCTCTCTCTCTCTCTCTCTCTCCCTCACGCTCTCGCTCTCTCTCGCTCTCTCGCGCTGTGCCTCGCTCTCTCTCTCGCTCTCTCGCGCTGTGCCTCGCTCTCGCCTGCAGAGACGTAGTTTGACAAACACGGGCTCCGTCTGTACAGTTGGCAGAGAGGGATGGCTTCGATTGAGCCATCCATGTGTGTTGATTCAGTAGATTACACAGATGATTGGTCATACGGATATACATGCTCCTATCCCCCCAGCCCCCTCGCTAGACCATTGAGATACTCCCTTTGCACAGAAGGCTGGGCCACTTTATTTTCCCATTCTGTTTTCAGGAGTTTTAGTCTTTGATTTCGATATTTCTTCGATTGATCTATGGTATTTTCAAACGAGGTAGAATTGATTGAGAGGTCTATATTGTTAATTGATCCACTAATTGTTAATGTTGATCCACTAATTGTTAATGTTGATCCACTAATTGTTAATGTTGATCCACTAATTGGAGATGTCGTGTTGGTGACTAATTGGTGTTTTTTGTCTCTTCCAGCTACCCATACAGTGAAGACAGCAGCCAGGGCAAGCAGTACATGCCCACCAGGTGCCCCGCGTGGTGCGACCGCATCCTGATGTCCGCCACTGCCAGAGACTTAGTTCTGAAGGTATCTTCCATCACCACACAAGCGCTCAACAAGGCTGATACCATGGCCATCCCATCGGTCTACTCGGTTTGGAGGGACAAATCGAGGGGTTCGCTGATCATTCCTCCTACACCCCAGAATGATGTTATCGTTTCCTCCAGGATTTTGTATTTCGAATAACAAATACAAAAATCCTCGCCCTTCTCTGCCTCCGTAAGCCCCCAGATGGCGGGATGAGGCTCCTGTCTCCACAGTCATCTGGAGCGCTAAGACACCGGTCCACACAGACAGTGTATATATCCCGCCTCTTATTGAGTTCCAGAGGCCAACACTCAACCCGTAGCAAACACTGCGTTCGGGGGGGGGGCCATCGTTAACCCCCGCCCAATCTGGTTGCCCCCTTGTCTCCACCACCTCCACCCCCACGCCATCCGTCCAACCCCGCTACGTCTTCACCTTCTGTACGGTGGTGTTAACTCTTCAGTAGCCATCCCGGTTGAGCTCTGGGTATGGTGGTGTGTCTGGGGTTCCAGCGCACCACTTCTGATTTAACCCAGTCTATGTTAGACCTCTCCCCAAGGAAACGTCCTTTGAGTGTGTGGGAGGAGGGGGCGGGGGGAGCTGCGGGGGGGTTGAGGATTTGGAAACCCAGACCGGGTAAGATTTGAGACGGAGGATATAATCGTCCTTAATCCATTGACCATTAGCATTTCACTTCAGTTTAGAGACCCCAGAGACCTCCAGGGCTTTTAGAGGTATTGGGAAATACAGCCAACTTTCCTCTGATGTGTTTGTGTGTGTGTGTGTGTGTGTGTGTGTGTGTGTGTGTGTGTGTGTGTGTGTGTGTGTGTGTGTGTGTGTGTGTGTGTGTGTGTGTGTGTGTGTGTGTGTGTGTGTGTGTGTGTGCGTGCGTGCGTGCGTGCGTGCGTTTGGGTTTGGGTGTGTGTCAGTGTGTTTGCACGTGCGCATGCATGTGTTCAGGCCAGGGCGGGTGGCTTTCTTTGTCTCTTACAAACACACAGTTCCTTCCTGCCCTTTGATCCACAACAACTCCAGGAATGGAGCGGGCACTCTCCACCTCTGAGGTTAGGGAAACTGGAACGCGGAAAAAATCAAACGACACACTGATAACATCCCTCCCCATGTCCACGCCACTGTGACAGAATTCAGCAGGGTTACATGAAATAAAAGGGAAACGCGCTGACTGCTATCCACACACAGCTGGGTCACTGTTTGCTCTCCCCTCCCGAGCACCGGCTAATTGCTAGTAATACAGCCGGGTAATAGCGGCGTCCCCGCGGCTAGCTCTCGCTCCCCACCCCCCCCCCGATCGCCTGACGATTGGCTGAGCCGCACACCAGTCCCGCGCAGCGCCCGCTACAGACTGTGGAGACACGCGCCCGTAAACAGCAAGCCCGGCGCGCACGACGGCCTCATTTATCATGGCACGCTCGGTTAACCCGCCATCATGTTATTTTCTGCTCGCCGAGCCCTAACACAGCAAAGGTTGTGCGCTGGCTGAGCCGCGCGGCGCCTAGCCGCCCCCCCCCCCCCCCCCCCCTCTCCTCCTCCCCGGTAATGAATGTTTAGCCGGGCGAGCGCTCCCGCTCTGCCGCCGAGGACCCGGGGTAATTTGTTTATCTGTCTAAAGATTATGCTGGCCGAAAACCCCCAAATAAAGAAGACGAAAAAGGCTCCAGTTTAATGGAAGGCGCTTGTAAATGATCAAGTGTGCCTTTGATGAATGTATCTTCCTTAGTTACGGGCTATGGGGGTGGGGGTGCTGCCCGGACGTATGGAGGGGGGGGTCCCGGTGCGGGGCAGCACCAGGGGAATAGGCGTAGCTGGCGTCACGGCGGAGGTGGCGACGGAGGCGACACCATCCGACCCGCTCGTAGCGAAGCGCCGTGACGTTCATTTAGATTTCTTTACGCTTCCTCCCCCCCCCGGCGCACACGCCTGCAGCTCCTTCCTCTGCTCACCTCCTCGCTGCTCAGAGACCCCCCACTGCCTGCCCTACCCGCCCCCAGTGTGTGTGTGCGTATGGTTTTGTGTTTGTGTGTATGCAGGTGTGATTATGTGTGTGTTTGTGTGTGAGCACATGTGTGTGTTTTGTGTGCGCACACATGTGGTTGTTTGAGCTCATGTGTGAGTTTGTGTGTGTGTAGGCAGGCTTGCTGTTTAAAAAGTCTTTAGCTCAACCAGAGATGTATGATTTATTCGGCCGTCCTCCAGATTCATGTCTCTGTGGGCAGCCCCCTGCGAGCTCTGCCAGGGGGGGTATTGGAACCTGATTCTCCCCGACAGGCTCTCACAGATCATGTCGGGGAGGGGAGGGGCCCGGGGCTCTCGGTCTTCCGGCAAATGGTCTTTGTAAATCACTACAAGGCTCCCTCTTCTATTGGTTGAGCGCGCAAGAAACGGCAACAGTTTCTTTGGTGTGTTTATTCAATTTAAGTCAACCCAGTCCACCGCCTTTCTCCCCACCACCTGACTGGATGGTTTCCGATACAGGGAAACATTAGATATGCGTCACGGCAGAAAGGGCGTGACGTGCTACTTTTGCGGCGAGAGAGCCATGAATCATGGAGTGCACTTTTACAGCAGGTGCTCTTGCAGGTCCATGTAGTGTGTCAGCCTTGTAAATTAAAGTCCCGCTGACAAATTTACGCTTGGCCACCTGTCAGTTTGTTTAATTTGAGTTCACCTGCAGATTAACCCTGATGCATTTTAACTAATGTGTGTTCCATCAACCTCTCTGAGAAGATGCCAGTCCGCATGAGAAATGGACTCGCAAATATTAAGAGCGAATGTCAGGGTGCCTCGCTGAGGGAATCCATATACCTCTCGCTTAACGTTTGTGCAGCCGTCGAAACTTTGCATTTGCATTGCCAAAAGTATCTTCCAGACCATCGCATTGTCAGAGATACTGTTTTCTCGCTTGTAAACTCGGAAAAGGATTTCATGCTCTTAACCGCTTTAAGATATGTGGCCCAAAGCAAGCAGCTAATCGCAGACAACAGACTTTTCTCTATCTTAAAGCCCCAATATAAACCGTGGAGCAGTGTGGATACTTAGTCATGGATAATCCTGCTATCCGTGACTATGATTTGCAGTAACATCTCTTCAGTACACAGCGAAGTGCAGCTTCTTAATGGCCTAGTGCACGTCTCCTAATGATTAAACAGTTAAGCATGAATCACATATTACCACGAGCCCAGCACTGAGTCAGAGCACACAGAAGCATGTGTTAATAGTCAAAATGCATTCATCATTTAATTTGATACACGTCTGTTATCCGAAGTAATGCTGGCACTTTTCAGCCAGATGTACTAACACCGGTTTCTCAGTCCCTCTCGCACATCCGTTAATGCCCACCAACAAAAAATGTAGGATCTTGTCGTTCGTCACATACAGCGTGTTACAACATCGTTTTTTTTAAGTCCAGACAGTTTCTTCCGTGGTTATTGTTGTTATGTGCAATGCACAGCATGGTTATGGGTTGTAGATTAATGTATGTAGCCCATAAAATAAAATAGCACATCTTTTTATAATCATGCTGTGGGATCTGATATGATTTGATTTGATATTGTATGTTTATTATTTCCCCTGAATTTGTCTGACTGGCTCCTCACTGTGACTTTGTTTCTCCGCAGCCAGAAAACGAGGAGCGGTCTATAGTCTACGACAACATAGGGCCCAACGTGTGCATGGGGGACCACAAGGTAACTCCAAAGGCTCGCCTCGCTCACCTTCTGATTGAGGGGTTGTCTGTTGTGTGTTTTGTGTGTCTGTAGGTCTGCGATAATGGGTGCACTGTCCCTGTAAATTCACCCCAAAAAAAGATTGAGATATTATTCGAGGAAAATGGGAATTTAAAGTGTTGGCCCTTTCTTTTCTAAATTCCATAAAACAATTGTATTAAATGTTATTTTCTCAAATCAAGCATGGATAGGTAAAACGCAGCTCAATATTGGGAATGATAATTATTTGTGAGAAATGCACATTTATCCAGACTTTCCTCATTATCATAGCTAATACCGTAATACTGTGTCTTAACGTGTGTGACGTATTACCATGGGGCCCTTCCCCCCCGGCTGCCTCTCCCAGTGCAGTAGCATGCCCCATCCTGCCCACCCTGAGACACAGAGAGACTCCTCTGACTGAGAGGACTCTTTAAAACCTGCTACTGGGTGTGTGTGTGTGTGTGTGTGTGTGTGTGTGTGTGTGGGGGGGGGGGGGGGGGTTGGGTGGTCGCTGGGAACCCGCCGGCCCCGGCCAGGCTCTCAGGGCGGCCGTGGTGTGGCACTGACACTGTAGCGGCTGTGTGTCATGTGACCCCCCGGGGCGACGGGGCTGAGATCAACACGTTGCCTCTACAATCCCCCGGCGGCGGCCATGTCTAAAGAGACGTCCGATGTAGTTAGCGCCCGGGGGGGAGAATGCCCGGGGCTGCTCTGTGAGTTTAACCCGCGTGTCGTAGGGCCGCTGAGCGCGTGTGCGTGTCGTTGGGGCCCTCAGCGTGTGTGCGTGTGTTGGTGCGTGTGTGTGTGTGTGTGTGTGTGTGTGTGTGTGTGTGTGTGTGTGTGTGTGTGGAAGACTGTTCCGTAACTTTGTGGATTCCTCTCTCACTATGGTTCTTAATGTCTCTCTCCCCTCCAGCCTGTTTTCCTGTCCTTCCGAATAGCAGCGGGGGCAGGTAAACCTAATGCAAATAAGCACAAGTGTTGTGTGGTGCAGTGATGTCGTGGTAAATATCATTTATTTTTCTTTCTTTACACCTCTCTGCCTTCCTATCCTATCATTTATTTATCATTTAACTTCCTGACACAATCATTCATTTATTCCTATATATTTTGGAGAGGTTTGTTCCACAAATTGCTTATTCGGCTCTTGGAGTCGATTTGCATTTGTGTTGAGAAAATGAAGTCAATCATGTTTTTATTTCATCCATCTTCACTAATTTGCCGACAAACTGTAAAGAAAGATGACACACTCTGAACACTTGGTTTATTATACATTAAAAAGCAAACGTCTTTGGTTGTTTTTCTGACCCAAGCGGAACGAAGACAATTGGGAATAAAACCTTTTATTTGCCCATTTTGGCAGGGAAATGGAGCCAAAAGGGGGAGAAGATATGCCGTGAAGCGCCTCTGTGAGAACCCAAGAGGAAACAACAACACACACAAACACACACGCACACACATACACACACAGTCTCGCATTCTCACAAACACACAAACACACAACACTGACCTACACCCACTGACCTAAACACACACACAAAAGCACAGGAGTACAAAATACACACACACACACACACACACACACACACACACACACACACACACACACACACACACACACACACACACACACACACACAGTGTAAGAGAAAAGAGCCAACACTAGCGTGTCCAGCAGTGCTGAGCAGGTTGGGCTGTTGGTCGTGTCTCTCCCTCCACACAAGCAGAACCCTGAGAATGTGGACTAGCCACCCCGCCAGCCTGGCTCCAGACTACACACACACACACATCGCTGACCTCACTGTTGCCATGCAACCCCATTCCCTTAAAAGCAAAAACACACATCCATATTATCTATATATTTAAAACTATAACGACGGACGGACAGACTTTGTTTTTCATGTTGTAACCTCCTTGCCAAAACTCTAAGTGGAGTCCCTCCCGACGCCATGGTTATTTTAGATTTTTATTTTGTCCGTTAAGGTATGCATCTACGCATAGAAGCTATGGTCCCGTTTGGTATCTTAAGATGTTTAAACAAAAGAAAAAAAAAAGTGCAATGCAAAAAAAGTGGTATGTCTATTGCTAGGTTTATTTGTACCCGGGACAGTATAACATAGATTTGTTAATGGTTTTTAAGTGCTTTGTTTTTTCCGACCCAAACTCTGAGGTCCTTCTGGTTAGAATCAAGAATGTTTTTCGAGTTTAATATCAAAAGTTTTTTGTTTTTGTTCTTTTATTTTTTTAATGGCGTTGTTATTTTGAGTTTGAATTGCTGTCGTCGTCGTCGTTGTTGTGGTTGTTTGCACACAACACTGCCATGCCTGACACATCGGTTTGAGTCTCATTTTATATACTGTACTTTTTAAAAAGAGATATAATTTATAATTCTTACCAAAATTGTTATGCGGAAGGTATGTCTAGAGACATGGGAGGGCAGGGTACGGGGGTGGGGGGGTGGGGGGGGGGGGGGTGGTGTTCGCAGCTCCCCTCGGCCACAGCGACCTTTGAATAGTCATTACAAAGTGGTAGAGCGAGGGAGAGGGAGAATGGGAGAGGAAGAAAAGGAAACTTTTCAGCCCACATGATTTATAGCCTATCCAGGAATGTTTTAAGCAGTGCCATAGACCATGCAAGTAGGCCTATATAAGATAATATTTCACACATAGCAGTCTCACCTTATCTCACGTTTATTATTATTATTATTCTTACTCTAACTTATTTCTGCGTAATATATGATGGTTCGTAATGTGATATTTTACCTAGGCTTGGGTATTCCTTACAATGTAAACAGTTGTTTGTTTCTTTTTTTTTGTTACTGCATTATGGTGCCAAGTATTATACACAGAAAATGAAGTGTGTGAGAATTATCATAGAAATACTTAAGTCGAATGGATAAAGATTGTTTTGATTATAAATTGTTAAATAAGAACGCTAAACGCAGGGGGAACCAGAAGGAAATGCTTTTCAATTTTGTATGTAGCCTTGGACAGCCCCTCTCTCATTGGTCGTGCGAGCATTAAACGGCTAATAGAGGACTGTTGATAAAACGCCAACGTCTCTTTTTATCGACTTAATTCACTACACTACAGAGTCCGCAGGCTCTTCCTTAGAATGATCCTTGATTTTATTTTATTTCTTCATCCCGCCTAAATCACCGCAAGTGAAAATTATTTTTCGTGCCTGTCGCAATATCTCTGTTGTCTTGACAGTAGGCCTTTGGTTGGTTTAGAAACTGCTTGTTTTTAATTCTGCTGGCCCTGATGCTAGGAGAGGCCGCTGTTGTTCTTCACTCCTCTTATAACGCAGACAGAGATTCTGTTCTATTCCATTACAACCTCTACTGTTGGCAATGCAGTTCTCAAGCAATAAAACCATTAGAACTCCACAATGCCTGGTCGTCCTCTCTGTTGCTGCGCCGCTCCATGATGGCAGCTCGTAGGATGGGCACCACACTGTTGAAACCGAGTCTCAGCACCTCATGTCTGCCGAATGGTCAACATTGCTTTACTCTGCTATTTTGTATGAAGGCCATTGTCATGTATGATAATAATCATCCCATAAATATTCTTTATTTAGACTTGTAGGTCTAACGGGCCTACCATAATAGACTGTTAACTTCCATACCCCTTCTATATTGAGCAAAGGCCTGTTGGTAGCATAATCCTACAGGGTTATATTTGCTTATTGGCAGACTAAAAAAATGAGGTAAAATAAAATGCTAGGCCTACATTGACTGTTTTAATAATCTTGGTTTCAGTTTTCCTCTAAGTGCCTAAGTAACCCAAATGGAAATTCATTGTTACTGTTAAAAGTTCATGCTGGTGATGACAGGTGGCTAAGATCTTTGTAGATACTAACGTATTTTGTAATTATTTTGATCAAGGTTCCGATCGGATTACCTATATGAACAGAAATATAAGTAGTATAGTTGTGCTAATAGTGCGTTGACACTTTGATATAAATATAACAATGAAAGGGTTAGTCCTATTTAGAAATGAATACAACACAACTCCAATATGGCCTACATGTAGGCTAAATATCTGTGGCCCTATTCATGCATTTTTAGGTTGAAATATAAAAAAACATTGCAAAGGTCCTTGAAGTACTCTATTTACATGTAGACCTTTCGTTCATAACTGGAGTGCATCTTTCAGAATTGCGTCTTGTTTTGCAATAGCCTAATTAAAACGCATAATGTTGTCCTAAATTTCTAACGAAGTTGCTTGATTCGTTCAGATTCCGATTTTCTTTTGTTACCGGTAATTATAGGCAACGATATTTCTGCATGCGTTTGGCTTCATTAGAAATCAGAAATATCAAAAATGCTTGTTAAATAATTTATTCATAATACAAAGTGTTTTTTTCTTCCTATAACCTTGGCGGAAGCAATAATACTCTCTTTTTCCAACATAAACAAATGTCCAGTGATCTATTTCTGGCTGATGAGGTAAAACATAAAATCCATTAAATGATTAAAGGAAAAATGGTGTCGGTGGATGTCGTTAAACAAGCTTTTTACAATATTATTTACAACATTTGCGTCTATACAATGTGTGCCAGTACTGAATTTAGAATTGTAAAACTTAAAGAAAATCCGGCAATAGGCCTATAATTATTATTCTGCAATAACCAAACCAAAGCAGAGCATGGGGGGGGGGGGCATAAGCGCGTCAGCATGGCGGGAAACGGGGCTGCAACATTTCTGTTTCCATGGGTTTAACAACATAATTTACTCAGTAAAAAATATATACATCTCACTTACAATGTCCGTCTTTATAGGCTACAACCCAATTCACACCTATTTCCTCCAACCCCCCATCCCCAAACCGAGCGCCATTCTCTGTGACTTTAAACGAAGTGATACCCTGGTTAGACGAGCTTTAGAAGCCTCCGAGGAGAGAGAAGAGAGAGCGTCTCTGTTGCACAGATCCACCACAGCACCATCACAACGTGTCCGAGCTGTTGCTGCACGGGCTGATCAGCGCCAGGTTGGTGGCCTTGTGCTTTTTTAGAAGTCTCGTGATTTTCTCGTCGTCGGAGTTGGGGTCCAGGGGCTTGTTGTACTCGTCGTCGTCCTCGTTGTCCGAGCTCTCCTTCATCTTCTCCGTCTCCGAGTCGTGCTTCTTCTTGGCCGTCGCCATCTCCGCGGCGTGCCTCTTCCTCCACTTGGTCCTCCTGTTCTGGAACCACACCTGTGGAGGGACAGCGGGTTAGTGACTGGTGGACACGATGCACACTCACGTAAACACACACACAAACACACACACACACACACACACACACACACACACACACACATACACACACCCACACACACACACACACACACACACACACACACACACACACACACACACACACACACACACGGTAATACTAGGCCATTTACAGATCGAATAATAACCAATGCCTACTGTTCCAAAGATGTTATAATATACCTTCTTTCTAAACATAACCTGTAATTGGGGGTAGGCTAGGCCTAATAATGATGATAATAATCCTCATTATAATAATAATAATAATAACAATAATTGATTGAATTTATATAGCGCTTAGACACTCAAAGAAGCTTTACAGTGAAGCTTTACTCACCACCACCATTATCATCATTATGATTATAATATAAATGATAATGAATATTGTCATCAACAGCAATAACCTACTATTATTATTATTATTATTATTATTATTATTATTATTAACAATCATAATAATTATAATAAATGGCCTAATAATAATTAAAAGCAAATAATAATAAAATCAACTTGGCCATGGTATCAACCAGTGTGACTGATTCAAGCGAATAACAAAAGTTTAGCATAATACGTGTCATTTTCTTGCCTGTAAAAACAAAACACATCCTACATTTTAATCCCTGCTCCAATCAAATGGGATTCCAATAAAAAAAAATGCTCCTTTAAACAATGCAGTAAAAACCCAGCAACAGCAATAACATCCAATGGCGGTGTGGGGGTCCTCACCTTGACTTGGCTCTCGGTCATCCCCAGGGAGTAGGCCAGCCGAGCCCTCTCCGGCCCAGCCAGGTATTTTGTCTGCTCGAAAGTCTTCTCCAGGGCAAAGATCTGCTGCCCGGAGAAGGTGGGTCTGGAGTGCTTCTTCTTGCCGTCCTTGTCGAGCATCATGCCGGGTTGAGCTGAACACCAGACAACAACACGGCGGTCACAGTTTGCTCTCTATCACAACACACCAGTCCAGCCACTGTATGAGTCTCTCTGTGGCTGTATCCCAGTAGGCTTACCACTATTACACACTTGTTAAAGGATTATATCTCTGGTTCAGATAGGCTTAACACATGAATTTTGCAAGTGACTCGTGTGGGAGTGTTTACAAGCTTACAGGATAAGTTGGACGGGTAAATTAAAGCACTAGTTGTCCTTTTTACCCTAAATCTAAAATGTTCTGACTACAGAATAGTTAACATGCTCTATAAAACGAAAACAAATTGCTGAGCCAAAAGGGTCCCAGACAGCTCATCTTGGCATCCAGAAGGAAGGAAATAATACGGAACTTACATGGACACTGAACCCGAGGGTCCCTCCAGGGGTTCTGCATGACTCCGGGCCAGAATATGGGCGCTCTCCCGGGCAGCTCCGTGAGGGGCTTGGGGTACCGCGTCACCGGGTTGAAGTACATCCCTGCGGTGGCGGCGGTCAGGCCATTTATCCGGGGGAAGCCGGTGAGCAGCTGCCCGGCCGAGGTGATGGGTCTCCCCAGGATGTCGCTAATTCCGTGCGGGGTGCCCATTGACAGGTGCGAGTTTAGTGTGCAGGTAAGCGAGGGTGCCTTGAAGCCCCCTGCGGCGGGGTGGCCCTGCAGCGTGTAGGGGAACAGCGACGTCTTCATCTCCGTCATGTTGTGCAAGGCGGCCAGCGGCGCGCTGCCCAAGACGAAGGCGCCCTGCTGCCGGTTACCGTCCATCTGCCCGACCGCTAACATTTGTGGACATGAACCGAACAAATTCGCCCGGATATATATATATATATATAGGCGTGAGAGCGATATATATATATATTTAGAAAAAAAAAGGCAATGAGTTTTTAGAAGCAGCGCTCAGCCTTGTGATGACGAGCGCATAAAGAGGCCAAACTCTTCCCGATCGTCTCTCGAAAAGTATCCCCGATGAAGTAAAGCCGCTGGAACCGGGAGTGTAAACTACAGGAAAAACTTCTCAGAGCTGGTGGTACTTCTGTACGGGTGGAAAAGCGAGCCTCCGTGTGTGTGTGTGTGTGTGCGTGTTGTCAGCCTGGGGGGATCGCCGCGTGCAAGGTCCACCGGCGAGGAGTCCACTCGGAAGTCCCCAACAAGCGGATGATGTTTTGTTTTTTTGGTTTTGATGGTGACCATAAGGGTCGTCTTTCTTGGTAAATTGACTCCACTGCTGTGCACTGAGTGAAAGCCTGGATGCACTGATAACAGCGCGGCCACCTTGCATGAGCTTGCTCTCCATTGGCGGATGTTGAGTGAGATGGCGCGCTGATTGGACGAGGCGGGCCGAGTACATTTGCATGCGCATCCCGCGGACAAAAAGCCCCCCAGTCTATTAAGATCTTAGTGCGCCCCTTCTAATGACGCGTCGCATGCTGCAGGAATCATTGTTTCAAGATCTGACCAAAAGATAGATTTACATGATGAGCCATTACGGCTGACAATGAAAGCGGTCTGTATTAAACTGGAGACGGACAGAAAGGATGAGGGATGGTTTCGTTGTTTTCTAACGACTTGATGAAGATGGGAGATCAGATAGTTGCGCATTTTAAAGATCCGTAGGATTACTAGTGAAAAACACATGCTGTTTATTTTGATTTGTGTCTTTAATAAATAGTTGTATCTTTCAAGTTAGGCGATCATTCTGAGCCTACACCGTATACATATTTTGAAGCTTCATATTGGCTAAAGTAAACTGCATTAAGCCTTTTATTAACACAATCATAATTTATTTAAGGATTGGCCTACTTTACACAGATCCCAATTAATAAATAATTTACACATTCTGCTACCTTTAAGCCTTTAGGATTTATCATGTTAGACTGCATTTTAAGGTAGGTTACATTTCAAATTCCATCCTTATTTTTTACCCAACAAAATTACAAAATATTATTTTCCTCAGAGTTGTCTTAACATTACAGCGAAGTGTTTAGTGTCGCCACTGCAATTATTGTATAGTTTTGTATATTGTTATCTGAAGACGATGAATAAGAGATAGAATTTGTCCAAATGACTACATACGCCTATTATACTGCACATACAGCGAGCTGGGTTTTATTTGATTAGGATTACCCTGCAGGTTGGTGATAAATGGCATTATTAAAGGCCCACCGTTATGGGACAAAGCGCCGGTCTGCGGGCGTCATCACACTGAGTGCTGTATAATATTTTATGGAGATGCTGGGACGTTAAGAGTGAAATATGACCACGTAAGCACCGGAGAGTCCTCAGCAAATGCACCTTGCTGCCCATTTGATCACTGAGAACGAATGTTGATTTAAAAAGGGTTTTCAGGGGAAGTAATTCACATTTTTGACTCTGTTTATTTCGGTTAGATTGCGTCTAGTCTGCTGTGATTTCTCTCGTTGGGATGTCTTTAAACGCGTGGCGTGGGCCTATAAAGCGTGTCTCAAAACGAATAAATAAATGAGCAAACATATATTAATACATCAATAATTAAATACATGCATACAGTTTATTTATGCGCATGAATGTGTTCAATCAAAATGCTACTTGTGGCCCAGCTCTCGTCTCTGATGTCTCCTTTTATCTGCTGCCTGGAATAATGTTATCATCAACAGCACTGCTGTGAAAACCAAACTTTGTTTCAGATTGTTATCAAGTATAATCAAATTACTAATTTTTATATCCTTTTTTTTATAAATAAACAGGCCTACAAGATAGATTATGAAATTGGCCAGCGGTGAGTTCTTTATAGCTTGCTCCATCATTGGACTATTCATGACGTAAGATGGATATTGACCAGAATATAGGAAGTATAGCCTACTGCTATGCATTTCCAAACAATAAGCATGCAAATAATATCTTGGTAAAAATAATAATCAAAAAACGAAAACTTAAAACACACAAATATACGGTTAATCATTCAACCAAGAAACACTATCATATTACTTAAATATAATAATAATAATAATAATAATGATAATATAATGCAAATTACTATTAATTATCTTAATAATAATCGTATTCATAATCATCATCATATTAATGATAATATTTATTATCATTATATTGATAACAATTGCATCAATTGCTCTTCTATTTCCCTCAAACATTATGTTTTGACACAATTTAACTAATAGGTCCATCTCTGTGGGGTAAATTATCGAAAATTTTTCTTTATCCTATAAAGATCACGCGGGCTATAAATATAATAATAGGCCGAAAAAAGCTGTACGATGGCTTTTGGGTGTACATATACATTGAAATTCAATAGGCCTATAATTATGCCAAACCAAAAGTCTAGATTATGTATTTATTTTATTTAATCGAAGTCCTTTAATTTAAATGTGAATCACCGAAGTTGAAGTGATGGGGCTGTTTTTTCCCCCAGAGCGATAAGCATATGAGGAAATGCGGTGGCGGTGGTTTATTATCATTTCGTGACACCACTGGTGCTTCTACGGGAGGCTGCATAAACTCGATACGCGCGCCCTCTGGTGGCTGGAACACGAATAACCGCAAGTTACGCTGGGAAGTGGAACCAGCAGCAGGCCTATTATAAACCATTTAGCCAGCTGGATTTACGGCGTGTGGATACGAAGACGAACATAAACTATCTTGCAGTAAATGAAGAACCTGGAAGCGATGCCAATGTCAAGTTCATTCATTGAGGTGTTTTATAAGATGTTATTTATAGATGGCTAGGTAAATTGTATTCTGATCAATTACCGTGGGAAGACCATTCCAACCCACGGGATCTCCTGCTGAAATAAACGTCTTTGAGGCACGTTTCCAGATAGCGAGCAGTGGAATAGACTAGACAGTGGAATAGACTTTTCACATCACAGAATAGAGGTGATGTGAACATTTGAGTGTACGTTCGTGTGGGTGCGTGTGTGTGCGTGCGTGCGTGCGTGCGTGTGTGTGTGTGTGTTGTTTGTGTGTGTGTGTGTGTGGGGGGGGGGGGGGTTGTGTGTGCGGTACGTGCGAGTGCCTGCGCGCGTGTGTACGTGTGTTTGTGTGTGTGTGTGTGTGTGCGTGTGTGTGTGTGTGTGTGTGTGTGTGTGTGTGTGTGTGTGTGTGTGTGTGTGTGTGTGTGTGTGTGTGTGTGTGTGTGTGTGTGTGTGAGGAACATCCACATTTGTCATGAATAAGCAACACACTGTAATCAGAGTCAGTTTGAAGCGTTCAATCACATCACAACATACTATGGAGTTAGAATCATGCCAAAACCCCGCACACACGCAAAACGTGTTTTGCTCACGCACAACGATTCACACACACACAAAACGTGTTTTACTCACGCACAATGATTCACACACACGCTCAGTGTGGTTTGCAAATACAAAGCATCATTCACAAACGTATGCATTTTGCTTCAGAAACAAATACAGTATGTTTTACACACATAGTACAAACTAAAATATTTCAAGTACAAACAAAAATCTTTGAAGTACAAAAAAAATCCTTCAAGTACACAAAACCATTCTACAAGTAGGGAACACTGAAAGCTGCGCGTGGATCGGAAGGCATTTGCGCGTGGATCAGCAAGGCGGAAAATTAGAGCCAAAAGTCACGTGACAAACAAATGTCCTGTGATTCACACTACACAACAGCAGGTGGCGCTGTTGGGTCCGTTGTCCGTTTAAGGCCGCCAGGACGATATTTTTTTCTCCCCAAAATCTTTATTTGATGCCGGTCAACCGTGTGTGGATTCTATGGAAAGCCAAGAAGGCCACTAACTGGCCCTAGAATGGCGCGGGAAAAGTGCTAAACCGCACGGAAACAGTACGGAAACCGTACGGAATCCGTGCGGTTTTGCAGGAACAACGCCACCTGCTGTTGTGTAGTGTGAATCACAGGACATTTGTTTGTCACGTGACTTTTGGCACTAATTTTCCGCCTTGCTGATCCACGCGCAAATGCCTTCCGATCCACGCGCAGCTTTCTGTGTTCCGTACTTGTATAATTGTTTTGTGTACTTGAAGGATTTTTTTTTGTACTTGAAAGATTTTATTTTGTACTTATAAGATTTTAGTTTGTCCTATGTGTAAAACATACTGTATTTGTTTTTGAAGCAAAATGCATTAGTTTGTGATTGATGTTTTGTATTTGCAAACCACACTGAGCGTGTGTATGAATCATTGTGCGTCAGTAAAACACGTTTTGTGTGTGTGTGTGTGTGTGTGTGTGTGTGTGTGTGTGTGTGTGTGTGTGTGTGTGTGTGTGTGTGTGTGTGTGTGTGTGTGTGTGTGTGTGTGTGTGTGTGAATCGTTGTGCGTGAGCAAAACACGTTTTGCGTGTGTGCGGGGTTTTGGCATGATTCTAACTCCATACACAACACTCAGAAAAATTTAACGCTTCACGTGCAGAAAGTTGCTCCTGCATGATAAACGTGGATGTTTGTGAAACCTAAGCCATGCCGATACATCGAGGATGGCCCCAATCTATCCATAGTCTACCCGGGCCCTGGTAGGCCTACATAATAGTAATACCCATCATAAGTGATGAGCGACACATGTGTTTGTGCAGAGCGTATATTATCCTACCCGTTCTTCTCATATTGTCCGTTACTATAACCTCCGGAACATGTGTCTTTAGAGTCTAGAGAAAGAAACGGTTTGTGGTTAGGTTTTTATAGGCCAACAGATCGACCTCATCACTGAGGGGCGCAATAGCACACCAGTGAGGGCGTTCATTTAAACAGAAGGCGCTACCACCCCAGTCCCCACATTATATTGCAAATTAATTAATTTAACAGGGGTGATTGTATTCATAATCCACAGTTCATACTGTTTTCTTTTATTTAGGCCTGATATCATTTTGAAGATTAAATTAGAATTATTACGATAAAGTATTTTTTTTTCATTCAACAAATATGAAGTCAAACAACTGCGGTGCATACCCAGTATAGCTGCTAGATGGCGTCAGATATCAAGGGAAGCCAAGCAACCGCATTCCCTCACTCCAGCTCCTGTCTGTTTGATTAAAGGACCTGATCGTTATTGGAGGGAATGGTCCCTCTAACGCATGAGTTTGGCTCTCACGATTTACAGTTTTTCTCGATTGTCTGCACACAAAAACTGGAACTATGCACACAATTCTAAAAACCTGAAGCTCATGTATCAACTACAAGACTCCAGAATGCTAAACTCTAAACACAATTCCACTGTTTACACACTTTTGCGCAACTCTAAGCACAAATCTCATCATTTAGCACACTTGGTTCACCTGGATCACACTGGCCTTCAAAACGCAACAACTAATTACAAATAAGTCTAACTCTCTTCTCACCTGTTCAAACTCAACTGGCAAAACACTTCAATCATGTGTCAGCAAGAGCATAAAAGAGGACTCGGTGAGCTCTACTGTGTTGTAGATATGGTCCCTTGGCCTGATCACGATTGGAGGTGGGATACATACTGATATACATTTAGATCCGTTTCACCTCATTTATATTCTTAATTTTTTGTTGGCCTACGAAAAGCTTTTTATGCAGTCAATTCAGCTGAACATTTTACGGTATTACATTTTGGTAAGCTTTGTTACCTTTTTGTACTAGTACTTACACTGATTTCATCATTACATCCCCCAAAAGACAGTCTAAAAATGTTCTTACTGTAGTGTTTTTCATTTGACTTATCAGTAAAATTACTGTACTGTAATTTACCAAAATAGGTAACATTGGTGTATTGTCAGAACAATGTTGCAGCATCAGCTATAGGTGTACAGTTTGACTCTGGGAAGCTGGGATTGTGAATTTAGCCCATTGGAGCTCATTGGATAGACAAATATGCATTGTATATTCTGATACGATTGTGCCAATGCAATATTTATATGATATATCCACAGTATTGTAATACAATTTGGCAACAGTCTTTATACTATATGTACAACCTAATTGCACCTTTAAAAAAGAATTTCTAAACAAGCTATTTCTAAACAATTGTATACATTGAAATATGTAACATGGCCTTATAAAGCCAAAACATATGTACATTGTATTTTGATGGCAGTGTTTTGAATTGATCACACCAGTGTTTAATTGGTGCTCTCTAAGAGGTATTCATTTGATAGCTGTGTTCACTGTTTGGTGGAAAAAACAGTTTTGAAAAGAATTTGTGTAGTTTTGACAAAATGGTTTGTGTTTAGAGTTTTGAGAAATTGAGCTATAGTTTCAGAAAACGTGTTCAAACGATTGAGAAAAACTGTAATACGTTACAACGTGTCACATTTAAAGTTTCCCATTGATAAAATAAAATAAAATGTTAATTTAAACATTTAAAAACAATACAAATAAATAATAAATGATGTGCCCATCTTAGTACACATGGAGAGAAGTATGCCCCAATCCGCTTTTGCGTTTATAATTATGCCACAGCCACCACCAACAGTCCATGTTTGTGCCGGCCAGCCATGCATGGATCGGTGTTTAAACTGGGATCCATATCTTCAGAGGGATACTGGAAGACCCCGGAGAGTTATCTATCAATCAATAATAGATGTTGAGTAACATGGGTTGGTTAAGCTTTACTCTGATCTAAACGACAGAATAGGTTGTGTGTCGACCCTTTGTTTCTGCTTTTTTATGCAGAGGTTTCAAACGATTCAGCATATAATCAGAACCAATCCTTGAAGCCGTTGTCCTTTCATACAGTTTTAAGCAACAACACAAGTGTAAAGCCTTCAGGCCCCAAACAGATGGAACGATGCAGCCAGGAATGTGGCAGTCCGCTGTTAGCATAAAGCTAATGCTGGGTGGATCTCTAGAGCTTGTCTCTTGTTAATGGCTTGGCATGCAGTATAGTTGTCACGATTGCATCATATTTAAACTGCCCGGCAGCTTGTCAATGGCCAATCACAGAGCAGATGCGAGCCCCATTGGGCCCTCAGGGGTCCTTCTGACAGCATCATGTTGTCCATGTGGTTGAAAACAGACCATAGAAGGGTAGGGGCCAGATTCAATTAATTAATAGCCCAGAGCGATGAGTGTGGTGAGCAAACTGTTCGCTTTGTTGCAAAGAAAGGCGCCACACCACTGCCAAGAGCGGTGTTATTTGCATCATCTTATATCAAACTTATTTTTCCCCCAAAAAAAGGAGCAAACATTGTTTATTGAGTCTTTCAATCGCGCTCCCAAACACTCAATCCACAAAATTTGGTCAGAAATCAGACTTTAACCCCAAAACAAATACAATAACCTCAGCCATAACAACAAATAACCCCCAAACCTCAGGGGCGTAATCGTTCTTCAGTGTCTTCATTCCCTGGTCTCTCGATGGGCAACAACTGCAAATCCTCAGTTGACCTGTGTGTGTGTGTGTGTGTGTGTATGTGTGTGTGTGTGAGTGTGAGTGTGAGTGTGTGTGTGTGTGTGTGTGTGTGTGTGTGTGTGTCCTTATATTCCACGTCGCTCTCAGCAAAAAAAACCAGCTGAAGCCTCGGTTACAACCTGACCCCTGGGTCCCCGACGCAGCCTACTGGAAGGAAATGAAAGTTGAGTGTTGGATTTGACGGGCCATCGCTGTGAAAGTCATTGTTCCCGGGCCAGGTGTGAGCCATCGACGAGCCTCGATGAGCCCCCCGTCCCTGTGTGTGTGTGTGTGGCTGCGACCGGCGCGTTGCCATGCCTCCCTGGATACTGCAGGACTTTGTTTGATCATCCCCTGGAAAAGTTCAGTTGATGCCGCTCCCCCACATCCATAATTATGTTTTTTATTAGTTCTTGTGATTTCCATGGCTGTTTTTTGTTGTTGTTATGGTCAGCGAGTGGATAAGGAGAGATCAAGATTTAGGCTACAATATGAACAGAGGAAATCAATGTCTTAAACAACTTCTTAAAGGCCGACCTGGAGGGAAATCCATGATGGTAAAAGAACACATGCATCGAGGCTTGAGGGTAATCAAGTACAACTCCTGGATATATTTATAACAATGCCTTTTAGAAAATCTGGCTATTGGTGGTTCGGACAGAGATGGAGAGAGACATAAACAGAGAGAGAAACCAGGGAACCTTGAGACATTGTATTTATCCTCGCTGACATCCCATAATCAAAATACTATTAAAACTTAGAATTCAGAAATACTTTTGATTGTGCCTGAAGGAAATGTATGCATCTAGTAGCTCATCCGTAAACGGACATAAATTGAAATAAAGTGAGTAAAATAAAATAGAACAGAGTAGGATACAGTAAACTATGGCAGTACCAACGTCAAGAGTTGTACTAAGGTGTCAGGGAGTACAAAAAGGATAAAAAACAAGGGAAATGCCCTTTTGCAACATAAAAGTACCATGTGCCTGAAGTGATATGTGTGTGTGTAAGAGTAAGAGAGAGGAGAGAGAGAGAGAGAGAGAGAGAGAGAGAGAGAGAGAGAGAGAGAGAGAGAGAGAGAGAGAGAGAGAGAGAGAGAGAGAGGGGGGGGGGGGGGGGGGGGGGGGGGGGGGGGGAGTTGGTGACAGAGAGAAAGAGAGATAATGAAAGAGAGGTAGTGAAGTAGAGAGAGGGAAAGAGATCGTTTTGT
This sequence comes from Gadus morhua, assembly GCF_902167405.1. Classification (NCBI taxonomy): domain Eukaryota; kingdom Metazoa; phylum Chordata; class Actinopteri; order Gadiformes; family Gadidae; genus Gadus; species Gadus morhua. The sequence goes on along the minus strand of NC_044062.1, from coordinate 15,909,557 downwards.
GTGAGAGAGAGAGAGAGAGAGAGAGAGAGAGAGAGAGAGAGAGAGAGAGAGAGAGAGAGAGAGAGAGAGAGAGAGAGCAGCAAGTGAGTGAAAAATGTGTGCAAGCAAAACGTCAGTAGAAGCAGTCAGTCACACTGTGTGTCGAAAGACACGCAGTGTCGGGATAAGCCCTCTGTCCCGGCTGGGACAAATCTGGCCGAATTCGGGAGTGCACTTCCCGACGGTGTTTGCAGGCGGAGGAGAAATGTCGAAACCGCGAGGCCAGCGGCGTGTGCGTGCCCTTGCGGGCTTGTAACGTAAAATAGTGGTGGTGTATTTGACATTACAGATCTGTGTTCCATTTAATTTCCCAGTGAGATGAAGGCAGAGTCAGCCACCTTGAGGAAGGCAGATAACAAAGACGTCTCCGTGCGGCACGATTCATCCTCGTCTGTCCCAAGTCGCTGCTGCAGAGATCTTATCGCAGGGGGGCCAAGGTTTCGTGGAAAGATGCGTGGAAGGTAGAAGAAGAGTGGGGGGATTAAGGAAACTGTAATTCATTCAAGGCTCTGATAAACTTGATTTGTTAACTCCTTCGAGCCCGAAGAAATGTCACAGCGCATAAATGTCAGTTATTCTGCGATGAGCCGATAACTGTGTGAGCACGCGGCCCAAATCCGGAAGGCTTCCGACGACGCATGCGCGATTGTGCCGCTTTAAAGGTCCCATGTTATATCAACAGGTGTGAGTGTGATTAGCCATTACAAGCCTCTTCAAAACCTGCCTCTTCCTGTGTTTTAGTGACATCACAATTGGGCCCGTCCACCTAGATGTGTGCTCGAACACTCTACCAGCCTACCCAGTGGACTGTAGCAAATGTTGCTCATCTATCCGTAATACATCTGGGTGGACATGCCCACTTGGGATGTCACTAAAACACAGGAAGAGGCAGATTTTCAAAACGGCTTGTAACGGCTGATCACACTCACACCTGGAGGTATAATATGGAACCTTTAATACGAAGGTTATTTAACTGTCCTTTGCAGGGGTCAGCCAAAAAGACAAACATAGCGGTAAAGAGGTCATTGGACTTCACCTCTTTGAATGTTCCTGCAGATTCAGAGAGTTGACCAACACACCTTGGATACCAAGCGTTTCAGCACTTTTATCCTGTGCTGAAACGCCTGTCGATTATACTCATATTGAAAGGTTAAGTTAGGTTATAGGATGAAACCCAGGAAAAGCATCAATGGCTGGCATTCTAAATCATCTTAATTGCAAAGCAGCAGGTTATCCCAAGAGGAGGTTTACCTTTAATTAAGTATGTTTATTATTGAGTTACTTGAATTACAACGATGACACACATTATATAACATCTGTTTGTTGATTTCCCATAGCAGAAGTGCTGAGTAAGCCATTGGTTTCGTTGACGTAATAACCGGAATAAACTGCTTGGTGTTCCCACGATACAGATCTATCATCGTTATTATTAGTCAAATAATTGAATGGCTTCACAAACATTTCTAAGAATCGCTCTTTGAGATGTGTTTTGATGCTGTTTCTGTTCTTCTTTGTAGTGCATTGAAATTAAATATGTGTCAATCACCAAACATTAACCTTTTCCTGAAATGTTAATGTCTCGAAAAGGGAAGGTGCAGAGAATTCCGAAAGTTCATTTGTCAGTGGTGTCCATGCAAATGATGCGTGTGTCCTTTCTGTGAGTCATGTGTTTGCAGAAAACCCAGACGCCAACGAAACAACAACCACCGCTAATCCCTTTTGTTTTGTTGTTTCTGCAATCAAAGACATCGACTGAATTGAACTCATTTACCAAACCTCCCCAAGTGTTCTCTACATGTTGCGTTGGAGAGGGACTCAGCTCTTCCTAATTTTGAACATTCCTTTTTCCTCAGACTTGCTTTTTTTTTGGAAGGAGACATTCCAGTGTGTGTTGGAGTTTGTAGTCAAGATGGAGCATTCGATGTAGCTTCAGCCAGTCATGGAGGCATCACTGAGGTCACTGTGTGTGTGTCTATTGGAGCCGCATCCAAAGGCTGGCAGCGGGAGGGTTGTGTTTTTCGGAGATGATTCTGAAGGCCATCGGCTCACAGAGAAATCACCTCTGACGGGAAACCAACTTAATCTGCTCGGTTTTCCCCGGTCTCTTTCCACCAACTCTCTCCCTCCCTCCCTCTCTCTCTCTCTCTCTCTCTCTCTCTCTCTCTCTCTCTCTCTCTCTCTCTCTCTCTCTCTCTCTCTCTCTCTCTCTCTCTCTCTCTCTCTCTCTCTCTCTCTCTCTCTCTCTCTCTCTCTCTCTCTCTCTCTCTCCCTCCCTCCCTCCCTCCCTCCCTCCCTTTCTCTCTTCTATCTCCAGCATGCCCAGCCAGGGCTTGCACCAACATCTCCACCGTTAATCCTTTATTTATTTACCGATCATCCCTTGTGTTTATTTAACGCTCCACAGAAGAGGGCTGGTAACGTGTTGGTTCCAGGAGGCTGGCCCCCCTGAACGAGGGGCTGTATTGATGATGAAGTGAGTGAATTAAAGAGGGATGAAGGGTAAGCGTGGGTATCTTTAAATCCATATTAAGACAAATGAGGGTGGGCGGATCTGTCGAGAGCCTTCTGCGGCTTGAATTTCTGGTTCACTACATACCATTACCTGTACCTGAGAATGTTCCAGCAGTTCTTTATGCGACAGCTCCCGTTTTTCTTAGCAGAAGGTGTCCTTAACGCACAAGATGGTGGAACCAAGTTTTGAGTCAATCCCCTCGAGGCTGAAAAACTACCACTTGGGCCTTTTCGAGCCACAGGCAGTGTCCTGGTAAATCCATCGATCAGGTACCCTCTTATTCCTGGTGTCATGGGGAGGGGAGTTTGTGTTGTGTGTGTGTGTATGTTTTTGCGTGTGTGGCTGTGTGTTTGTTTGGCGGTATTCATACTGTCACTTACAAGACGCGAGAGAGAGAGAGAGAGAGAGAGAGAGAGAGAGAGAGAGAGAGAGAGAGAGAAAGGGTAAGAGATTCTGACTACCTGTGTACCTGTAGAAGAGACTGTAGAGGAGGATTGAAGCGGGCAGGGTGCGGGTGATGGGGTTGCACAGGGCGTCTCTGCTATCACTGGAGATACTCCATCACCACATCACAACATTGAGCCGTTAGCTGTACGACTGGAGCTTCAAATGGAGACAGATTAGCAAAGTGGCCCAGCCGCTCCTATTCAATTAACGGGCCGCGGTGGATGCGTATCAGGTGCGGCTGCAGGGAATAATAGAGCAAAAATCCATTTCAGGGAAGCCGGCGGCACATTGATGATGATGATGCGCAGGCGTTTAGCAAGGTGTAACACACAAGGATCAGCGCTGGGCTGCAGATAAAGGCTGCTAATGGTGGGAGGCCTGTCACAAGAGGTCCCTCCTTCCTGCCTGACATTTAGCATCGCACAGCTTTATAGTGATTCACTATACACCCAACCCAATATGGGAGACTATACGTCTGGGGTCTGTCGTTACACTGCAGCACATGAGGTTTTGAGGGGAAGATCAATGAAACCACCTTTCTTTCCCGTGGTATTCAGCCACAGCAGTCTGGTAGGAATATTTGAAACTGCAACGTTTAAGGCATTAAGGATAAAAAAGGAGAAATTCACAACCACACAATAAACTCCTTTCAGTCCTTTCATCTGCACTCCACCTTTCGTGCTTATTTTGCTTCAGCTCCAACTGATGCTCATGTTGGTGTTTATCGCACACACAGAGCTTTTATATGTATATGCAGTATAGCTGTATTATCACAGCAGATTGCTGCCCCTATTTTCCCACTATTTTCCCACCGAGATAATGTCAAACATGAACATGACAGTTTCCTGTGAGTCCACTACAATGTAGATGGATTGTATTGAACTCACAGTTCATTTCAGGCACGTATACCTTAACATAGCAGAGGTAGGCTATAATGGTCTAACCCCATTACCTAGAGGACCCATCTACTGCTACGGTGCGTTGAAAGCCCTATTCTTGAAAGACAGGACCATTTGGAAATTGGACAGTAATTATTGAGATCTCAACCATTATGTAAAAGATGCCACTGTTGAACACACAGGGAACAATGCCTGATGAAATAGAAGGATACATATACAGTGTATACATATATATATATATATATATATATATATATATATATGTGTGTGTGATTGGCTCTGTAATGAATGATGCAGATTGTATCTGCACCTCCTTTCAGGAGTTCTTTGAAGGCGGGGTGGTTGCGTTATCCCCATGGCTACCACCCACACCAACTGTACTTTTTAGCACCGACGTAGTGTACGAGCGTTATAATGAGGGATGTTGCCTATGAAATGAGCCACAGACGTGACCTTAAGGTATAAGTGTTGGAGAAGCTTAACCCTCTCTCAGACACGAGTATCAGAAATCAACCGCTATCCAGACAGAGCTTAACATCCACACACATCCACACACAAAGTGGTGTCATACTATTGCCCAAGAAGCCTAACCCCCTCTCGGACGTAGCCATTTACATCATCCGCTGCACAGACGGAGCTCCAGACATTCAGGCTCATGGACGTCACAAAAAGGAAGGTTTGGGTTCACTGGCCTGGATTTGGCCTAGAAGTGGCCACCAATTAGCCTGGCTTCTCCCGCCTCAGTACTTCCGCTCAATTTTCATATCCCTTCAGTACTACGTCTGGGTTTGCGGTACAGTCCAAGCAGCGAACAGAGGGAGTGGCTTAGAACACTGATGTTAAAGACAGCTCTCGTTGACGGACATCGTCACGCACTGTGTTTGGTTTGTTTACAGCCTGCTCGCAACGTGATTCCCGGCGAAACGTAGGCGATTGGTTATGGCAGATCCAGAATGGCACTGGGCAGATCCAATTGTTTTAAACTTCAACAGACACCCACCTTCAAGTGAGTTAAAGGTGATATATTATGGTGTTTTCCCAACAAGTAAACATAGTATTTGAGTTCCAGAAAACAAGTTTTTGAAGCTGTTTGCCGGAAATAGCTTTTAGGAAAAAAAATATCGTCTACCGCTATTCCCCTCTGTTTCAGTCCCTTCAGAATGTGCTGTATCTGGTGTCTGTAGCGTTGATGCAAATGAGCTGCTGCCCTTTGACCAATGAGCTGTCAGACTGAACCACAGCATGGAGGAGAAGGGGTTGTTGCCGTTTGCTGACTCCTGGAGCTCTATATCTATAATATTATATAATATAACATAATAATATTATATATGGGTATTTATATAATCTATCTAATATTACAGCCAAAAGCTATGTGCGCCTCGGATGATATTATGAATAATAAAGACTGTGTCTGACGTCTCTGGTACTTCCACAAGTAAAAACCTTAGTGGGGGATATCTCGGCCATGGTTGAGAAGAACTGCCTCCGAGCTCCCCTCGCCGGAGCTGCCGGCCGCCGTCAAAGCCGTCCGGCCGCAGTCCAGCAGCTCTGGCGGTGTACTCCGGGAGCTGAACTGGCGCCGAAGCTAGGTGGCAGCTCCAGCGGACGAGCAGCTCCGGCGGACGAGCAGCTCCGGCGGACGAGCAGCTCCGGCTGGGGTAGCTCGGCGGCAGTCCGGCAACTCACCTCCGGGAGTACAATCCCTTTCTACTCCATGTGTCTCCTCCTCCCGACTTCGCTTCGGTGGCAGCTCCGGCGGGGTGAGCTCGGCGCCAGAGAAAGGGACTGTACTCCTGGAGCTTAGCTGCAGGGCTAGCGCAGAGTTCCCCCCGCCGGAGTTGCTCGTCCGCTGGTCCACACAATCTTAGCGATGCTCTGATTTGAGGGGAGTGGGGAAGTGGGAGGTAATATTCAAATGTGCCCCCTTCCTACGTAGGATGGGGCACCGAAACTATCTCGCTCGTGGTAGCTGGAGGCGGGCTGCTTCCAGAAATGCGTATATCACTCAAAAAATCATATACAGACTTATTTCAAAGTTTGTATGCGTGTTGGAGCACCATCTACCCACAACAACACCCCAAATCTCAGGAAAAGTGCTGTTGTCATAATATGTGGATCCAGACTCTCTGTGCAAATGAAATGCAGTCCGAGAGTCTGGTAGGACCAGGCTAGCCACCAATAGGATCAATAATTATTTGTGATATGTTCATGTTTTTGTACACATCCTTCAGTTGATCCGACACAGTAGTCAGCTAATTTAGGTTGAGTCTCGAGTTCCCCCAAAATGAGCAAACACAATTTAACTACAGCGGGAGAATCAGCTGACCAGAGTAATGTAGTCTGTAAACGCCACATAAACCTTCAAAGCTATGAGTTCAAAACATTTTTGGGATAGAAGCAGCATGCATACCATGACTGAGAAGCACGTTTTCACATAGTTATCCCCCCCCCCCCTTCTGTCCATCCTGTACAGATTAAAACCATTCAGAGTTGCATCAGAGTCATAAACAGATTTCTCTAGCCAGATTTCAGTTAACACTAAAATATCAGGGTCCGCCTGGGAAACTAATATAGTCAGATGGTCTAGGTCCTCAGGCTGAAGCAACCCTCTGAAATTCAAATGAAATGATACCAAACTATTTCTGGATTTACGTGAATGAGAATTACTTCAAATTGGGCTGGTTGCACGGAGGGGAACTGATAGTCAACATTTAATCAGGGAGAAATCCTAAATAGAATGCTGTACAATCGAATAAGCCTATCACTCCTAATAAATTAATCTTTCAGCTAATAGAGTCGATTTCACTCCTCCTTTCAAGTCTTTGAAATAAGGTTAGTTTAAGTACTAGACAGGCTTAGAGGATGTGTAAGGAGCTTAATGGTGATTATTAAAACACTTAAAACGACTTAATGAAGGTCGTGTAGTGCTGTGTCAAATATATAAGTCCCATAAATGTCCCAGTGTCAGTATGAAAAATATAATGGCATCCATATAAAACAGTAGCTTATGAGTGGGGCACCTTGTTCAACGCAAAATCCAATAATGCACCGGCACTTGTTTTGTTTTTTATTTGAAGCAAAAGATACATTGACTAAGAAGCTTTGGCCATGCCCTTCACCTTTCAAGCTTTTGGCCATGCGATAGAATGCTCTCGCCTGCAAGGCGAGAGCATCCAACGTCAGGTTACGTCATGCAGGTTCATTTACTTCAGCTTATCAATGCAAAAAAGTTTAATTTAGGGTAAGCCAGTGAAGTTGACAGTCCCACTCAGGTCAATTTCATATAGCAAGTTATACGCCTAAGATGGAGGTGCACACAGCATGATGGTTATACCAGCCAACCTAAAGCAGGGCTGGACTGGCCATCGGGCGTACCGGGCAATGCCCGGCGGGCCAACAAGGTTTACTTGAGGTTTACTTTTTTTTTAATGGACCCGGCCCGGCCCAGCCATGTCACACAGCCGAGGGCCGAGGTCCGTTCCTTCTCTCTCGGTCGTGCGGGCTGTCAACTTAACCTGAAAGTTCAATAAAACTTTGGCCCAGGCCCAACCTGGTCTCACAGGAATCCGTGAAATGACTACGGACAGATAACTCGAAATCCGTGGACACATCACGGAAACACGCCGATTTCCGTGATGTGGCCACGGAATTCGCTCCAATGCAAGTTAATGACGCTGATGTTCCGTGGCTCACACACAGATCCCCGTTTCAACGAGCGAGTCGACCACGGGGTCTTAACTCAAAACCCGGGGTGGTCTCACTGAAACAGTTAAATTGTCCTTGTTGTGTGTGTCCCCGGAAGTTGTTAGGGAATAATGTCAGTAAATGAGGAATAATGCAAGTAAATGACAATGATATTCCGTGGCACACAAACAGATTCCCGTTTCAATCTGTGTGTGTGCTCCCGTTTCAATCTGTGTGTGTGCCACATGTGACCACAGCGGGGGCTTAACTCAAAATCCATGGTGGTCTTACTGAATCACTTCAATTGTCCGTGATGTGGCCACGGAATTTGCTCCAATGCAAGTAAATGACACTGTTATTCCGTTGCTCACACACGGATACATATATATCCTCTTGTATGTTGTGTGCCTCCGCATGTCGTATAAATAATCATAGTGGGCTGCCATGGCCAAAAATGCCAGGGCCATTATTTGGTCCCAGTCCAGCCCTGACCTAGAGCCCTCAGAATTAGGAAGATTTCAGAAACCAGCACAGGGGATCTCGGGGTCCCCCCCAAAGAAAAACATGTTCCCAAGACCTCATTTCCTGATTATTCTTCTTATTCTTAAGGGTGTGAATTCAAAATAAGATGCAGCCAGTAATTCAGTTTGACATTTTTTTATTAAAATAAAATATGTATATAACTACAAAAATCCATTGATATTGTTTACTTTTTCTTCCTGTGCTTCTGAAGTGTGTAGCTAGCACTAGCAGCATGTACACCTGATATAGTGTAACTTCAGCCAACAGAAAACAAGCCCTTTCTAATCGTGCTGCCTTATGATTGGATAGTTACCTCATATCGGACTATAACTTACAATCCCTGCGAAGCAGCCACAGAGATACAAGTGGCGGATTGGAAATAAAACTAAAACAGAGTAGAGCTGCAGGAGAACGGAAAGGACATTTATAGTTGTAACTAGGTTGCTCGGCAGATCACTGGCCAGTCTAGTACTAAACAGCAAGCCAAGATTGATGAGCAGATAATGGGCCATCAGAGATGTGTATCTAGACGGTCCTAATTATGATTAAAAAGCCTTGTGCCGCAAGCCAGAATCCATGGCTTTTATCCACTTCGGGTAGACTGGATTCTCATTTATTCTCGGAGCAGGACAAGAACAGCGTAATAGCAAATTGTTTCACTCACTACACACTTTCAAAGGAAGGTATTTTTCTCCTTCTCTGAGGGTCAGTACATGAAAAGGATTGCAGAATGGATTAATATTGGATCCATTATATTGTGAAACATTCTGTTTCTACTGATAACAAATATGTATAAATCCATGTGATGCATGAGAAAATTCACATACATCTCATGGTGCCTCTTTCCAGACCAGTTATAAGGGTTATAAGGGTCGCCGAGTTATTAAAAATACATCAACAATCAAGGATGGGGAGTGGGGGTCCAGACCTTGACCAATGGATTGGCCACATTTGTCAAGATGGATTCAAAATCCAGTTGACTCGAGGGAATGAACACTGCTAAAAAAGCTGCTTTCGATAGCCACAAACCACAACATGTTAATTCAGCCTCAGATGTTACTTACTTGTAATGCAAGCTCAGTCAGAGGTCTGGAGATGCAGCCTGTTTGCCTGAGACCACGCAGAGAGAGACGCCATGTTGAGACCGCCAGAGCATTGCTACACTCTTCTCCTGCTTCTCATATTCTTTACATGCCTGTTTCCACAAGCTGGGTCTTTAAAGCAAGCCTCAGGCAGGTCCTGAATAAATGTTGGTTATTTGGTGCTGGAAAGGCTGAAAGGCTCCGAGTTTGAATCCCAATGTCTGTGGCCTAACCTGTAGTCATCCTTGGAAAAATCCCTAACCCATAGTGCTCCTTAATGACATTTATCTAAAATAATCTTGCTTTGGTGTCTGTTATCTTGATAAAAAAAAAGGCTGTTGATATTATCTTCCGGAGAATCCAGTTTCCCCGATTTTTTTCCCCCAGATTTAAAACTAAAAAGAATGATACCAACATAGGCACATAGGACAATTGTGGCTTCAATTCAAGTATGTATATCGTTGAAGTTCATTTGAAAGATAAACATGCATGATGAGAGAGAGAGAGAGAGAGAGAGAGAGAGAGAGAGAGAGAGAGAGAGAGAGAGAGAGAGAGAGAGAGAGAGAGAGAGAGAGAGAGAGAAAGAACACAAAAGTTAACAAACAAGAGAGATGGTTACTATACTTTACGTCTTTTTATCCTCTCCTTAAACACATAACAGTTCCCCTTCACCTGTGTGAGGAAGGAGGGAACCATTGTTCACTTAATATAATAATTCTTCTTCCTGTGATTTGAAGTCTACTTCCTGAATTAGTCATGGGTAAAAATGACAGGATAAGACGATAGTGGATTATATGAAAGATGCGAACATTTGAATGCATAATTCATTTGAATTCAACCCTAAATTCTGCCTTCATTCTACCTGCTTTAGTGAGGTGTTAATATTCAGTTTCACGGTTCATTTGACACACTGCCCAAATGGGTCTGTGATTATTCGGGTGGAAGGGACGGACCCTGTATGACGTTCAACAGGAAGAGTGTAAATCTGAGAAGGAATTAGGCTAATAGTCATTTGAGCGTAACGCCAAGATATGATTCACGCACAACATTGTTTTTGGAGGATTTCCACTTGAATGCCTCATTAGGCTTCGAGCTGCTTCGAGCAGATTTATTTTCTAACTTAATTTTGCCGGCCCCCCCCTCTCCGGTCCCTTCTGGCTAATCCTGTTGCTCATGCTTCTTCCTGGCCGTGTGGTAGTATCCAGGGAAGGCTTCAGGTTTAAGTGGACACCTGCTGAGTCCCATAGTGAACGGGTGTGTGAAGATCCGCATGTGAACAGGGTCAGTGGTCAGTCGTTGACCCAGATCTGTAGGGCTGGAAGATAGATGGGTCTAGACCACAACGGAACAGCATGTATAACGACAACGAGAAAATCTCCTGATATCACAGTGACTCTCTGGTCCCCATGAGGAGGATTATGTGCAAGAGGAGTGGGTTTATGTGTATGTGTGTGTTTAAGCATCTATGTGTGTGTGTGTGTGTGTGTGTGTGTGTGTGTGTGTGTGTGTGTGTGTGTGTGTGTGTGTGTGTGTGTGTGTGTGTGTGTGTGTGTGTGTGTATGTGTGTGTGTGTGTGTGTGTGTGTGTGTGTGTGTGAGTGTGTGGCCTTGCGAGTGTGTGTGTGTGTTCATGTGTGTGTGTGTGTTTGATCAGTGTCCTGTGGTTATTTCAACAGATACACATCGACATCTCCTCAGCCCACTTGTCTAGCCCGCAGGCTAACAGCTGGGGCCGGCCTCTCTCTCACTGCTCTGTCTTACCTGCTTGCACATCTCCCCCCCCCCCCCCCCCCCCCCAATGCCCTTTAGACCTTGGCCCCATTTAAACTCTATGTCCCTTTACATCAGGAGTGGTGAACCACAGACTGAATCTGAGCTAGTGTAACAGTTAGGAATTAAAGGTATCCATAATTATTCATTGATCTATCTAAAGAGGATTAGCGTGAAAAGCCATGCATCATTATGTTATTATATTCTAAATATTAAATAATTGCACCAAGCGGGGTCACTTCTATTCATCAATGACCTAGATTTAACAACCTAGATTTCCATCAAAACTCTATCTCTCTCTGAACACACATATATATATATATATATATATATATATATATATATATATATATATATGTTGGTGAACTATATTTATCTTGCCATATGCCTATCCCAGATATAGAACATCCTGCAAGTTGCACACACACACACACGCACACACCCAAACACACCCAAACACACACACACACCTACACACACACACACACACACACACACACACACACACACACACACACACACACACACACACACACACACACACACACACACACACACACACACACACACACACACACAAACACATAGACACAAACACATGAAAGTCACATTGAAAAAACAGAAAAATATCTGTGACTTTCTTGGAAGAGTGTCTGGGCAGAGGACGTGTGTACTGAGCTCCCAGCAATGCTGTAGGTCCCCATGGACAGCCAGCTGCTCCATAACACACTCTTCTCCCCCACCACCCCAAGGCCATGCTCATATAGCAGCCCCCCCCCCCTCTTCTCATGATCGCCACATGGGGAGCCCACACCCCCGTCTTGTCTCCTTTCACCTTTGCTGGCCAGTCCCAAAATGCCCCTCACACACACACACACACACACACACACACACACACACACACACACACACACACACACACACACACACAC
>NC_044062.1:15820171-15895171 GCF_902167405.1 Gadus morhua | reverse complement strand
ACAGACAGCAGACTGGGGCCACTGCCATTGATGTGCAAAAGGTATGGAGGGAAATTAGCTGAAGTTTAAGGTGACCCTTGTGAGTCAAAGGTCAGTTTCGCCTCACGCAATCAAGGGAAAAGTAAAGTCAAATAGAGTTCTTTCAAAGGATCAAAAGTCAGTCGCCGGTGTCCCTCCTTTTATCTCCCAGGGACCAGGGAAGGTCTCAGTCTTTTCCAATTCTGGTTGAACTTATGAGTTGTTGGTGCAAAGGTAACCTAGGGATACTCTTTGGTGTGTACGATGTTCCCTCCCTTCATGCGGCTCATGTTATCATTATCTAATGACACAACACACGCACACCCACCCACGCACACATACACAGCTATGATCTTACAGTAATTGCCTAATGTCGAAAACCGACGCCAGACATTATTCACATTTGAAACTGGTTAAATGGTCTTTTAATATTTGGCACTCTGATTTTGTGTTTTCACAAGGGAAATCTAGCAATTGGAAGATATGATACACCAATGTGTTCTGCCATTTCCACATTACAGAATAAACAAGTAACGCAATCAGTGTCCCAGTTGATGCATAAAGCAACAAAAAAACACTGTTCTGCCGCGGCTGTGGGGACTACATCTGGGAGGATCTCATTATCTTAGGATCTCCTGCCCATTTAAAGCCACTATATCAGCCTCATCTTTTGGAGGAATCAATAGCGGGCTGACCTCTTCATCTATCATCCAAGTATCGACCGATCCAGGATCGATGGGGCACACACTCGATTGACTCAACACACAAATGTGACGCGCCATACCAATCTTGCGCCCCCCTCAAGGTCTCGTGTTTCAAGACATATCGGAGGGGATCCCATACACCTATACACGCTACACTTTGCGCATCGACGTCCATCTGAGAATACACAGCATGCCCCCGGGAGCTTGCTGAGGGGCCTTCGGGTGCAATCAACATGGATGTGTCCCGTCAGGGGGTTGGGGGCTGGGCAGGGGCTGAGGCTAGGCTGGGCCGAGCTGCGCTGGATTTCACCTGAGCTGGGGCTCGGGAGCAATCAAGCCCAGGCAGCACATGCAATTCTCCACAGCCCCGACCCGTAGCCCTCGCACGCTCCTCCCTCCCTTAGGGGTGGTAGTGCATCAGACTCTGGAACTGGTCAATCTGCCACCCAATTGTGGTTCTCATCCCGCTGACCCTCATGTGCTTAGTTCTTCCTCTTTATTGCACCAGGTTGAAATAATTCTCAATAACAGCAGGTAGGCCTCGGGCGGACACACGCTGATGAGGTTCTGGTTCGGATTGGCAATGATATATACTTAACTGTATAGCTGACACTATCTTCCAATATGTATTAGTATACATATTCCTTTGTGAACAAGTAAAACAAAACAGGGTTGTTTCTTTCAAGGTGAAGAAAATTCCTGCAGAGGTGAGCCTGAAAGTTCAGAAACAAAAAAATGATCGATACAAATCTGAAATTAGTTTGTTGAGTTGGCGCCCTCTTCGGCTATAATAATAATGATAATAATAAATTAAATTTACATAGCGCTTAATATGGTACTCTAAGACGCTTACTTGCTATGAGGACCGCAAAACACACTACAGCCTATAATTCTCCCTTGGGATCCATGCCTCTTGCCGCTGCTGTTCAGAAGTTTGATCAACAGATCCCAACAGCCTTCCAGTGAGGAGGCTGGATGGATCTGTCCTTTTTCATGCCGATGCAGGGGCTGCATGTTCAGGGAGAAGTCAGTCAGTCAGTTTAGAGGATAGGCTAGGTGAGGGATTGGGGTGCTGGGGACCATGAGAGTTTTTGTTTGACAGGTGGCAGAGGGTGAATACACTAGTCCTGGGAACATCACTGGGCTCCTGCTGGTACCCCACTAGCATGTTGAATGGATGTGCACTGAGTGTGAGCGAGCTATACCCTCTGAACCGCTTAAACCCAAGCCTTTTTGAAGTGAGAAATTAGATGCATGTTTCTCCAACTGTGTGCGTCCAACTGAGGGATTTAACAGACGGAGCCATGCATTAAAATACCTACAAGGCAAAGAAAAAAGGATGTTCTGTCGTTCTCTGCTTTCAAGATCAGGGTCAGTCTTCCGATACTTAACATTAAAACAAATATCTCAAATCTCTTGGCCCAAAAAATTAAAAGCCATTCAAACGGTTCCAAACAGCCAATAACTTTGGACTGTTTGCCCGAGCTAAGCAGAAGGTTGGGCACTTTTAAACCGTCTGCCAGACCAAGGCGGTCAGGAGGTATGGAACCATCGCAGGCGATAAATCTCAATCTAAGTGGATGACCGCTGAGGTGTGACAGGTTGGCTTCCAGAAGAGGGAACCCGATCAAAGAAGGGGAGGAACGGAGGGAGAAGGGCCTGTGTTTCACCTCCAAAGAACAAGATATCTTCATCCGTAATGATCCAGATACATCATCTATACAGTTTATATATATATATATATATAAACACAGCTTTATCAACTTTTTTTTTTCAGATATCTTTCTCAATTTGAGTTTTTTGTGAGTAAAACTTCTTATTTTTTCTGGTTAAGAAAGGCCTGTTAAACCCTGAATTTTTTTAGTCCCTAGTGTTCCATAAAGTGGCAAACAACAATAAGAACATCGAACACATCTTTTGAACTGATTAAAGTTTCTTCAAGCTGCTCTATTTTAATAGTGTAAAATATGAACTCCTAATAGACTCTTTCACAGAGACTCATTATGGGTCTGCTTCTTATAAGCACCTGGGCTCTGGAACTACACTTACCTTCCCTGGGTTGGAATACTTCAGTGCCCTGAACATAGAAAGATGCCTACGATGACGCCTCAGAGAAAAGGGTATCATGTAGGACAAGCACAGGTGCCACTCATGACAATAATGATGGATCTGCTCCTCTTATGTACGAGGGAACAGAGTACACTACACTAGCTTTACTACAAGTTCCCTGGTGCATAACATGAGGAGACCCATAATTAGTCTTATGAGCGACACCCTTGTGCGTCCTAGGATGACAGCTTTGTCAGGTTCATTGGTGTTAGTGATGGACACTTCCTTAGGCATTCCACATCACATTTATAGACACATTCGATCCCTTGATACTGGTAATGGTGTAAACTAAGGTTTAAACAAACGTAAACCGGTTCAGGTACAAATAGCCTAGTCAAGATAATCCACCTACCTCATGGTGGCCGATAGACATGTTTGAAACTGCTTATTATTGTTATTTAAAATAAGTTCTGCTAAAAGCCTGAAAATAGAAAGACAGAGAATTTTTTCTCTCTAAACCCATCAGAGCCAAAGTTATCCGGGCCAGAAGCAACATACGGAGGCACTGTGTTTGCATAGCCACTGCAGAAAACACTAGATATCGAGCAGTATGTCTGTGGTTATTAAACACCTGACCAGTAATATCAAAGCGTCGTTAATGTTGGAGAGGTGGAACATGAAGCAGATAAAAAACGTCCTGGAGCATTATGTTCTCTAGTCATGGTTGGAACAAAGTCTTAGCTATGCTTAGAGCTCGAAACAACTTTTGATGTATTTCTTTGTCATACTGTTATTAATACATTTATAATCCCCTTTAGATTTCAAACATGTTTAATTGTGTAATATATTGGTGGTCCATCCACAGAAAATAGAGATGCCTCTGTGTCTTCATGTTTCTTTCTTTTGTTTTATATAACTGAATCCATTTCTTCTAGAGTAACAATAGGTTCAACTGCTTTTTATTGCAAAATGGAAGCCAGCTCTAGTTGAAATACTCGAATAGTAAGCCTATTATCAAACAATGGAGAACCTTTTATTGCTGCACAATAACATTACATTCCTGCTCCATACTAACTCATTAATGGGACACAAGAGATTCAGCGCAAACCAAAGATGAAATACAAAGTTGCAATTTTGTGTACTTTATGGATTTATAACTAATCACGATGAAGCGTGTGTGGTTCAGTGAAAGCAAAACAATAACGAACCACGGCCAGTAACACATGATATGTTTTTAATTGAATCGGAGCGCGGAGACCTTGTTGTCCGGGCATCAGCGTGAACGAGGCTCTGGGTGGGGGGACGCACGCGCCTCGCTCTTCCTCGAGGGCAGAGGGATGCTCGAGCGGCTGCGACTCTAAGGCTGTGTATATAAGAGCTTCCAAGATGCCACTAAACAGTCGTTTGTTCTGTTGCAGATATCGCTTTTCGAGACTTCGTTTCGGTCCGCCGCACCAAAGAAGGCTTTACTCTCTAGGTTTCGCGTTTAGTTTCCCCACGCTAAGATCTAAAGATCTGGACTGAGAAAGAAGAAGAAACGCGGTGGGTCTGCGGACTCCCGGGTCCACCATGCGCTTCATGAGACGCCCGACTCCAAGCGAGGAAGTTATCCAGAGAAAAAAAGTCCTACTTGCAAGAGTGTCACTTTTTTAAAACATAGACTTTAACCTGAAGCGTAATGCTACGGCTTTGTTATGCAGGAGTCTGCTAATATGAGAAACATGAAACAAGTAGCCCTAATTACAGGTGCGTTTATGGTTCATTTCTTGAGGGTTTGAACTTCATTTAGGTGACTCAGGCAAAGTCCAGAGCGTCTGGATAATGAACAATGGATACCGTGAGTCTTTCAGTGAACGGCGTTTCTTACACCGAAGCGCCCAAGATCTACGAGGCGGCCGACCTGCCGGACGACCCGTTCACCGGGCCCATCAAGTCCTTGGCTCCGTGGAACTTCACCTTCCTGGCTGTGCTCATGTTCGTGGTCAGCTCGCTGAGTCTGAGCGAGAACTTCCTGGTCATGTTCGTCACCTTTAAGTTCAAACAGCTCAGACAACCGTTGAATTATATCATCGTCAATTTAGCCATCGCCGACTTTCTCGTTTCGCTCACCGGCGGACTTATAAGTTTCCTGACCAACGCTCGCGGGTATTTCTTCCTCGGGACCTGGGCGTGCGTGTTGGAGGGCTTCGCCGTTACTTTCTTTGGTAAGTTGATGGACTTTTCTGTATAGATCTTCAAATGAGCGTGCTGTTTGTGTGTGTTACTGCTGTCAGCCTACTTATTTGTTGAAGCCCCTGTTGGTGTCATCATCAGGGCCGTTGAACATGAAAGAAAAGTAAAGCATCTCGACTAACCCCATATATTATCCAGCGTTAGGACAACTTCTGCATACTAGATTGTAACTTCGATCGCAGCCTGACGTCAATTCTCTGTCCATTAATTAGACGTTTGGGAATGGTCTAATGGCATTTTTCAAACCGTGCGCTTGGGTTGCAGGAAGATTATATTTATTTGACAGGGACTGAATACATTTAATTTTGTGTGAATGCATAGCCCTAACATGTATACTGTGGCAGATCAGAGAGAGGGAGTGGAGTGGTAAGGATTATTTGATGACAAGTGGTGCATAAAGGGGTCTACCACATGGTTTGGCGCGTGTTCTCAATGTATGCTCATGCCGAACGTGTGAGAGCAGCATGGGCAAAGAGAAACACCACCAATTAACCATTTTGCAAGGGTGAATTATCCATACATCCCGTATGGAGCAGCATTTATGCATATCCCAAAAAACAGTTGATTGAGTAGAGCCTACTTTTGGCCCTTTATTAAATTGAAAGCGATGATAAGGTTGGACTGCACATATAGTAGGCTATAGTATTAGCCTGGCTATTGCCAGACCAAGCTCCATCGTAGATTGCAGCATGTTGGTCTGAGGAAGCTGCTGTCATTTTCTTTAGCACAAGAGGCGTGATCAATGGGCCTAGTTCAAATGACTCTGTACGCAATTGGCTGCTTGCCGTCGATACTCTGTCGCAAAAACGTATTGAAACTAGTAAGAAATGTATTGATCTTCCCCAGACCCTTCTGCAGGGCGAACTCAAATCGCCGGCAGAATAGGCGGGGCTACCCCGTTTAGTTTAGTATATTATAGGGATTATTTGGTTATCAACACGATGGATGCGCGCGCAGAATGGTGGCAAAATTTATTTGACCGGTTGCCATATCTCCGTGTGGTTAATTAAAATGTGGTTATATGCTATAGATCCTATAGTATCTGTGGTGTAAAGGCTGGGACGAATTCTTAATTATAAATATTAACACTTTATGTTGAAAGTATGATGGACGACGCGATTTCCGTTGAAACGATGGCGCAGTGATTATTCTTCAAAACGAGAGCTGGTTAATTGTGAAAAATGAATTAAACTGTAATCAGACAACTTGGTTATATGCTATAGACCCTAGAGTATCTGTTGTAGAAAGGCTGGGACGAATTTCGAATTATAAATATGTAGGTTGAAAGTATAGACGTCGCGATTCCCATTGAAATGATGGCGCGTTATTATTCATCAAAACGAGAGCTAGTAAATTGTGAAAAAGGAATTAAACTGTAGTCAGACAACGCGGTTATATGCTATAGACTCTAGAGTATCTGTGGTATAAAGGCTGGGACGAATTTTGAATTATAAATATGTACAATCCATAACGCTAGCTCTCTGGCTCATAGCTCAGCAGACTAGAATACCTCCCGTTGGCAAGTCGTAGCAAGAGTCCTTCCTATTTATGAGAAAAACTTTATATTTGGATTTTAAAACGCATGAAAATATAAATGAATGATCTCAATTTCTTTTCTTTGGCAAGTGACCATGGTATAAGCGGGATAATGCCCTTCGAGGTGTCTACTGCACTACTACTTTTTGAGGGAGATGAACTCAAACAGAGTATACATTTAATAAGCATGCAATACGAATAATAAAAGCTTAAATATTAAAGTATTTGAATTGTTTTATTGTGTTGGCAAGCAAGAAGTAGAATAAATGGGATAATCAATCTTATTAAAAGGGTTTGTGCAACCAACCGCACAACAAGACATGATTGCGGCTCTTGTCGCATTGTCTCTCCTTCTACGGAGTGGCGAAGTCACGCCCCTTCCGGTAGTGCCCATGGGACCTATGAGATCTAAAAAAATATGAATGGGTTTCAATGGAGAGAAAGTAATTATTTTCTGGTCCCAGTCTTTATATGCCCTGGATTACACATATGTTGTTTGTGGATTTAAATGATAATTTCTCATGCAAAGAAAACTAAAAATGTTCGTGAAGAAGTTTGATAATTTTAGGTTTTATGTGAGGCCGCTTTGTGAACTACAGCTCTTCGCTGCTCTCGACGCATATGATATACGTCACCACACCCGCCCTTGGAACTCGGCACAGAGATGGCGATCTCTCTGCCCCACTTCACCGCTTTTTCCAAGGGGAGGATAAAAGCATCGAAAGAGGTGAAAACCATTATAAGTCGGGGCACGTGCAGAGTTTCAGTTATGCCGATGGGAAGATTGTCGGTCTTCTCCACGCCAGTCGCAGGGAGCGTGACGTCACATACGAGCCGTGTAGTCTTTCTCGTTGTGTATTCTCTATAGCCTTTATCTGAACAATTGCACAATTAACGGTCGAACTCTTTGCATGAAAAATTATCCTTTAAATTCACAAACAACATATGTGTAATCCAGGGCATAAAAAGACCGGGACCAGAAAATAATTATTTTCTCTCCATTGACACCCATTCATATTTTTCGATCTCATAGGTCCCATGAGCCCTACCGGAAGGGGCGTGACTTCGCCACTCTATAGGTAGTAGACCGTGATGGGTTTTCAAATTGGCAACTCATTGCTTGCAATTATTCAATGCTGCTGACAACATGCCAGCCAGCATACCGCTACGCCGTCCACCCTTTGGGGCAGAGACCGGGGTTGGTCAGTCCAATAAACATAATGTGGTTTACTGATAACATTCTTCACGCTTCGCACAAGTCCAACCCAAAGTGGCAGAGACAACCATCCCAGCATCCCGTCTTGTCTCTCTTCCAGGGATCGTTGCCCTTTGGTCCCTGGCCGTGCTGTCGTTCGAGCGCTTCTTTGTGATCTGCCGCCCCCTGGGGAATGTGCGTCTGCGGGGCAAGCACTCGATGCTGGGCCTCCTCTTCGTCTGGACGTTCTCCTTCGTATGGACCTTCCCGCCCGTGCTGGGCTGGAACAGCTACACTGTCAGCAAGATCGGAACCACCTGCGAGCCGAACTGGTAAGCAGGGGGACACAGTGGGAGGCGCTGATTTTAGGGGTGAGTGGGAAACTATCTAACTTTCCATCTTTCGCGTGTGATCACAAAGTGGGCCCCCTTGGATTGAAGGGGAATTTGGAGAAAAAAACGGTGCTGTTTAATTTCAAGGTTGTCATGAATCAAAGCTGTGACCTGTTTGTGGAACGAAACCTTGGTTTCACACACAGAGCCACATGGATACATGGCACAAACACACACACACACACACACATGCACACTCAAACATAATCATTCACAAATGCACCCAAGCACAAACAATGCAATAGATCGAGACACATTCTTCTTCCTCTCTGTTTAAGCTGTGTTCTAACACCAATGGTGTAAAAGGGCCTTGTATATATTTTTAAGTATCTCAAGAATCATGTCAGCGTTGACCTTGGCCTAAGGGTGCATTCTGGGAAATGCCATTGAAACGCCAAAAACCACAGATAAAGGAGAAAGAGGGTTATTGTGGCTGGTGGTTATAGGAGGGGACCCAGGTGCTGTCGTTCAGTTAAGGAGAGCTATTGCACAGATGAAACACAATGGGGGAAACCGGTTGAGACATCAGCATTAGGGAAGAGGAAGCTGGTGGATTGTATGGATGACCCAGTCTGCCTCTGGCTACACTACACACCGCTTGGCTACTGTCACCAATCATTTAGCCATCATTGACTCCTCGGCAGGTTCTGCAAACAAAACTGGTGTTCCGGGAGGGGGAGACAGGGGGAGAGAGTTACAATGAGCCTAGCCACACAAAGAACTGTCTGTGACTGTTGCTGATCCAATTAGAATTTGTCCTTTCATGCCGGTCGAAGCGTCCATATGCCGTCTGTGCAGAAGGTTACCGGAGGGCAGGTGAGGAGGGCAACAGCAGAGGCACATCTCCCTTTTGTGGAAGCTTTGAAAGGGTGAAACATGTGAGGGACAGAACGAGTGACATCCAGTAATAAATAGGAAGGGGCCGCGATTGATATACGGTCTCACCCCCAGGGTTTCCTATTTGCATCCTCTTCAAATCCAATCCATCACATTTGACCTGCTGATTAACGTTATTGTCACATTTGAAAGAGCATGTTGATCGCACACTAACATGCATGTGTGTGTGTGTGTGTGTGTGTGTGTGTGTGTGTGTGTGTGTGTGTGTGTGTGTGTGTGTGTGTGTGTGTGTGTGTGTGTGTGTGTGTGTGTGTGTGTGTGTGGAGTAGATGGGGTAGATTAACACTTGTTTTATTTAGAAGTTTATTGAGCAGGGACAAATACATTGTACATTGTTTCATACAAAATATAAAATAGATGCCATGCATGCAGGTTTCTAGTCAAGACTAATTTGCAACCCCTGTCCCTGGTTAGGCCTTTACTAAAAGTTACACATGAATAAAAATACAGAAGACATCATATACAGGAGACATGACAAGACAAAAACAAGGACAATGATTGCGTGTGCGGACACGCGCGCCCATATGCGTGCGTGTCAATGTTCACAGGTTTTATTCAGTTTCAACCATTGTTTTACTTGTGTGTTAAAAACCTTGAGCTCTGTCAATGTTTTGATTTCTGATGGTAGTGTATTCCACAGTTTAGTGCCTAATGCTAGAAACGATGATTGTCCGAATGTGGTTTTGCGCTTCGCTGTTCTACAATTTCCGCTCGTTGCACCCCTGGTTCAAATTCTACTGTTCAGTTTGTTTATCAATTGGCAGAGTATTTCTGGAGCAAGGTTGTTCACACACTTGAAAATTTGTTTTAAAAAATGAAAAGCTAACAAAGCTGTCAAATCCCAGTAAATTGTGTTTCTTTCAAATTTGGCAATGATGCCATCTAGTAGGTTTCTGATCCATTATTTTAAGTGCCTGTTTGTATAATGGTTTTATTGTTGTTTGGTTGGCTTGACCCCTAACGGTTATACAACATGACAAATGGGAAAATATCATCTGGTATGCATAAATTGTTGTGCTGCCTTGAGAGGTATATATTTTCTTAGAAGGTGAAAGCAATTTAAGTTGGTCTTGACGGTCTTGCATAGCTTCTTAACATTTCTGTTTAAATTAAGCTGAGAGTCTAAAATAATACAATTTGAACTCATCTACTTCGCATCAATCTTTACTCTGGAATTTTCAATGGCTTTTCTTTTAATTCAAAAGCACATTGACAGTGTCTTTTTATAATTTTAAGTCAAATGATTGTTTCTGAGCCACTGGGATACACCAGACATCTCTTCTGACAGAGTTTTGGCTGCCAACTGAGTCGTTTTTGCAGACACAAATACCACGCTGTCGTCTGCATCCATTTGGCATCTGGCTTTTTTACAACTGTCTGGTAAATCATTAATATATAAGCTAAAAAGTAAGGGGCCTAAAATAGAACCCTGTGGAATTCCCATTGAACAAGTCTGTACAGTTGACAGGGTAGAATTTGATCTAACTAGAGCTGTCCCAAATGATTATTTTTCAAACGATTAATCTAGCGATTATTTTTTCGATTAGTCGACTAATCTAACGACTAAATTTACGATTCATCTAATGATTATTTTTTCAGTTACCGATTATTTCACATTACTTCATCAATGTAACTTTTCACACAATATGGATATCAAAACATTTGTTGTTAAAATATCAACATTTATTAAACATTTCTTTAACATGCCACTTTTTTGTGCAATAACATTGTGCAAACACGGCACTTAAATTGTGCAAACTGCAAAATAGTGCATTTTGATGCCATATGTAGTATCTAACAAATGAACAAAATAAGTCAATCAGGAGGAATATACCAAATATAAAAATACTCCCTCTCTCATTGTGCAAACTGAAAAATAATGCACTGCCACCTCAGAGACCCAACTTCGAAAAGGATTTATGTAATTTAAATTGTCAACTTGTAGTGTGTGTTTACTACTTAGAACTTGTTGATAGATCGTGGAATTTCGACAGTCAACTGCTAGAATAGAACTACATAACATGACAAAAGTTCTCTTACTACTTAGAACTGGTTGCTAGATCATGGAATTTCGACAGTCAACCGCTAGACTAGAACTAAATAACATGACAAAAGTTCTCTTTTCACCAAAGTATAAAATCCGAACCCGACAAAGTCTATTCATAATATTGTAATGACCACGGAAGAGGCAGTGAATGAAGTGATTAGACAGCTTATTAGATACCTAATAAACCATTGGAACACGCAAGACCGGTCACCATAGCAACGCTGGTAAACAAACCCTCGGAGCTCGGCTTTAGGCCGAGTTTTATACCACCAGCCTCTGTACTCCTGCTACTGCTTGCCGCCGCCATTGTTATGAATATAAACGATTGGCGACTATCGTTCTGGTGCATATTTACCGCCACGACTTGAGTGAGTGGGGGGGGGGGGAGGCGACACGTCGACGCAAATTATCCATGTCGACGAATTTTTGAAGTCGATTACGTCGACTACGTCGAATAGTCGTCCCAGCTCTAGATCTAACCCAGTGCTCTCTATGTTTAAGATATGATCAGAACAAAGCAATTGGCTCATCTGAGAAATTAAATGTTTTGAGTTTATTAAGGAGAATTTCATGGTACAGTGTCAAAGGCTTTTTTCAAATCCAAGAATACTGCCACCACTACATTGCCCTCATCTAACAACTGTTTTATAGTTTCTGTGAGGTAGCAGTTTGTCAACTCTGTTGAGTAGGCCTACCTTGCTCTTAACCCAAATTGTTTGGGGTGCAGTAGATGTTTATTTATTTATTAAGTAATCAACAAGTTGTTTAGCAACTGTTTTCTCAAGAACTTTTGAGTGCAGGCAAGATAGAAATCGGCCTATAATTAAAAACCAGGTCAGGTGAACCAGACTTGTGAATGGGAGTTAGAATTGCCTTTTTCCAGGGCTCAGGAAATGCATTACTTCTGATGGAGCAGTTGACAACATGAGTCACTGGCACTTGGACAACAGAACTGTGTTTTTTAATAATTAAAGTATCCAATCCAAACTAATCCTTAGCCTTAGATTGCCATAACTCCTTAATAACATTACAAATCTCACTTTGATTTACCTCTTTAATATGAAAAGAAGTTGAGAGATCTCTCTGTATATCATCAAACTCCATTGGTCGAAATTTAGTTGCCAGTTCCCTAACTGATTTAGTGAAAAATGTATTAAATTCATTTGCAATTTCCAATCCATCATTATTACCTAGTTTTTGCCATACACAACTCCTTTGTTACCTAATTTCTTTAACCTTTGAAAATAAGTGTGTCTGAATTAATTCTGGTTACCAATGACTGTTTGAGTGCAATATCCCTTTTCTTCATTAGTCGGTGAATATCCTTATTTAACCACGGTAAAACCCTGGGACGACTTGGCTTTCTCAATTTCTGAGTGTATTTCTGGATCAGATTAGTAAATGTTTTCATCATTGTATCACAACAGGTGTTAACATTGTGAGATTGTATAGCACCATCCCAAGAAATATTCCGTAAGTCGTTTTCAAATTGTGTTGTTTTGTTCTTTGGAATACCTACAAACTCTGGTTTACCATTGCACCAGGATTTTAGAAGTTTTTTGGTTCGTTTTCTAACTATTAAAA
Source organism: Gadus morhua (assembly GCF_902167405.1). Taxonomy (NCBI): domain Eukaryota; kingdom Metazoa; phylum Chordata; class Actinopteri; order Gadiformes; family Gadidae; genus Gadus; species Gadus morhua. Next base: position 15,882,517 of record NC_044062.1, on the reverse strand, counting down.
CCATATTGTGGTCAGACAGGCCTGTGATTAAATTGTATGTCTTTGTCACTCCCTCAATTCTATTTGTAAAGACCGGGTCAATGAGGGTTTTGCTGACTTTAGTTAGTCTCGTTGGTCCTTTGATCATTTGCTGAAAATTATGCTTTGAAGAGATTGTTTTTAATTTTTCCTTGCTGCCTTTGTGCAACCAGTTTATATTACAGTCTCCCAAAAATATAGTTTCACAGCTATAATTTAGTTGTTTAAGTAGTTAGTCTAGATCCTGGTAAAATGAGGCACCATGTGATGGAGGATTATATAGGGTTACAATATTGAATTTCATTTTTGTTAACAACACAACATTAATAGCAATACACTCCAAAGGTGTGTCCAGATTAATTTCAATACATTTAAAACTCTCTCCTTTATAAATCATTGCTCCACCCCCCCTACCAATCAATCTATCTTTCCTAAAGCATACATAACCTGGTACATCAATCATATGTGTTGGGATATTACAGTTAAGCCAAGTTTCAGTCAAACATAAATAATCTAGATTGGAGTCTGTTAACAGGTGTTGAACCTGATCTTGTTTTGAAATAATACTTCAAATGTTCAAGTGTCCTCCTACAATTCCCTTTGGTTTGGTCTTTGCATCCCATATGACCTTTGCATGATTTACAGTCTGGAAGAATCTAAATTGTCTCTGTTTACCTTCAGCGCGACCACTGTGTTTGCATGATTCACTGATTGCATGTTTCACTGCATATTTCCTCCCTGTTGTCGTGTGTTGGTATGAGCAAGATGGTTCTGACACTGTTGGTAAACTAAAGTCGGCAGCATGAGGAGTGGAATCCTGGGTGTGCTGTTGTGGGTCAGGCAGCAGTTTCAAATGAAGCAGGTCCGTGGGTTCCTTCTCTCCTGTCGAAACATGCTGCACCTGCATTTCTTCAGCTTTGTCTAATGTTCTCTGATGATTGATAGATTTTCTGGGTGAGAAGTGAAGTCACTGTTGGCTCTTGGTAGATCAGCAAACGACTCCATGTGGAAAAGTCCATTGGTTCTGTTCCTCCGGTGTTGACATGACGCACCAGCGTTGTTTCAGCTGTGTCCAGTTGCACATTCTGAACAGGGCTTAAATTTGTTACTGGACCAGGGTTCAGCTGGATATCCCCTCTGAGGACCCGTACACACGAAGCCGAAACGGGCGAAACCGTTACGGTTTCGATCTATCCGGTTTCGGAGTATCTCCGTAAAGACGGAGTCAAGCGTAACCGGGTAGATCTGTAGAAACACTGTAGTACACATTCCAGGCCCATAAGGGGCGCTGCTTCTGCTACAGAAAGCCAGAAGAAAAATAAATAAAAAGAGGAGGCGAGCATGCGCATAAAGGGTGAGACTCCGCGGGCTTAACAGTCATTGGCTAGAGGGTCGATGACCCTCTAGCCAATGAAATCGGCTTCGCGTGGACTAAGGCCCCGTCCAGACGAAGCCGATTTCATGGCGAAACCGCAAAGGTCTTGCACGGTTCGGCCTTCCATACACACGAAGCCGGCGAATCCACTGACCGAAACCGCCAACTTCTGAAACCACCCTCGGAGGTGGTTTCAAATCTACCCGGTTTCGTTTTGGATTCGTGTGGACGCCTGAAACCGACTGAAACCGTAAACCATGACGTCATCACCCCACCCCTCGACCCTCTAGCCAATGACTGTCAAGCCCGCGGAGTCTCAGAACTCACAACAACAAGGATTTCTGTAGCAGAAGCAGCGCCCCTTATGGGCCTGGCATGTGTACTACAGCGTTTCTACAGATCTACCCGGTTTCGCTTGGCTTCGTCTTTACGGAGATACTGCGAAACCGGATAGATCGAAACCGTAACGGTTTCGCCTGTTTCGGCTTCGTGTGGACGGGGCCTAAGTAGCTGCAAAACCAGTAGAGTGCTGTAAGCATGCCATTTGCTCCTCTTCGTGATTTGTTTACTGCCTTTTTCATTGCTGTATAACTTAAATTTTGGTGTGTTATTCAGAGGAGTAGGAAGTCCAGAGGTATACTGATTTCTAGCCAAACAAAGACCTTGAACAGGTGGAGCAATCAGAAGCCACAGGCAAAGTAACAGTGTCCAAACACATCCATTTTCTCTGTACCTGTTTATTTGAATCTTGGCTTGGATTCAGGTCTTTCTTTGAGGTAGAGCATTTTTGTTGAAACACATTGGTTAAAACTGTTAGAAACTGATTAAAAAAGATAAAAGTAAGGAGAGGTGTGGAGCCTAACAAACCACACCTGCTCTTGGCCGTGATTTTTTCTGATCCCCAACTGCACTTACTGTTCATCTTGTTTTTACAAGCACACACAGACTCACCAGTTCCCCTTTTCCCTGGGAAGATGGATAATACAATTTGATCTATTTTGGTTGTACATAGGTTGTCATGGTAATTACATGATTAGATTTCATCATTCCCCCTGGACCTCTAATAGTGTCTGTAGGGTTTGCCACAGTTGTTAAAAGAGGCTCCTTGGTTAAGAGGTCGACTGATATTGGATTTTTAAAGGCTGATATAATAACATTAGTTTGGAGCAGGAAAAGGCAGATAGGTAGGGGTGTAACGATACATGTATTAGTATTGAAACGAATCGGTACGGACGTCACGGTTCGGTGCATGGATTTACACGGAGAATACACGGTATAAAATGTAATAAAACTGCCGTGCGAATTAATCAATGTAATGCCGAACTAATGTTAGATCTGCGATCTTCACGGACAACTGAGACGCCTGAAATGGTGCCGGCAAGTTCAAGCTACACACACATTCCGTTGATTGGTCAACAGAATCGCACTACCATGAGACAGGGGGATAATAAACAAACACATTATCCGTAATGTATTTATGGACGGCGAAAGCTTCGTTTATTGAAAAAAACGTTGCACAAAAGTTTGCCATCCTTCTTGGACGTCCTACATTGTTGATCTTTGCTCATTGTGCGCGTTCTTCTTTTTCCTTCGATTAATTACGAGGCTACACTATGTCGGGCTGCTATGAGGTCACAATGCTAACATAGCTGCTGCGGCTATTGCGATCCGGTTTAACCCCCACCTTAATGCCTCCGACGTCCTTTGACGGACGGTGCAGTGGGCACGAGGGGTACTGTCGGCGGGGGAAACGCGAGCCGTAACTGAGCTGCACCGAAACACACCTTCACTGATTACTGTTGGAACACGGGTTGGAGGCGGTTTTAAGTATTGCAGTTGCGGGTAGGGGGAGATGCAGGTTTGCAAAATAAGACCTGTGCAGGACTCTGGCACTGGCACACTAACCGCAGGTCGGAAGAACGAGTCAATAGTTCGCGAATTGTTCAAATACACATAGCAGGTTGTGAAATCTTTCTCCTTCTCACAGAGATGTTTGCGCTCGCTCGATATTTAATCTCTAGGACCCTCCCCCTCCACACATTGGCCACTAAGAGTGGCCATTCCCTATCCTTCTCACACTCATTGGCCTGCTACAGATTCCGGATTCGTTGACGCACCCCTTACCCGTTTAACGTGTAAAAATAAATCTTACCCTGCGTTCACACCAAAAGATGCAAAAAGTTGACGCTCGTCGTGATCCCATTCAAAGTGAATGTAGAGACGCGTTGCTGCTTTGCTGCCGCAGCATTTGCTGCCGAGAAAACGGGCAGCAAAACTTGATTTGCGGCGCGTCAAAATGTGATTTGCGGCGCGGCATGCCCGTGCCCGCTGCCGGGCACGCGCCGTATTTTGCGGCGCGTCAAATGCTGCTCGAGTTGAAATATTTCAACTTTTGACGCGCCGCAAAACCTTTGCCGCGCCGCAAAACTTTTGACGCGCCGCAAAACTTGATTTGACGCGCCGCAAAACTCAGGCGTCAACGCGTTCGGGCAGAAAATGCATCTTTTGGTGTGAACGCAGGGTTAGGCGTCCTCTACCCCTATAGTATAACACTACGGTGTGATGAAACGTTATTTTAATCCTTTATGGTATCGTTATGTCTGGATAGGTATGACTTGGAGAGTGGTAAATGTTCAACACATGGTTTTTTTTTTAGAAACAAGGTTGCACTCTGGAGGTGGTTCATGAAGAATCTCTCGTGGCTGCTAGGGAAAGTGTCATGCACACAGGTACAAGGCCATAAGCCAACAGAAAATCAAATAAAAGGCAAGATATTTACAACACAAAACATTAGAATGTCGGCATCTCTAAATGGACAGCGCCTTCAATTTCTGTGCCAAAGCTCATTGGGTCAATGGAGGGCTGTACTAAAAGGAGAGCATCACTTTCTTGTATTTCACACCATTTCGATTTCTTTTCTGAAGAATTTTGGTCTACAATGGATGATGTTCTGTGGTTTATCCCTGGCCAGGATCGGATACTTCTGTTGTGTGTCCCGTTTTATGGTTACGCCATTTACAAACCATTAATGTTCCCGGGGATTTATTTTCATGAATGGATTGTTTTGTGGCTGGGTTATTTGGAAGAGGGGACACCAAATTGTTAAGTCAAGTAAAAGTTGAATGTTTGATTTTTCCTCCCTTTCTGTCAGTTTTTTATCTTGAACAAGGAGCTGATAGTGTTGTATATTCGAGAGATGACGTTTGTGGGGAGAAATGAACTGAAAACAGTTCAGAAATGAATTTACTTGAATAAGCCCAAATTTTCTAACCCTATCGCCAGAATAATGCGTTGAAGGTTTTTTCATTAAGTGGAGAATTTCCTTCTGAAAAAAAGATCTCTGATGTAGCCTACATTGAAAAAGTAATTCAAAGTCTGACATGCATTTTTAGCTGCCCCACTACCAGTCAGGTCCACAACTATAAAAAACATTTCTCAGGTATACAATGACTATACACAATGCCTTTGTGTATAGAGCCTCCATGCAAAACGGAGATACACGTTCACAATAGTTTGTAAAATGTCCCATCTGTGCTGAATAATCGGTTGAACTCTACCTCATTTAATCCAACTCAATTGATGTGCAACACAATTGAGCTCCTCTTTCTAACCAGCTAAAGGCCATAATTGCCAGAAATAGCCTCTCCGGTCCAGAGCTGTACTGTAGGAATCACGGGTTCTATAAACCGGCTTTCAGCCCTTGAAGGAGCTGTTGATGAGGAATGTGCTTGCTTTCTGGGGCTGAAGCAAAGAGATCTGAGGACCACATCGTCTCACGACATGTGTTGCGTGTGGCATGGTGGAACAGTGGTTAGAAGTTACAGCACCGATGGCCTGGGTTGGAGACCTTTCTTTGTGGAGTTTGTCGGTTCCTCCCTTGTTAAGGTGGGTTTCCTCCTGGTGAGTCAGTTTCGTCCCACACCCTGAAGACACACATGTTGTCGGGTTCATACTCCTTCTTTGGCACTTGACCAAGGCAGCAGCTGTAGACCTGCAGTGGGTCGCCAGGTCTGCAGTATGAAGAGCTGCCCGCTGCTCCGAGTGCTGTAGCTAGTGCAGGGTCAAATGCAGAGCACTACTACATGTGAAATCATAATTAAATTATAATTGAACTAAAAAGGTTCAAATACACACAATATTACAAAGAGAGAGTTTTATCACTTGTCTTTATGCTGTAGTGCGTGTGTCTCTCCATCTGTCGAATACTCCAAATTCAATGCACATTGTGATACCGTCAATGATGCAGTTGACCATAAATGACCATTGCATTGAAGCGCAATTCTGTTTTTCTGCTCCCCCCTTCCCCGCCCCCCTAACAGGTACTCAACCAACATGGTGGATCACAGCTACATCATCACTTTCTTCGTCACATGCTTCATTCTGCCTCTAGGAGTGATCATTTTCTGCTACGGCAAGCTCCTACAAAAGCTCAAGAAGGTCAGTCCACAACATTTTTAGGCTATTGCTTATAACTATTACAGAGATAAATGAGGTAATTTCAACATGGGCCTCTATAGTTCAAAGTGAAGCCCTTTTTTTGGCCAGTTCAAGTCTAGTTCAAGGTTGATAAAGTGTAACCCTATTTTAATTGGTGTAACTCTGAACAAAACAACTTGTATAGATGACAATGTCAGTCACAGAGAACTATGTTCTCTGAACAAGGGTTTTCAAAGTCAAAGTCACCAACTGGTGACAAACAGTGTTAGTTTTGCTGCTGGCATGTTTTAAGTGGTTGTTGTTCAAGATGTTATCTATCACCTCGAACAAATGTTAGAGATGCTGGACCACGTTTCATCTTGATGTTGTCCCGATCCAGAAAGCGCTCGCAAAACAATGTTTTGTTGACCTCAGCTGTTATGGCAAAAGCATGACAATAGAATACACAGTAGCAATGACAGACTCTAATTCACCCCCATTTATTACAACAGACTATCTTTCTATCGACTATTTACTACGAAGTATATACATTTATTGCAGACACGTTTTATTGTAAGCGACCGAAGCGAATTCAGTTACAGTATAATGAACCCTTTTTGTTCATTATACTGTGTCATCGATGGACAATCACAGGTGTCGCTCATAACTCTAATCACGGGACTGCTCCTATGCACCAGGGCACGGGTAGTAGGCTCAACTAGTAAAGGTTAGTCTCCTCACCGTGCCCTTACATTGAAGCAGGTATGGTAGGCCACAGAAATCGGGATGTAGCCCACCCTTCCCTGTCCCACCCGCCTGTGTCCCGCCTTCCCCCCCAGGTGTCCCATGGCCGCCTGGCCACGGCCCGGAAGCCGGAGCGGCAGGTGACGCGCATGGTGGTGGTGATGATCGTGGCGTTCATGGTGGGCTGGACGCCGTACGCCGCCTTCTCCATCGTGGTGACGGCGTGCCCCACCATCCAGCTGGACCCCCGCGTGGGCGCCATCCCCGCCTTCTTCTCCAAGACGGCGGCCGTTTACAACCCCGTCATCTACGTCTACATGAACAAACAGGTAGCTGTGGCCCGGGGGCCCGCGCTCCGTGCTTGTGTGTGTGCTGTGTCCCTGTGTATGCGGCGGGTCTGTGCGGGTGGGTGTAGCTGTGTGTGTACGAGGGGGGTTGCCTGTATGGGGGTGTGTGTGGCAAATGTCATCCACGAGTAAATGAACCTGTAGCCTTGGGGTTAGTTGTTGTCTCTCTCTTTAGTTGTATGTACGTTGGTACCTGTGTTTGCGTGTGTGTGTGTGTGTGTGTGTGTGTGTGTGTGTGTGTGTGTGTGTGTGTGTGTGTGTGTGTGTGTGTGTGTGTGTGTGTGTGTGTGTGTGTGTGTGTGTGTGTCCTACATCCTGAAAAAAGAAGGACTGGAATGAGGTGGGAGGGTGATGATGCTGTGTGGCCTTAACCCCTGGCTCCGCAGCTGGTCTCGTGATGTCTGTTCATTAAAGTATGGAAATGTGCTTTGCCCCTTGTCCATGACACCATTTGCTGCCTGGCTGGAAACACTGTGTGGATCGGTGCACACGTACACACCAGTGTACGTGTGCAACTAGTTTACACGAGTGTGCCGGATAGAGAGGGCGAGACAAATGCTGACCCAAGGGAGGCACGGTACCACTGTTTGTACGGAACACATTAAAAGGCCTGTATGGAAGGTGTCGGTTGATGGATTTTCTTTTACGGTAGTTGCTGAGTTTTAGGTTGTTTCTCAATAATGCATGGTGTATGAATAAATGAAATGTGAAATCCAGAGAGTACAATTGTCCAAGCCTGGTGCTTTAATAATATATTAGATCCCTCTAGTTTGCTGCGGAGGTTTGGAGATTGTAACCGAATTGGTGCTCACGGTCTGGTTCGATAATTACTGTGCATTATTTGAGCTTGTTGGCTTGTTCAACGTTAGGACGCCAAATTACTCTGAACATTTTAATTGGGGGAATTGAGTGCCCCGACAGAATCACCTGCAGTTCAGATTATGCTGAAATACAACCGTGAAATGTTTTACCTCCAAACCAAATAATTACTCATAGATATATGACTGAATTATATCCTCAGAGGCATATGCTTAAATAAGTTCAAGGCATTAGAAAAGGGCACGCTATTGAAACAGGCTTTGTCAACGCAAAACAGCATATAGGACAAAGTCATGTAGTTTCCTCTTTAAAACCACATCAAGGGTCTATAAAAGACTTAAGTGCAAATACTGAGGATTTGGAACGTATTTAATCTCCCCACTGTGTACTAGTGGCACTCACTATTTATCCCCGAAGGCTCCCAGATGTCCTTATTAAGGAGCAAATGGAATTCAGACTTAAAACAGGCATTAGGATGTCTAGACAACACTTAATTGACAGGGGAAGTCCCATGTCCAGGTACAGTGTCCTTGAGAAGACATCCTAAAACAAGGGCACTTCTGCTTTGAAGCGCTGCCACATAGACCCTGACCCACATGGTAGAAACACACAGACACTCGCACACATGCACTCACACAAGCATGTCTCAAGGACGATGCAACACTACTAGAGAGCACAGCGCTATCGTGTCGACGCGTGTATTTCAGCCGGTTTGAACACTGCTCCCCGGTTGTGAGGCGTGTGTGGATTGCAATGCTCCCTGTTTTATTCATGAGCATCCATTATAGGCTTCCCAGGGTTTGCAGTCACCAAGCTGTCAGAGTTGGTTATCAGAATATAGCGAGAGCCCCACACATCCCACGGGAGGGTAGAACAGGGTCACAGGGCTGCCGCTGCTTGTTCTATTTCCTCTTTATTGGACATGTGTGCGAGGGGAGGAGTGGGTGCCATGTGAATGGTACCCAATCCATTGACTTCAGCGCCGCTGAGGAAGATCTTGGGCTTCTAAGCGTGGTCAGAGCTGGCTCAACTACTTACCACAGTCAAAGGACGTCAATTCTCTCTTTCTTTCTTTTTTTTCAGTCTCCTCTTATCTTTCCAGCATCTCTATCCACAGGCATGCAAACTAGTCACCTTTCGGCGAAATTCGCCGTTTTGAAGACAAAATTGACCACTTGTGTGATTCGTGGAGATCCGTTGAGAAAACATTTTGGGGGGGGGTCTGATGGCCAGCCATGGAGTCCTTGTAGTGCCTGCTAATACATTCTCAATGGAGAGGCGAGTGGACAGAGAGAAGGCGCAGCATTCTGTCAGGCGGCACGACAAGTGGGCGCACTCCTGTGGAACTGTCGCTTCCGTGCTCGTCGAACGCATGCACCCGCATGCGTTCGAAGCCGCGCGGACATCCGACAGCGCGAGCGGAAAGTCGCCTACCATCTGAAACGGCCAAGCGTGAGCCCAGCGGAGCCTTTAAATGCCTCGTTTCCACCGAGCGTTTCCACCGCCGACAGTACCCTCATGGTAGGCCGGATGTCGATCGCCGCGGCAGCTACGTAAACATCCCGAAGGTGAACGACGAGAACTGATTCCGAAAACAAAAATAACAAAAATGGTCACGTAAATAAAACATACAAACGAACATAGCTTCGTCTCCCCGCGACCTTATATTATCTAAAAGGTTCTCATCGATTCAGCCAATGAGAGTGCAATCACGTTGCCATGGCAACACGAGGGTAAACAAATGATAAGGCACCACCACACAAGTTAAGTAACGATCGCTGTAGGCTTCAATATCATGCAAGCACCTTGGTTTTCTTTTTATTTTGTTCTACATCATAATTGCATGCTTTAATAAAGTATTGTCTTCTTTAATAGGTCCATGCTCCACCTCCTTGTTCGCCCAAGCTAACGTTTTACGCGACACGTCCATTGTCCAGAATAATACCTCGCGGTTTGTTTTTATCCCCATGTCACGCCCACTTTTGGCGGTGGAAACGCGAACCGTGCCGCAACTTTGCGAACCGAACCGAACGCACCCTCCGGTTGAAACGCGCCAAAAGAGAATTTTTCAGCGGGTCACCAGTTGTGTTGATACATACTAGTCGATATAGCCGAGAGAAGTCGCTCGAAAGCGGGCCCTTGAGACACTGGTCCAGACCAAGAAGAAAAATAAATAATGGCATACTCCTATTGCCCTGTCCTCCCACCTCTTTTTATTCTTCTCAATATTCTTTCTTAATTTTGTAATAAATTATGTACCTATTGGGGCTGCCCTTGCACATAATAAATTAATGCTTTGTTCTTAATTGTGCACAGTCCTGTAATTTTTTTTAGCTTGTGACTAACCCTAATACATTAAAAAATGTAAAAGAAAACTCCCCGGAGTATAAACCTGGAACCCTATAGTGGGTCTGTGTTTTTCTCAGCTCACGCATCATTCTCACCTTTTTCACCCCGAGCCAGTTTGCATGCCTGATCCAGTGCTCCGCTTCACGTTCTCTACGCTGATGGAGTTATAAGTATAGGGCTCTCAAGTCCTGGTCGATTGGTCTCTTGGTTCATTGAAATGCCTTTCTTTAATCAAAATTTCATTGATCACTCACTCTGACCAAGAGCGGATCCGAAACCCACATGACATCCTCCTAACAGCACCTCCCTGATATTTTGGGTACCAGCCAGAGTAGATGGAACCATGGACAATTTAGTTAATCTACAGATAACGTGCAGATTGTTTTTTATTTTTATTGCATCCCATCGATTGGTCGAAGTGTTGGCCGACTTCTAATCGACCAAGATTTTCTTTGGTTGACTCCAGCCCAGTTATGTACCAAGGCTGGGGGTGGGCGGGAGGGGGTTATTCTGCATGCTGCGATTGTCCCGAGGGTTTCCATGTTGTTTTGCTGCCCGCCTCCCACCACATATCTCGGTACTGTTGTTGTTTACTCTAGAGAGACTAGCTGAGCACACACAAGCCCACACACACAAACACAAACAAACACACACACACAGCAGGACATCTACCTGGTGTCACACTGATGCCAGCAGGACAGGAGCCCAGATGGAAATATGAGGTCTGCTCCTGAAAAAATGTATTTGGGTCAATTCTGTATTTGCTTCAGGGAGGAGGCTAGGAGCTGCAGAATAATGCTGTGAGATCTGCTGGTGCCTTGCTCAATTTGCCTTTGCGTAGGTGATTATGTTGTGCTTGGCTGGGAAGGCTCAGCGGAAGACGTACTGCTAATCTGGGGCAGGGCTGAATGGCTCTGCATTCACCTGGTGCCAGAGTTTTTCCCGCTTACCTCAGAAGAGCAACCCATGCATATTTTCCACTTCTACTAACATGCTTAGTTTAAAAGTCATTTGCATACTTCTGTATGCACAGAGGAGTCGACTACTGATGTGTTTCTCTTTGTTTGTATTAAGTTAAAGTAAGGATTTTATGTCTTGGCATTCCTCATTGTTCTGCCTAGGTCTATTTTTTTCTACGAAATCCATTTGAACCATTTGACCAATAGATTTCCTTTAAAAGGAAAGTGTGACAGACACAGAACCAGGGCTCTCATTTATCGACGTTGTGTACAAAGAAATCTGCGTACACCATGTGTTTTCGACAAAGCTTTGAATTGATATATTGGTTCAATTTGTTCTGTTCAGATAATGCTTTTTAACCAACTTGTAGAAATACAATTTCCTGTAAGTAATGAGAATTGTAATGGTAAAATTGGCGAAGTCCTATTCCTCAAGTAGGCCTGTACAACAATTGAATCAATAAGATTGATAATTGCCCATTTATTAGATAATTTGAATATGCTGAATCTTAAGTTGTGTTTGTGTCTGGGTGTGTGCCTGGATTTGCGTGCGTGTTGCGTGTGATTTAATTAACATTGTATAAAATGAGAACAGAGAGAGAGCAATGTGACGGGAGGTGGTGGGGACTGGCGGGACACAATTGCAAACCACTCTGGCTTATTTTTTAGCTTTGATCGTAAGTGTTACAAGGAACGTCCTACTTTCATAATAACTTATATCGCACTCTGTGATAAATGTATTTTCTATAGTTATCATTTGCATTTTACCGTCCACATCCATTTAATTAATCAACAATTGAATAGTCTATTTCCATTTTGGTCATATTCATTCACACATTTCCCATGACGTTTAATGACCATTAACGGTCATATATAACGTCATTAGGCGTGAATATATGGTAATGAGCTAAGCCGGGCATGAGCATATAGGATTTAGAACGAGTAGCGATTAATATATCAAGGGTAGTTGTGCAAGCATAAGAACTCCTCATGAATGCCAACTTTTTAGTGCGTACGAACATTCCTAGTTTAGGGATTTAGAACTTCTTATGCAAAACATTGATAAATGGGGGCCCAGATTTGGTCAATGCCTATTTTGGAAGTGTTGTTATGCAATTGTGTGGCATTTCTAGAATGCTGTTTTTCTTGGCGATCTTAGACAAGTAGTTTTGTATGTGTTATTGGCTTCATTGCAGCAAACCAGCAGTAAGGTTCTTAATCAGAAATATTGGTGGTCAGGTCATCCTAGCCTTATAATAGTAGAATATTTTGATTCAAACAGTTAAAGAAACAGACTAGACTTGATATCTTTGTTCTGTTTTTTCTACATGATAAATTGTCGGGCATTTGTCTAACAACATCATCATTTCAGAGCGTTAGATGTTAATGTTCCCAATGTTCCTTCTCTCATTCCAGTTCAGGAAATGCCTCATCCAGCTGTTTACCGGCAAGGGAACCATCCCGGAGAACAACATCAACCAGACATCGGAGCGGCCCGGCTTCACCGCCGAGAGCCAGACTGGAGAGATGTCGGCAATCGCTGCCCAAATCCCGGTGGGGGGCCGGGCCGGGTCCTCGGGCGAAGACCCCCCCAGCCCCTGCAGCTCTTTCGCCCAGCTGCCCATCCCGGAGAACAAAGTGTGCCCTATGTAGCGGTCATCCCCACGGGACACCTGCGTCCGTGTGTCTTATGTGTGTGCCCCCCTCCATTGTTAACCCCATTGTTGCCCCTGCCTTGCCGATGTTCCCTCTGAACTGCCCCCCCCCAAGCTAGCCGCCACAAGTTGTACACTACACTGTTAGCCTAGTCCGCCTAGTCGTACCTGTAGCCTGTTATCGTTAGCAGAGAGCCGCGCAATGGTAAAGAGTGGCGAGGGGTTTCTTTAAGTCAGGGAATAAGGTTGGGGGAAAGCTGGCTTCAGGCTCACCCTGCCCACTATCCCCTAAAACCCATCAGAGACTCTTAACGGCTGGGCTGCGTGTTGAGAATTGAGTTTATGTACGCACCCACACACACACAAAGGAAACATAGATAAGCTTTGATTCAGCCTGAGAACAATGTTAATGGCTTGTCCTACTTGATGTGTGGGTACGGGGGGCGTGTGGGGTGTAGGGGAAACCGCTTTAAACAGAAGGATTTAAGGATCTATCAACAAAACTCCAGGGATAACCGGGCCTCTTCTGGGTTCTGTGTTTGCGTCATTCCAGATCAGATGTGAGTAACAATCATTATCGAACAATAATGTGGGGCAAAGCCCCGTTTATTAGCGAGTGCGGAAAAAAGGTGACAGACACACGGCAGAGCAGGTGTTACATGCCCACATGTCAGAGTTCTTCATTGAGTGTGTGACACGATGGCTGGTCTATACTGTATGCCTCGATTATTCTATGCACCACCGGTGTGCAACCTCACCAGGTGAGGCTGCTTTAACCAAGCATAAACCACACACTACACGAGGAAGGACGGTTGTCCAGAGGCAGCCACTGTAAATAGTTGCCTGCCAGCATGAGGAAGAGAGAGGGAGACAGAGTACAGTTCCTTGTTGTAAGGGCTCAGCTCTCCCTGCCCAGCATCAGCCTGCAGTTATCTAGTGTTCTTCAAATGTCTTCAACCACACTTTTATCCCACCATGTCTTCTCTTTTGAAAAATCTGCCCCGTCCCCTGGCCTTCACAATGGCAGTGGCAGAGGGAGGCATTGTTTTGCTATGCTCTTTCAGTATCCCCTGCCTCGTCAGAGTTTGCTTATACATCTCAGCAGAGCGCCAAGGTGAAAGGAGGTCACTTTGTGAATCTGGAATGAGGCGATGAGATCTGGAAATGTCCTTTACCTGACTGTGTGCTCTATGTGCTCCCTGGATGTCTGTGTGCACAAAAGACTCCTTGTCAAATCCTCTATACGCGGTGATTGGAAAATGTTTTGAATATGTAACACTGTTGTTTCTGCGTTATACCAAGACCCCCTCCAACTGTGTGCGAATCTAGGGATATTTTGATGTGTAACTATTGGATCTTGCAAGTACGTGTGTTCTGGGGAGATGTCTGATCAGGCCGGTTTCGCTCACAGAGTTAGTCAACTTAGTAATGGATTTCTGTGTTCTTGCCGTGCTGAAATATGTCTGTGTAGCATGTGTTGTCTTCTTTTAAAAAAAAAACTGTTTTCTTGTAGACCCTCACCTCAATCCAACTGCTATCATTTTGGGTCCCAGGTTTAAAGAAATGTATATAAGTAATTGGTTGATTTAATTATTATCCAATTGGTTCATTTAGAAACAAATGGTTTGTCAGTTGCCATAAAAGGGTTAGATGATGCAAAATGTATCTATGATGGAGACTTAAATATGTCTTGTATATCAACTAGAAATAGAACAGCATGACAAACAGTCAGCCAACCTGCGAGTAGATACATTATTGTATTCTCCCAATATTACTTTTTAAAGGAAAACAGAAAGTGGTCAAAAGTTAAGGTTACAGCTTTTAGCCATTCTAATCATAGTACAGGACATGAAGAAAATAACCAAATAGCACTTTGGTGTCCCAAATAACATTTCCATACAGTGTTACTGTCCATAAATGTACCCATTATCCAAAACCCAAATGCACAGTGCACTTACAAACACGCATACACAAAGCAGACTCCCACACACACACGCACGCGCACACACACACACACACACACACACACACACACACGCGCGCGCGCATGCACACACACCTACATACACAATGAAGCTTAAGTCAGGGGGAGAGTGGTAAAGGAGTGTAGAAAGATTACAGATTGCACTGCATGTTGATAAGTGGAGGCAGAAAATCCAATATGTATAGATAGGTAGAGTTCCCATAATTCTCCCATTCCTTTCCCTGCATATCAACTTCCTCTGAAAACTGGTTGCTGTGCTGTACTTACAAAGGCATGTTGAGAATTGTTCTGCTGTACCGTTTATGTATGTTTTGTTGTTTTTTCTTTGTGTAAGGAGTATTTCTTATCATGAGATTTATTTACAGTTCCTAAATGCACGCTGGTAATGATGACCATGTCAGTATTAAAGTATACATGTATAGATATATTTTTAAAAAAACAATTGTGCTCTGTGATTTCCTTATGGAGTTGGAGAGTTGGATCCAGACCTAGCAGTGTTAATTGAGCTAATGTGTAGCCCTCACAACATATATTAACATCGGAGGAGGGGAGCTAATGTGTAGCCCTCACAAAATATATTAACATCAGGGGAGGTGAGCTAATGTGTAGCCTTCACAATGTGTGTGTGTATATATATATATATACATACATACACACACCAGGGGAGGGTTGTCCATTCATTTTACAAGTTTAATATTCTGGTAACACACAATTATGTTCGGGACAAATTTTACCCATTTAAAGTTTATGTATCATAAATATTATCCAGGTCTTTTCTGGTACATAGAGCTCTGTTGACAGGACCTTGGGAAAGCACATATGTAGAATGGGGGAACATAGGACCCTGGGGACATAGGAACGTCTACCTGATCCCTCTTTATTGAATATATTTATTAACGTTAGGGGGAGGGGTGACCATCGACCGAACATGCGACCAGTATATAGAGCTGAAGCAGGGCTGTCAGCGTTCACAATCACACGTGATTGTGAACGGTGCTCATGCCCTCCCATACGGTCTCCCGATCAATACCCGGCCCAGTCACATGGTGTATGTTCAGCCTTGTTGAGGGCGCCACTCAGACATGCATCACAAGAGATCGAGTGGTCTGTACATTTACGTCACAATATCAGCCTTGACTGGAGAGCATATTTGTGTTGTCTATATTACTTTATAACTTTGTTTCTGTTGCACTGAGTTTGTGAGGCTAAATAAACATTATTGCATTTTGTATTTCAGCTCCTGATCAGGATTTGTACTGCTACACTAATGCATTGACAGGCCCTATTTTACAAAACACACAGAGTCACACACACACACACACCCCCATACATACAAACAAACAAAGTACCACACGCATGTATGTTTATTTTGTTTCCCATAACATTGTTTAAAATTTAAGTTTCAGTTTCCATTACACTCACAATTGTCTTGATATGGACTACTTTGATATCCTGTAATTCTAAAATAAACAAATTCTACATAGGCCTATACTTAGTCCATAACCTAAGTATATATTTTCCATTTGATAACTTTTTAACTAAAATGTTCATTTCATTCAGTTAGCATTGCAAACAACATAGAAATTCACACTTCATTGCTCAGCCTTCAAAATGATCGGATGGATTAACTAGAGCTGAATCTAGGGGTCATAACAAGTACAACTAGTAGCTCTGGCCTCCTTGTAACTAATGAGCATTTCCAGAGTGGATTAGCCATGGCGTTGTGTTTGCATAGAGTCAACCATACAGCTGTGTGTATTACACTCTACTCTAAAGACGCTGGGCTTGTTGAAGTGTGTGTGCAGAAAAACCTGAAAAAATGGGGCCTGCCCGTAATTCCGACGCCTCATTGTTCCGACGTCTCAATGTTCCGAAATATTTCCCATTAGATCGACACGCCACTATTCCGACGATTCAATGTTCCGAAAACGAAACCCATTGGTCCGAAGGTCCGTTAGTTCGACTTTTCAAAAAGGAGGCGCATTAGGCCGACGGTTCAATATGCCGAATAGGAAAAAGAGTTTTATACCTCGCTCGCTCCTTCTCTCTCTCTCACTGTGTGTGTGTGTGTGTGTGTGTGTGTGTGTGTGTGTGTGTGTGTGTGTGTGTGTGTGTGTGTGTGTGTGTGTGTGTGTGTGTGTGTGTGTGTGTGTGTGTGTGTGTGTGTGCCCGTGTTGAGAATTATTAGACCTCCGCTCTCTGTCCATGGTGCTGCAACACTGTGTCGAAATGAAGTGAAGCGTTGTCTTTTTGCCCTCCAAAATTCATCGTGAACTTGATATATAGGCCTAGGTTGTATTTTGGAGACAGAGACAGAGAGAGAGTGAGAGTGAGAGAGAGGGGGAGCAAGCGAGGTATAAAACTATTTTTCCTATTTGGCATATTGAACCGTCGGCCTAATGCGCCTCCTTTTCGAAAAGTCGGACTAACGGACCTTCGGACCAATGGGTTTCGTTTTCGGAACATTGAACCGTCGGAATAGTGGCATGTCGATCTAATGGGAAATATTTCGGAACATTGAGACGTCGGAACAATGAGGCGTCGGAATTACGGCATGGCACCGAAAAAATACCTATGGCCACACCATCACGTGAACAAACGAGATGCAGAAACACAAAGAGATCACTAGACATAGATAAAACAAAAGTAGGTGAAAAGTGGTGAAAGAGAAGACAGTTATTTCATCCCCTTCAACAAGCCCATTCAAATGAAGAATGTAGCGCAGCGATCGAAAGCTCAGGCCCCGTTCACACGAAGCCGATTTCATGGCGAAACCGCAAAGGTCTTGTACGGTTCGGCCTTCCGTACACACGAAGCCGGCGAATCCGCTGACCGAAACCGCAAACTTCTGAAACCACCCTCGGAGGTGGTTTCAAATCTACCCGGTTTCGTTTTGGATTCGTGTGGACGCCTGAAACCGACTGAAACCGCAAACCATGACGTCATCGCCCCAACCCTCGACCTCCTAGCCAACGGCTCTTAAGCCCGCGGAGTCTCAGAAATCACATGCTGCAGCCTTTATGCGCATGCTCGCCTCTTCTTCTTATTTCATTTCTTCTGGATTTCTGTACCAGAAGAGGCGCCCCTTATGGGCCTGGAATGTGTACTACAGCGTTTCTACAGATCTACCCGGTTTCGCTTGGCTTCGTCTTTACGGAGATACTTCGAAACCGGATAGATCGAAACCGTAACGGTTTCGCCCGTTTCGGCTTCGTGTGAACGGGGCCTCAGTCTTTCTCTTAAGCTGTGTCTTTATCGTGGTCCTTCAACTCCATATCCTTGAAATCTTCCAGGGACTCATTACTTTGTGCGGCCCTCATACAAACACAAATAGACACAGACAGGGAGAAAATAGGGAATATCTTGAGAGGATCTTAAACTCGTAAATCAAGAACTCTACTAAAGTTTGAGCTGAACATTGAGGCAGTGAGGGGAAAGGGATGTCCTTGGAATAGGAAGAAAGGAAGCTGCCAAGGCTGAATTGCACACAACAGAATAGTTTGTTTGACATGCAGGCCTTGGTATAAATCTTAAAAAACATATTTCAGGACGGAAAGGTGGAGAGATTTGATCTTTAAGATACAGAGACTGAAGCAGCAGAGTGGCAACCAAGTATTCCATGGCTCTCCAAGGGCCTCATGACGACCTCATGAACCCATGGCCTACAACACTCACTTCATACAAGCACATCAACAGTTAAGTACACAACAGTTATAACTGTGTTTGGGATTAGGCAACGACCTGGATGACATTTCATAAGGGCAAGTATTGAGAATTGCTTGCTTGCTGTGAAGAAACTAAGTATGTGGCAAACCGCTGATGACTGGGCCCACCGAAGATCCCAATGGTACATTATTAGGACTGTATTGCGTAAATCAATTGTTTTCAGAGTTTTCATCTCCCAGGGAGATATTTAACTTTATAAAAACATCAAAATATTGTTTTTTGAGGTTTTCAATCAGAATTGTACGGAAGAGGATTAGGGCCACACATAAAAAAATAATTAAATTCTGAGAAAAAAGTCTGAATACTGACTTTAATCTCAGAATTCTGAGAGTCAGAACTACTGGTATCTGTAAGGACCAACCTCTGAGAATTCTGATTTTAAAGACAGAATTCTGAGATTAAAGTCAGAATTCTGACCATAAAGTCAGAATTCTGAGATTAAAGTGAGAACTATTTTTCTAATCCTTTTCCGTAGAGTTGCCCCACACATTTCAATTTTTTAAGAAATAATCAAACAGTTAGGTAAAATAACACATATAACTACACAACCCAATGACAATGATCCAAACACCTTGCAAATGTGTGGTTTCATCGGAAGTAGCATCCATATCAATCACAATAGCAACGATAGAAAATGTTACATTAAGTATAACCTGAACAGGTTGACTGGGATCTTCGACTTGTCGATGAGCGCTGAGTATTGAATCTGAAACAGGAAAACATACATTTGAATAAGAAACTCCTGGAACAATCTGCACAAATTAGTTCTGGAACCAAGATAGTACAATAACTAATTTAAAGGAGGATTGAGCAGTTATGATACTAGCATGTCTGGATGTTATGGCCCCCTTGTTGTCACCCAGTCCTCACCCTGCCTCCGAAGCTATAATCTTTTCTGGTTAGAGATATGCATTATGTGTGATTGCCTTATTTTAATGTCAGTGTTATGACCATGGCTATGTAATATTTAGCCCTTCTCTTAGACTATGTCTCCCTGTGTCTGTTTTAGACCTGAGCTGAAAAAGTGTTCATGACTCTTCTAATATCATGAAGCTTTTGGAGATGTAGGAGAAGAACAGGCCAATCGTATTTATATCACTGTATATATCCTAAAGGACAATACCAGGATTGGTTCTTCATATTGCTCGAGTGGATACAGTGGATAAAGAATTGTGTCCGTCTTCATAATGTCTCTGTACGCTTCCTTCACAGGGATAGCCAACACGGGGCGTTCTTTTACACGTGTGGACAGTTGATGATGCAGTGGAAAGAGATGAAAAATTAAAGAAGAAAATCCACCCTCTCAGGCTCCTTGCACTTAATAATGTATCTCCGCGTTGCTGACCTTCTCATAAATCACTGTGGATGTCCAGACTCTTATTTATTCAAAGAAGTGACAGGTGCCGTCCATCAACCACTGTGGTTTATTACCATGGCAACGGTGTGGTTATGGGATGATGGTGGGAGCTTATTGACAGCACTCAGAAGGAGTTACTGAATAATGAGCCGCCACGAGCATCTATCAACCCCTCCCTCTCACCCCCACGTCCCTCAGTGAGGACCAACACAAACAGCCGTCCTTCGGGAGTTGATGAAGGTCTGAGACTTAACACCAATGTTGTGGAGCTGAACATTTCCATACGCACACACACACACACACACACGTGATGGGTGTGTGTTCAGAGAGACTTTATGAGGGCTTCTGGCAAGTTTTCCCAACAACGTCCCACCAACAAGCCTAATAAGCCGATGCTCTAGTCTAAACCTCCATGGTCTGTTTGGATGAAAACGGAACATGTTAACTTTATATTAAAGGTCCAATGGCATGAAAATATCTCTTTATGAGGTTTTCTAAGAATAATATGAGTTCCCCTAGCCTACCCATGGTCCCCCAGTAGCTAGAAATGGCGTTAGGTGTAAAACGAGCACTAGGTATCCTGCTCTGCCTTTAAAAAATGAAGGCTCAGGCACTCAGATTTCGAATTTTCCCCGTATGTCATCATACAGGGCCATGTTACCTTACCTCCCCTTCTCTGCTTTGCCCGCCCAGAGAATTTGGCCCGCCAGTGAGACAATGAGCTCAGACTGTTCTTTTCACTTCTTTATTATTTGGATAACCATTCTGCTGTTGGTGTTATGGCAGATAACACGTCGGGTTCTCTGACGTCTCTGGTATTACCACAACGAGACTCGCAGTGGGGGTTGTCTCAGCCATGGTTGAGAAGGAATTGGGGAAAAATAACTTTGGCTTTGTCTCCCTGAAGTATATGAACCACCACATGGAGGAGAAAGGGATTGTTGCCCGTGATTGTCTCCCGCTGGAGCCCCGCTGCCCGCTGCCCACCACCGCGAGGCACCACCGCCGCGAGGCACCACCGCCACGCCCGCTGCCCACTGCCCGTTGCCCGCTGCCCACTTCCGAGAAGGCGGTGCCTCGGCAGTGGGCAGCGGGGCTCCAACAGGAGACAATCACGGTCAACAATCGTGGGCAACAATCCCTCTCTCCTCCATGTCGCGGTTCAGTCTATTTCCGATTGATGTGGAACTGGAAGAACCAGAGACGTCGGAGAACCCAACGCAGTCGTTATTATTTAAATATAGAGCTCCAGGACTCTCGCCGGAGCACCTGGAGTGTATTCACAGAACACGGCCAAAAGCTGTGTGTGCCTCGCCATTGTGATACATCCACTGTAAACACAAGCGCAGGGCCGCAAGCTGCTTAGGGCCACACCCCTACCCTACACCTTGAACTGCACGTTTGAAGAAAGCTCATTGTGGGACTGGCTCGTAGTGGCTGTAATTCTGCACCAAGGCTGAATTTCTTGAACTTCTTCAAGTACTGTATTAAGGGCCCACTAACACCTATATATAAGCATCCATGAAGTAGCATGCCATGGGACCTTTAACATGTTCAACCCGGCTCATCCAAGTTTGTTTGACATGAATACACATGAACACTCCTCCTCTTCTTCTTTCCCCTCTGCAGCTCCTCTTTGTGTACCCAGGCAGGGGGTAGGCGTGTCTTGAAGGACTTGTGGGTAAGACAGTAGTGCTCCAAGGTGCACTTATTCTTACTTGAGGATTTATTGACTAGAAAGATGATTAAAGTCAAATAGGAGGGAAAGCCTTGTAAATACCAGTTCATATTATTTTCCATGTTAGGTAAGAATCTGAATAGATATTTGACCTCGCTCTATTTCCAAGAATGTGGTTGGCTTAAAGAAGAGATTGTTTTGTCCAATTTTATTAGAGCAAATAATAATCTATCATGGTGAGTAAAGCAAAAACAATTGGCTTCAAAACATACTTTTAGGATGCTATTGTTGGCAGCAGATTCCAAGTGTTTGTATGTTGCGTGATTATCGATGCACAAAAATATATGCTGCAAGGCAAGTTCTTGCCTTGAACCCAAGAACCCCATTTTCTCATTGTGTTATTGAATTTCAACCACCGAAACAGTATTATCCGGGACTGTACTGCCACCAAGATTAAATCTGCTTTCAACCCCGCCTCTATAGGCGTTCTCATTTACATGTCGTGTTTGTTCCGGTTATAGATCTTGGATGATGGCTTGAACCTAATTTCATAAATGTTTTTTTCTTATTTCTTTATGCATGACGTTATCATTCCTGCGTTTGGAAAGTGCATCTTAAAAACGCATGTCATTTTTCTGCCACGACATCCTCACTCTGTGCGAGAGAAAGTCCTTCAGAACTGGTTTCTCCTACTCATTAACTCTCTATTTACTCTCTAACTCTCTGCCCTTTCAAGGTGCAGAACAGGCCGCCCTTCCCTTTGATAAACTCACTCTGTTGATTTGGGGATACTTCTTCAACAGCTATTAGTTTCCGGTCATCAGCGTCAAAGTTAAACCCACTGGTGTTTCTGGGCGTATCATGATAATCACATAGCTGCGGCCCAATGGCAGTTGTGTGTCGCTTGGTAGAGACGATTCCTCACTGCCAGGCAACACAGGGATATTGTGAGCAAGCAGCCAGTGACCCAAGAATCAGCGGGTGGGAGAACGTTTGAACTGCAGTGGTGTGTCCTATAGGCCGAGAGCAGGCCATGGATCGTATGGCGTACCGGGTCTACAGTATCTCAATTTCAGTTCTCTTACTTCCGATAAGGGTACATCTGTTAGCAGTCCACAGAGCGAGAGGAACAAGAACTCAAATATGAATTTGACGAGGCAATGCCGAAACATGTAATGAAAACGGATATCCCTCGATTGAAAGTCATAAATTCAAATCCCATCAACTGCCAGATTAAGTTGGGTGGCTCGCAGGGTGATTTTTCACCCCGTTACATGTGTTAGAGGGAGTCACCCAGGAAAGGATGGGAGATATTGACCAAGACACATGAAAAGTGTCAAGAATCATCCATCATCCAGTTCCCTGATCAATGAATATTTCCATGTGATGATTTGCTTTGAATGTAGCAGCACAGATGGGATGAGATGCTCATCTGATCACACAGTATTTGATGTGTCAAGAGAGCAAGGCCGGGTTGAAAGGAAAAAAGATGTGTGCTTAATGGTTGAATAGAAGATTTAGCCTCTTAAAAGTAAAGGCAAGGCATGTTTATATATACAGCCGCCTTCAAACACACTTTTTAAAAGTCATTCAAAGCTACAACAGCCAATAAAAGACAATGCAATCAACGACAATGCAATGCAAAAAATGGGAAATTGAGGTTATTAAAATACGAGATATGCCGATGCAGACAGAGAGGTTTCGAGCTCTGATTGATTGAAAAGTCAATAGTGTGGATGTAGACCTGATCATGTTCCAGAAGTTTGTTCCAGATATGTGGTGTATAAAATCGAACTTCTGTACTGAAATGAAAGCTCTAGTGGTTTACGATATCCAGGATGTTTTACAAAGAGTAAGGCCAAATCCCATTTCTACCCCTTACCCCTTCCCCTTACCCCTCCCCCTTGTTTTGAAGGGGTAAGGGGAAGGGGTAAGGGGTAGAAAGGCCCAATCCCATTTCTGCCCCTTACCCCTTCCCCTTCCCCCTTCAAAACAAGTGGGAGGGGTAAGGGAAAGGGGTAAGGGGTAGAAATGGGATTGGGCCTAAATCATCAGTCTCAGCGGTGTTTGAACATAGATATCTCGGAAACCTTTCAGTAGATGGCAGATAACCAAGGAAAAAAAGAGGAAATTATGGTGGTAATGTTTATAATCATACTGATTATGTAATTGCTTAACAGGCGCCCTGGTTTTCTGTGGATTAAGGATTCATATTATCCTCCAGTATGGATTAAACAAAAATGAGAGCCAGAAATAATCTTCTCTGATCAAACCATAAATGATGTACATTAAACCCATCGTCGTCCAACTATTTGTATGAATGCGGCCTCCAGACACTGTGAGCGAAGTGAACAAAGCCATAGAAAAAAGCCTAGCACAGACGTTTTTTCGATCTCCATGTCATTTGACAGCTACAGATATGCTCTCTCCCGGTCCGCGGCATCCAAGAACATAATGGCTTTTCATTTCCCCGGCACTTTTAAAAACATCATTAATGGATAGGATGTCATGAGTTTTTTTTGTCAGGACTTTGCGTGTTAATATTTTATCTTGGAGGCGTAACATAAAGTGACAGGAATTTGTTATTTTTGCTAAATGGATGGCAGTTGAGACACACACACACACACACACACACACACACACACACACACACACACACACACACACACACACACACACATACACCACACACACACCCTTGCATCAAATACACGCACACACACACAACCTCGCATCAAACACGCACATGCGCGCAGTCCCCCTATTCGCCGTTGCATTAGTGTGATTCAGTCATAGGACTAAAAATAAAACAAGGTGATGTCCGTGATGAATTTGTCCAGGAATAAATTATAAGTTTAACTACCTGTCTGATGAATTGGGGTCTAAAGTAATGAGTCCTTAAGGATCATTAGAGTAACATCCTCCTCACCGACACAGGGCCGAGGAGGTGGCATCAAGCAGCAGTCTTCTGATCTTTCATGGACTATATTTTTCCCTGTGCTGTTCCTCCCCTTGTTTTTAGTCATCTCATCATCTTAGTTTTCAATATAATTGTTTGTACTAATCCTTGGATTACATAATCAGATTACAAAATACCCTGATCCCCTTCTGTGCCACAACTCCTCTGCCGCAATTTTCATAACATGCATAATATAACAACGTTTGTTTGCATAAGAGAAAAAGTCAGTCGGAGCAAGATTAGCGACATTATAATGGGTTTTAATAGAGACATATGCATATTGAATGAAGCTAAGCGGTAGACTCCACCCAGGGTAATAGGTCTTTATATATAAAGTCGATGAAGATGTATCACCATAACCTGGACCAAAATAGTCCCATCCTTCAGATAGTCCCTTGCTAACAATAGCCCCAGTCTAATAGTTCTTTCCTAAAAAGACCCCAGAACTCACTTTTAATTAGTCTCAGATTCCATGCATTCTTGAACTTTAGCATATCATTAGATTGGCTTAATCGATATTTTGTTTATTTCCACAATCAAATATGAACGTAGACAATTGAGACATTTGAAAAGACCGTCGGGCTATTCTAGAGTTATATTTGTTATGTTGGGAGCAAGGATTCTATCAACTATCTGGGGACAAAATGTAGAATTGAAATGCGTCAACTGATTTATAAACGTGTGTATATTGTCTGATCACGTTAGAAAACTCCAAAAAGGCAGCTAACAACTGACCTTCTACCTCCTCTTTCCCCTCTCCACGCCACGGACCAGCACCAGATCACCTGTCACTGCGACCGACACACAGAACCTGACCTGACACACATCTGGCGGGAGAGCACTTCTGAAACAAATCATCTGTTGACAACGTCGTTGACAACCTCACAAACAACCACCAGCGGGGAGAGAGAGAGAGAGAGAGAGAGAGAGAGAGAGAGAGAGAGAGAGCGAGAGAGAGAGAGAGAGAGAGAGAGAGAGAGAGAGAGAGAGAGAGAGAGAGAGGGCTGTGACCTGTGGCCGCTCAGAGCCTAATAGAGATCAATCAAAAAGCCAGGCGAGTCACTCAAGTCGATTAGCAGAGAGGCCCGGGCGCCTGGCTCCCTGACTGACGCTCGCTGCTGACTGTAGGGCGCTGCTCAGACAGGCAGCCGGTGTAGTATATCACACCACCGTCCCGGTCACAATGTGGTGCCTGGGCCAGCTGGTGTACCATGCACACACACAAACACACACACACACACACACACACACACACACACACACACACACACACACAGACACACACACACACACACACACACACACACACACACACACACACACACACACACACACACACACACACACACACACACACACACACACACACACACACAAACGGCTTTATCACTCCATTTGTTTTCTTTGGTTGGTGGTCACCCCAGATTGTCCTTCTTCAATTTCGATTTCCTCCCTCTCTCTCTCAGAGCTCTCCTGGGAGCCTACGGTGTCTAGACGGAACCTAGTTCATGTTTCATCCTCGTTGTGATTCTGTGTATTCCTGCATAGAGGAAACGTGACCACGCAGACACTGTACATCACACGGCCGATATCATACACACAAAATACAACCAACCCGTTTGAGCCGCTTTGTCAAGCGCAGTTCTGGCCGAGGGCCCTGGATACACCCTTGCCAAACGGTGCCCTGGGATCTGTCTCTGGGGCCAGGTGGGGGTTGGGGGAGGGTGGGGCCCCTGGTCAAGTGTATAGCTAGGATCACCTATAGTGTGTGCGCCGGGATTGATGGCTGTGACAATAAGGATTGGCAGAACCTCCATGCTGATTTGTTCTACACACCCGAACCACCCAACAAAATGTCATCTGATATGATTTAAGTCTCAAGGCTTGATTACATTTTAACCCCTTTTCAGGGAGGGTCTGTCCCCCCCCCCCCCTCTCTCTCTCGCTGTCTCTCTCACACACAAATGGTGGACTGGTGAGCAGGTACCTGGTGACAGATGCAGGCAAATGAAAGGCATCTGTTCAATCGGCTGGCGAGAAGGTGGCCAGAGAGCAATGAGGCCACTTACATTGCAATTATTTCCATGAATCACCTGCGATCACACAGAAAGAGCCATGAACATCAGAGCGAGCGTGTTGCATCTGAATGGTCAAGAAGAAATTAATGAAACCACTCTCCGCCAAACAATCTTATCATACATTTTCCCTCAAGACTGCAGATGGAAACGTCTTTCTTGGCCTGTAATCATCGTCAGATCAATATCTTTTGTTTGGAACCCGGGCTGTAAAGTACGTTGCTACGCCTGTGTACACTAGGTCACCAGTGATGCAGCCAGTTATAGCATTGTTCTATTGTGCTGAAATCCTTGTGTTATACATGAGTGATGCTGTGGTCTGTCTTTGGGTGCCATTGATTAGTGTCGAAATTGAAGAAAAAAATGGCTTTAGAATGAGTTTAGTTGAGCAGTACTTTAATAATAGTGTTCATAATCATACAACAGCAATGTGTGGAGTAAATCTTTAATGTGATTTTTGGACCACATTTGTAGCACACAAATACAGACAGATTGTCATAGTCTGACTATTACTTTTGTTATTTAAATTCCATTACCCACCTGTCCACCAGATGTCCTTTTGTTCCTGCTGCTCCGCCAGTACAGAATATAACCGGATACAAGCTAGTCATAAACTAAAGCCTGAGCACATTTGTTCGAGATCCCAATAGCTGATTGGATAAATAAGGACCTAAATCCTTGGGAAGACATACAGTAACCAGAGCCAAAGTTACTCACTGAGGTGGCTGAGAGTCCAATAAAACAGGCTTTACTTTTTAAATGGGTGTTCCTTTGTACAGATAGGAGAGCTCTTAGAGACTACCACCTTAAACTACGGACTGATTATCCATGCACCAGAGTGCCCAACTAGGTGATCAAAGTTAAACACTTAACCCTATAAAAGTGGACTAAAACCCCTTTATCACCTTTACAAAAACGTAAGAACAACCTTTATCTGGACTTCTTATGATTGGAGCTTGATTAGCTATATTGAAGTTCAACCAATCATTGTTATTGGTCCAAGGAGAGTAGGAGTGGGAGAGCCCTCCCTCCGGTCTTATATAAAATATAAATATAAAATATAAATATAAAATTATCCTTTTGAAGGTTCAGAGTGAGCTCCAGGAACTATTCTACTGCTTCAGGAACTATTCTTGGCCATAGGAAAGACAATGCCAAAGATTTTGGCGAAAAATAAGATCATGGTGATTAACGCAAATAGTTTGGCTACAAAACATTATTTTAGGATCCTATGGTTGGCAACAGCTTCCAGGTGTTTGTATGTTGTGTAGATTATCTATGCACAGCAAAATATCTGCTGCAAGGCAAGTCCTCTCTAAGGTGGGAGATGATGAACCCCTTCCTTGTTGATCATATAGCAGTGGGTTACCAATATGTTGCCCTTAAAATACATTCTCAGGTAGTCACATACATATAAATATAAAGTAGTTAAAATCTTCTCTTTATTTTCATTTGCTGGAGGAAATGTTACAGGAGTGGATGTATTTAAGGTGGCGATTATGGAATGCAATGTTCTCATTGTGTTATTGAATTTCAATCACTAAAACAGTATTATTTGGGACCGTACTGCAACCAAGATTAAATCTGCCTTCAAGCCCGCCTCTATAGGCGTTCTCATATACTTCACGTGGTTGTTCCCGTTATAGACCTTGGTTGTTGGCTTCACCCTAATTTCATAAATGGTTTTAGCTTCTTTGTTACGTTTCCATTCGTCACCTGCAGAAAAAGCTTAGATTCCCAAAGTACGAGCAACTTTTCTCTTGTCTTCTTAAAGATTTGAGCTGCATTAGCGATATTGAAGTTCAACCAATCATTGTTATTGGTCCCAGAAGAGTGGAAGCAGGAGAGCCCTCCCTCCGGCCTTTTAAGAAATATGAGGCTTTAAACTAGACTTTTGAAGATTCAGAGTGAGTTTTAAGATCTGTTTTGAGTCTGATATGTTCTGGCTGGATTAATGGCTGCGGAAGAAAGGAGCATTCAGGGTTAGTCCTTCAGTGCTTCAGCTACTTCTTTGGCCAAAAGAATGACAAGTGTACGCCGTATTTATCCCTCGTTTTTAACGTTTTCTTGAACTGTCTGGATTAGGTACAATTGGATTAGTGGGTTGGTTAGTGAGCCGCTCAATGACGTGGGACCAGAACCCTCAGAGTAATGGTTAATTCAGGGGGGGGGGGGGGGTCAGGTTCAAACCATGTGTTAAGCATCATACACCATCAAGACACGCTTACCCTGCTGAGTCCGCCAGATTCCCCTCCTTAGACCTACAGTGCAGAAACAACCGCCACCAGTGTCTTGTATTATATATACCTTCATTAATAACCCAATACCCCTAATCCAACCACCAAGCAAATGCTAAAATGCTTATTTTACGGCATTAACTAATGTTAACTTATGGCTAATTGATTACCAAATGGAACCCCTGTGTGTGTGTGTGTGTGTGTGTGTGTGTGTGTGTGTGTGTGTGTGTGTGTGTGTGTGTGTGTGTGTGTGTGTGTGTGTGTGTGTGTGTGTTTGTTGATCTGCAACCATCTCCCGCCTCACATCCCAGTGACCAGAACAAGGGTATCCTGAGGACAGATGTGGCAGTGAAAGGTCTCACACACACACACACACACACACACGCACGCACGCACGCACGCACGCACGCACGCACGCACGCACGCACGCACGCACACACACACACACACACACATAAAGAGACACAGTCATTCCATTTTGTCCCCTTCTGTCCTCATCAGTCCTGTAAAACCCAATTTGGATGCAAAATCTAGACATGATTTGTTTTTGGCAACTATATATTTTGACATCCTGCCACTCTGGATAGAAACCTCACCAATTAGCCCATTCCTTAAATGGTTTTGTTAATGAGATGATAAGCTAAAAAACCTACTTCTAAATTAAAAATAAAAACATATCTAAATCGTTGCAAAGAAGTTGTAGAAGAATTGAAGAATAGTTAAAGAAGAGTTGCAAGGAGAGGAATGAGAGGAACCGTTCTATGTCTACATTGAGGCGAGACATGGATGAGACTGGGAGACTATGGATGTAGCTTTACCTGAATGACAAGGGCTGACCCTGCATTTCACGTTGTCTATAGTGCAGTTGTCAAGACTCTGTGAGTCTGTGAACACTGGCAGGTCTGAATGGAAACCCTCTTCCTATGTCCTTGAATTTACAATGCCCCCACTTGTCAGAAGCCACATTGCAGATTAAAGGTTATATTTCATGAAAGATACACATTTGGAAACACACAGACACACAATCACACAGAACTTCGAAAAATGAGTGCAACTTCACCCCTTCACACTCACACGCACAGACGCACACACGCACACACACACACACACACACACACACACACACACACACACACACACACACACACACAGACACACACACACACACATTTAGACTGAAATATAATAGACCTTAGACCTGCTATCTTGGATAGTCCATCTCCAATGGGGTGGAAGGAATGTGCTGACCCAGTTTGTATATAACGTTAATGTTATCCTGTAATATTTAGCAGGATTAATCAGGGTTTCAGGACAGGGGGGTAGAGTATGACACAGGGCTAGGTTTCTCACATTGAGCTCTTTAGTGGCCATAACTTCCACACACCAGACAGGCCGTAACACCGGAACGTCCGGTCCCACCAGGCCGAAGCACGGCTCCTTGTGCGTGTGCAGTGTGAACCAAAGCTGTATGAGAAACTATTGAAAACTATTTAGATTATGGAACAGACATTCATCCTTTAGCTTATGGAAAAAACCTTAACATTAACGGAAAAAAATACCAAAAATAAATAGACATTTTACCAAAAATTACATTTTACTCTCTCTTCAATAGACATGGCCTCATTTCAAATGAAGAGAACAATTTAATCAATCGCTTTTCAAGAGGGTCATAAAAGTGCAAATTACTTCCCAAACTCCCAAAACTTTAGCGTTACATTCACATTTACATTTAGCAGATGCTTTTATCCAAAGCGACTTACATCAGTTAATACACACATTGACACACCGACGGCAGAGTCAACCATGCAAGGCGACAGCCAGCTCGTCAGGAGAAGTGTCTTGCTCAGGGACACATCAACACTCAGCTAGGAGCTGCGTTAAATACCATAACAAACCAATGTATGAAGCATAATGAGTATGACACCCCGTTACCTTTGTTAATTGCATAATTCATGAAACAGATTACAAAAATTACTCCATTAACATTCTTGTCCAAATCCTTTTTTTGTTTGTTTTTTGTTTGTTTTTTCACAAATAAAGTCCATGTGACAACCTGATGTCCAAGTCATCTCATCAAATGCATGTTTCCATGTATCCATGCGTCAGTAAATGTGATCAAAGCGTGAGACAAGAGCAAAAGCAATCTGTT
The DNA here is from genome assembly GCF_902167405.1 of Gadus morhua. Classification (NCBI taxonomy): domain Eukaryota; kingdom Metazoa; phylum Chordata; class Actinopteri; order Gadiformes; family Gadidae; genus Gadus; species Gadus morhua. Next base: position 15,851,670 of record NC_044062.1, on the reverse strand, counting down.
TCCAATCTGTAAACAAAAAGGAAGGTTTGTTTGTGATGTGGGAGTGTGCCTATATGGGCCTGTGGGCATGTAAAGACAGGAAAGTCCCCAGCTGCAGGGACCTAGGGGCAGGGGCAGAAGGGATGGTCCATTTTTATATTGGTTGGGTCAGTTAGCTTTACAGTGATAGCCTTTGTGGTTTCTGAACAACTCTTCCTTAGTGAGTTCTGAGTTGGTCAGAACTTTCGATGCTCTAACAGTGATTTTGTTTTGCATGAGCCCGTTTGTCCTTGTCCTGACCAGAGGGACCGGAGGCCTTTGCAGCGGGGGAACGGGGGAGCTGGCAGGAGTCAAACCCTGTCCCATTTCAGGCGGTCTGGGATACAAGGGGAGGGAACCGGACAATGCTGTGTATCTGCGATGAGTGTCCGTATTCTCTTCAGCTGAGGGCTGATTCATTGCACTAGTGTTGAGGACCCTTGACAATAGTTTCATCCCTGCAAGACCGGTATAGTTACAAGCAGCCGTACTGAGTGACTTTGGGGAAAGCTTGAGACTTCCTTAAGGAGCCGGTGAACCAAAACTGTTTTGTTTAGTTTTTTCTTTAAAAGTGGTCACATGTCTTATACGATCGTGAACATAATAATCGAAGCAATTTTGTCGCTGGTAAATAACACTGTATTTTACAGAAAACAGGTGTTAAATCGTTCCACTCAGCGACATGCAGGCAGCTCGCTCCCACGACTGAACTTTTAGTTTACCTTTTAAACCTCTCTTTTTCAAGTATTTTTGTCTTCAACCGTCTAGTGTTAGTGTGTTAACCATTATTAAACCACGACAATGTTTCTTCAGAACTTGAAGCCAGTGAACCCATATTCAACCCTATGCAAAATTAGTGTTATCGTTGATGCCTATTATTTGTGCTTGAAAGCAAGGTAAGCTCTTCCCCTTTTATGGTTCTCTCATTACAATATTATGCGCTTGCGCTGGGTGCAGCTCAACGTGAGGCTGTTCATTTTGAGTAGCCTATTGCTTCGAGTTTAAACGTTAGATATAGGGCTGTCAACGAATATTCGAAGTTCGAATATTCGTTCGAAATGTATCCAAAAACGCAAATTCGAACGTGAAAGTTAATATTCGAATGTGAAAAAACACTCCCGCGGTACAAGCGCCTCTATCTGCTTTGTGAATGAGCCTCTGTCTGTTCGCGATGTCCCTCATAATATTCGAATGTGAAAAAACACTCCCGCGGTACAAGTGTAACAGACTAGTATTGTGAAGAGCGAATGTATTTTATCCCCTCGGGGTTTCCGTACTTGGATATAGGTATTCCAGCTCGGCTATGCCATTCAATAAGCATCCGTAGTAGAGCTCAGGGAGCTAGTAGTCTGGCTGGTGAAAGCTGCTATAACGCAATGTTCTCGGCAAAGTCCGAGACAGTTTTTTTTTCATGAATCCGAACGGTGCGTAGTGCTGGCCCTTTCGCTGGCATGGTGAAAGACGTAGGCGACATGCATTTTTTTCTTTATCGATTTTAATAGGCCTTCTCGATAAATGGTAAGCAAAGCAAGGAACGTTACCACTAGCATACTTTGTAACATTCAGAAGCGGGCGTCTTCTTCGGATTACTATAGTTTGCGCGCTTGCAGGTGTGGTGGTGAAATGCAAGCGATACAAAGTTGTGGCTTTTCATGATTAGGCCTCCACGTTACTGGGCTGTTTATAGGATATATATATATCCCACTAATTTGAACCATGGTTTTGTCGCATTATTGACATATTGACGGCAACTGCGTAAAATAGGCAACCAGATATTCGAATAGTTCGAATTCGTGATTTTTTTCCAAACGAACATTCGAATGTCATTTTTGAGCAATTTTGACAGCCCTAGTTAGATATTCACGTTCCAGTGTTTCATCGCATTTTCAATATACGGACGTTCAAAATATGTGTTCAAAATAATGTCTGCGAATGGCTATGCACTAGTTTATGTTCCTCATGAGGTTTTTAAGATGTAATGTTTATCTTGAAGTTTATTAAGTCGTCGTGGGTTCAGTGAGATAGATTTAGGAAGTATCAAAGGATGCTGATCAGTGAATCAGTGAGTTTCACGTTACTGCTGGGTCTTGCAGCAGCAACGGGGTTCGGGTTGGGGGGGCGCGATGCTTGGGGGGAGAGGGGTGTTTTTTTTTTTACAGTTTTTTAAGTTTTGTTTTATTATGCGTTTTGTTAGTGTACTTTCCTCTTTTTTTTTTTTTTTGTGCTACTGCTATAAATCACAGTGTTGGACCCAGATAGGTGCTTTATTCCCTCTCTGGCGCTGATTTTGTCATTCCCATCATTTGTTGGCTAGTACATTCTCCTTATCTGCACCAAGTGGTGCCGTTCGATTCACTAGTTTGAATGTTAAAGCCCTGAACTCTCCAAGCGCAACAAAGTGATTAACCATCTTAAATCTCTTAACACTAAAATAGCTTTTTTACCAGTGATGTAAGCCATTAGATCACGCTAAACTTCACAGAGGTTCGGTGGGCCAACTTTATCACTCCTCATTTTCAAGCAAGGCACGCAGGGAGGCAATTGGCATTCATAAATCAATCCACTTCCCACTTTTATAATTGTTACAGGTAAAATAATTTGATGTTGGAAAATGTGTATGGCCCAAATTGGGATAATGAGAACTTTAAGAATTTTTTTTTCTCTCTTCCTACCTAAACACTCACCAGCTTATCCTTGGCAGTGACTTCAACTGCTGTCTTGACCCCTTGCTTGATCACTCATCTAACAGGCCTCATGCTCCATCTAAATCATTCAAAGCAATCCAGCTTCTCATGGAACAATATGCCGTCTCAGACGCCTGGCGCTTTTTTAATCCTAGCACCAAGCAGTTCTCATTCTTCTCTCCTGTTCATGGCACGTTCCGACGAATAGACATCTTTCTCATTTATAATAAACACCTCTCCTCTATCACATCATATTCTTACAATCCAATTGTAATTTCAGATCATGCAACCGTCATCATGGATGTCTCCTTCACAGGCAGATCTCTTTCCCTCTCTCCCTGGCACTTTAATTCGTTGTTACTTGGTGACACCAACATTATTAGCACAATTAACAGTCGCATTGATCTTTTCATATCTACCAATGCTAATCCAAATGTATCAGCAGCAGCCATATGGGAGTCATGTAAAGCTTTCTTAAGAGGAGAAATAATATCTTATTCTGCCTATCAGAGAAAGCTTGCTGGCAAAGAAAGTCTCTCTCTACAAAGATATAGCAGAGCTGCAGTCAAATTGTGTAGACACACCTGATGGTGATCTTTTCAAATATGTACTCACAAAGAAGGGAGATTATGACATTGTGGTCTCCAATGAAACACAGAGTCCCTGCTTAAAACACGCCGTAATTTCTATCAGTTTGGAGACAAACCAAGTAAATTGCTTGCTCACCAAATTCGCTAGTCCTACTCATCAATGCACATCGCCCAGATTAACACAGATTTTGGAACAACCATTAACCCTTAATTGATTAACAATCAGTTCAGAGATTTTTATGCTTCATTATACTTTTCTGAAAGCTCAGATAACGAAACTGAGATATGGATGTAAAAGTGTAAAGTGTAAGAGCGCCTGCCTGCAGAGCCCCTACTACCCCCGTGTTAATCAATGAGCATTTCCACTGCCGCGGGAGAAGCCCCAGCCCACCGCAGGGCTGTTTGTACCGCCTCCACCTGCTGTTGTACACATAGCTATCGGTTATCTCCCTGACATATCCCTTCCATCAACTCTGAAGTGGCATCTAGTCTGGATGTCCCATTTACAATAAGCACATTTAGGAGTGTGTGGAGGTGGGGCGGCGTCTGGCCTGCAGGGGGAGCATGGAGCACCGGGTCTGCTGGGGTGATGGGGTCTGATTGCGGACAGGTGTCTGCAATCTGACCCAATCAGGAAGTGTGTATTTATGTGCCTGCTTGTCTTTCAGTCGGGGCTTGAGATAGGGAGGAGGAAGACGCTCTCTGCGCGCCAGAGAGAGCATTGTAAAACCAGGAGACGGACGGATTGAACAGTGAACCGTTGTCCTTTTGTTCGTGTGTCTTTAAGATTGTGTAATTGAAGTGGAAATAAACAGGAGTTCGCTCCATTTCCACAAAGAACTGTGTCCTGACTCCGTGAACCCGTTACACTGGCGCCCAACGTGCGGCGGAGTCAAGTATGGATCCATCATCATTGGCCAGTGTCCTCGGACACCTGGCCCAAAGAGCGGAGCGACAGACCCAACTGCAGCAGGCCCAGAACGAGGTCCTGGTGGAGCTGGCCCGCTCCTTGGCCACCGACCGGGAGGCCATGCGGGAGCTACTCGGCTCCGGAGAACGCGGCGGGGAAACCCGACCGCGGCGACATATATACGTCCCCAAGATGGGGGAGGCCGACGACCAAGAGGCCTTCCTGGAGACCTTCCGGGGGGTGGCCGAGGTCTCCGAGTGGCCGCCGCAGGAGTGGGCCCACCGTCTCCTGCCTCTGCTGACGGGAGAGGCCCAGCTCGCGGCCCACAGCCTACCAGCGGCGGCCCAGAAGGACTTTGACACCGTCACCAGGGCTATCCGGGACCAGTTGGGCCTAAACCCGGAGGAACATCGCCGCCGGTTCCGGGCCCTGGCCTTCAACGACGGCGACCGGCCCTTCACCTACGCCCAGCAGCTGCGGGACTAGGCGAGGAGGTGGCTGGACCCGGAACAACACACACCGGAGGACATAGTGGAGCAGGTGGCCCTGGAGAGGTTCGTCGAGGGGCTTCCAACCAGAACATCTACCTGGGTCCGGTACCACCAGCCCGGGAGCCTCTCGGCGGCCGTCAACATCGCGGAGGGCCACCTGGCTCCCCCTCTGTCAGACCGACGACCGGTCCCGAGCCCGCGGACCGGTGCCGCAGCCCTGCAGCGGGACAGGCCCACCCCGGGACCGAGGGCGAGATGGGGGGGGGGGTCCCAGTCACGAGCAGGCACATAGTGCACCTTCCCACCCCATCCCGCAGACGGGCACTCAGACGGCAGGGGAGGCGTGCTGGCGGTGTGGACGGCCGGGCCACCTTCGGCGGGACTGTCCGTTGATGGAGGTGGGCCAGGTCGTCCGCGTCACCGGTGCCCCGGTTCTTCCCCACGGTCCCGGCGAGGCGTACCGTATCCCGGTGAGGATACAGCGGGGTACGTACCAGGCGCTGTTGGATTCGGGGTGTATGCAGACCATGATCCATCAGCGCCTGGTGCGATCCGAGGCATTGATAGAGGCATTGAGTGTTTCGGTGCGATGTATACACGGGGATGTTCACACGTATCCCTTGGTCCCTATCGAAATTCGTTATGGGGGGAAAACGCATAGAGTCAAGGCGGCCGTTAGTCCGAGCCTCACGCACCCCCTGATTCTAGGGTTAGATTGGGCTGGGTTTCCAGGGGCGGTTAGCGAGACTACGGGGGTGCGGCCACGACAGATAGGGACATGTAGGTCATGCGCTGTGTTCTGCGCCGATGCAAGGGCGTCCGATGCTGATCAGGGATCGGGGGAGGAGGCGGGAGGTTCTCAACCCGAGGTCCAAGCGCCGAGCTTCCCACCGGTGGACGATTTCCCCCTCGAGCAGTCTCGTGACGCTACTTTACGCTCAGCCTTCGACCAAGTGATTGCTATTGATGGTCCGAGGGTACAGCCAGACGCAGTGCTGACTTACCCACACTTTGTGGTCGTTAGGGATAGGCTTTATCGGGTGGGTCGTGACACCGAGAGTGAGGAGATTTTTACCCAGTTGCTGGTACCCAGGAGCCGCCGGGAAATGATTTTCCAGGCGGCGCATTACAACCCAATGGCGGGCCATTTGGGGTACGAGAAAACACTAAACCGGATAATGGCTCGATTCTATTGGCCGGGGATTCGGGCGGAAGTGCGTAGGTGGTGCGCAATTCCATTGCGCAACATCTCTGCGAAGAGTGTTGCGCAGGCGTTGTTTCATGTCATATCGCGGGTGGGAATCCCGAAAGAGATTCTCACTGACCAGGGCACCAATTTCATGTCACGCACGATGAAGGAACTTTACGGGTTGTTGAAGGTGAAGGCCATCCGCACGAGCGTCTATCACCCAGCCACTGACGGCTTGTGCGAGAGGTTTAACCGGACGTTAAAGTCCATGATCCGGAAGTTTGTACTGGAGGATGCTCGAAATTGGCATCAATGGCTAGACCCTCTGTTGTTTGCGGTGCGGGAAGTTCCTCAGGCTTCCACGGGGATTTCCCCATACGAGTTGCTCTATGGGCGCAGGCCCAGGGGCGTCCTGGACCTCATTAAAGAAACCTGGGAGGAGGGGTCCAGCGACAATAAAAACGAAATCCAGTACGTCATGGACTTGCGTGCAAAGCTCCACTCACTCGGGGTAATGTCACGTGAGCATTTGCACCAAGCCCAGGAGAATCAGAAACGCCTGTACGACAGAGGGACTAGATTACGCGATCTTACACCGGGGGATAAGGTCCTCGTTCTGCTGCCCACCTCTAGCACCAAATTACTCGCGAAGTGGCAAGGTCCCTTTGTGGTCACACGGCGAGTCGGGGACGTGGATTACGAGGTAGTGCGGCCAGACCGGGGCGACTCCCGACAGATCTACCACATCAATCTGCTCAAAAGGTGGATTGATGTGGTCCCGGTCGCGTTCGCTACGACACTACCGGAGGGAGAGGAGTTCGGACCGGAAGTCCCTACACCGGGGCCTGTCCCTCCGGTCGGCCGAGGAGAGGATCTGTCGGGGAGTCAGGCGGCGGACGTGGGCAGTCTGCAGCTCCAGTTCGCCGACGTCTTTTCGCCCCTGCCTGGTCGCACCCCGTTAATAACTCACAACATCGAGACGCAACCCGGGTTAACGGTGCGGACACAAGCAAGACGTGGTACGGCGCGAATTGGCAGCAATGTTAGAGTTGGGCGTCGTCGAGGAGTCCCACAGTGACTGGTGCAGTCCCGTCGTGCTGGTTGGGAAGCCGGACGGGTCTGTCCGGTTCTGTGTCGACTACCGTAGGGTGAATGCGGTGTCAAAGTTCGATGCCTACCCAATGCCTCGGATCGACGAGCTAGTGGACCGGCTTGGCATGGCCAAATATTAAACGACCCTGGACTGCACGAAGGGCTACTGGCAGATTCCGTTGTCTCCAGCAGCCCGAGAAAAAACTGCGTTCTCCCCTCCGCTCGGTCTTTACCAGTTCAAGGTGCTTCCGTTCGGGTTGTTCGGGGCCCCGGCCACGTTTCAGCGACTGATGGACCGTGTGTTACGGCCTCATGCTGCATATGCTGCCGCCTACATAGATGACATTGTCATCTATGGTGACGAGTGGGGGCAGCATGTGCAGCAGGTGGCGGCCGTCCTTCAGTCGCTGAGACGGGCGGGGCTCACGGCCAACCCGAAGAAGTGTGTGATCGGGCGGAGGGAGATTCAGTATCTGGGGTTCCACCTGGGGCGGGGGAAGGTCCGGCCGCAGGTCGGTAAGACCGCGGCGGTCGCCGCCGCCCCTCGACCCAGGACCAAGAAGGAGGTGAGGCGGTTCCTGGGGCTGGCGGGTTACTATCGGCAGTTCGTGCCGAACTTCTCCGACCTGGCCAGCCCCTTGACCGACCTCACCCGGAAGAGAGCCCCAGATACCGTCCAGTGGTCGGAGCCATGCCAGGTGTCGTTTGAGGCTATTAAAACAGCCCTCTGCGGGGAAGCAGTCCTGTGTGCTCCTAATTTTGCTCTCCCTTTCTCCGTCCAGGCAGACGCGTCGGATAGGGGGTTTGGCGCGGTCCTGACCCAGCAGGTTGAGGGGACCGTCCGTCCGGTGCTGTACCTGAGCCGCAAGCTGTCGGACCGCGAGGGTCGGTACAGCACGGTAGAGAAGGAGTGTCTCGCCATCCGGTGGGCGGTCGGTGCCCTTCGCTACTACCTGCTGGGTCGCCAGTTCACCCTCTACTCCGACCACGCCCCCCTCCAGTGGCTCCACCGGATGAAGGATGCCAACGCGAGGATCACCCGGTGGTACCTCGCGCTGCAGCCGTTCAATTTCCGGGTGGCCCACAGGCCGGGGGCGCAGATGGTCGTGGCAGACTTCCTCTCCCGTCCCGGGGGGGGGGAGTAGGTTTACGGCCGGATGGGTCCCCGGCCTGTGTCGGGCGGTGGGGGTATGTGGAGGTGGGGCGGCGTCTGGCCTGCAGGGGGAGCAGGGAGCACCGGGTCTGCTGGGGTGATGGGGTCTGATTGCGGACAGGTGTCTGCAATCTGACCCAATCAGAAAGTGTGTATTTATGTGCCTGCTTGTCTTTCAGTCGGGGCTTGAGATAGGGAGGAGGAAGACGCTCTCTGCGAGCCAGAGAGAGCATTGTAAAACCAGGAGACGGACGGATTGAACAGTGAACCGTTGTCCTTTTGTTCGTGTGTCTTTAAGATTGTGTAATTGAAGTGGAAATAAACAGGAGTTCGCTCCATTTCCACAAAGAACTGTGTCCTGACTCCGTGAACCCGTTACAGAGTGCTTTAATGCTTATGCAGACTGGGAAATGCCCTGGCCCTGACGGTATGCCTGACAACTTTTTTAAAACATTTGCAGATACACTGTCCCCACTGCTACTTAACACGTGTAATGAACCACTGCAAAGTGGCTCACTCCCTCTCACGTTAAGTCAGGCTACTATTTATCTTATATTGAAAAAGGATGAGGACCCACTGTCCTGTACTAATTATCGCCCTATCTCTCTGCTTTGTGCAGATGTAAAAATACTAGCTAAAATTCCGGCTGGACGGCTCGAGTGTGTCCTTCCAACTATCGTCTCCGAAGACCAAACAGGGTTTGTAAAGAACCAACATTCCTTTCATAATGTCAGACAATAATTTGATATTCTGTATTCACTCACAACCTCTGACCACCCTGAGTTTGTATTATATATTGTATTTCAATGGATGCCGAAAAGGCATTTATATATAATTCTTTATTTCAGACCCAGGAGGATCCATATCAACACAAACAAAATAAACAAATAACCAAACACAGAGTAAAAAAAATACACAAATTCGGAATATTCAGTGCCGAGCATACAGACATGATCGCCAATGGTTCCACAGTCTGGAAGAAAATCTAACCGAACTGCATAGAGGGTTGGCCAAAACTGCAATTAAGTTATTTTCGGACTCAGATGACCTACACATAAATTTATACATAAGGCCACGTAACACAGCAGAGCAGGTAGGGACCCCAACACTTACAAACATTTGGCTTGCGCTGGAGCATCTTGGAGCTCTCAGCAGTAGCCTCATGCTATCATTATAGGCCACTGTAAGCTTTCTAATGCTGCCTTGTTTATAACGACACCACAGGTGGGCAGTATACAGCGGCGTACATACGCTCGAAAGAGTGAGATTTTAACAGGTACAGAGCACATACTAAACCTACGGCAGAGCATGTTTGCCTGTACATACAGCTTCCGACGCTGCCTATAGATATCCTTGTCATCAGACAGGTCATTTGACATAATATGGCCCAAGTGTGGAGGGCCACTCCATTGTGGAGGGCATTGTGGAGGGCCACTCCATTTGACCGTGTGGAGTGGCCCTACCTGTTTTACACATTGAAACGTTTTGGCTTTGGTAATATTGATATCACGGATTAAGCTTTTGTATTGTTCGATTTCAGCTTACTTCTAAACTGTTCGTATAGACTCTGCGTTGTGTATTTTCCGTCGTAGTAGTAATTCTCGAAGTCGAAATCAAAGCAACTTGACAGGTTGGATCAGAGGGTTGAATAGATGGTTTATTCCAGGATGTAATACAGCGAGATACAGACTTAGGTTGAATAATCTATAGTGGACGAGGTTGAGGAGCAGTTTTGAGACGTGTTCCTTGGCTGTCGAACCCTCTTCTCCCCGAACCAAAGGGTTGGGGCGAGTATTATACACAGAGAAAACATGAATAACATGTAAACAGAAGCACTCTCCGCCTTGATATGGTATATGGCCTGCTATGTCCCAGAGGACCAGGTCGGTTCATCCTTGTTGAGACATAACAAATGGCAGATGTTGGAAATAACACTTGTATCAGTGTGAGAGGCATTGGCCTGTTCCTAGACTAGAAATGTGAACACAGAGAGACACTAAAATACAACAACATATTACAGTATACATCCCCTCTTGCCTGTGTCCGCACAAATAATGACTACACTGACTATTTCTCTCTCGAACGTGGTACCCAACAGCGCTGCCCACACTCTCCATTACTGTTTGCCATTGCCATTGAACCCTTAGCAGAAGCCCTCAGGTCCAGTCAAATGCTGGGTATCTCAAGAGGTGGCATAGAACATAGGGTACAGGTACCCCTGTACGCCGATGACCTCTTGGTATTTCTCTCTGGTCCAGAAAAATCTATCCCCCTTATACTAACAGTATTGAAAGAATTTGGGCATGTTTCAGGTTATAAACTAAATTTTCATAAAAGTGAACTTAGGCAAGTTAATGCGGCAGCCACAGCCTATCCCCTCTCAAAGTAACATTCAGAACCAAGGGCGTCAGTTTGTTTTTAGAAGTGGTGGGGACAATAACCATAAGCTTGAGTGTGGTTTGAAAAGTGCTGGGTACCTTTATGTAAGCTATTCATCCATTCAACGCTGCATTACAATATGCCCTACAGTGTATAGTCAGGTGTTGAAAATCCTATTCGAACAATAAGTTGAAAACACAGTTTGTGTTTTGGCTTGTTTTACAAAACGGCGTTGGAAACATCAGGGTATTGGCTCGGGATATGTAATACTAATACACACAGGACAAAGAACAGTGTTGGCAATTTAACACTTATCTTGACATCCACAAAGTTTACCAGACAAACAATGCCAGACTGTAAAGGGGGTACGAAATGAAACGAGGTACTGAGCATCAGCCTTTTGAAGACGAGCAAGGGCTGCTGGTAGTATATGTTATGCTGCATTAAATATTTTTTAAAAAAACAAGCGCCCAGAGGAGAATTGCATCTGCCAGATCCTGACCACCAGTAAACACTTGCGAAGGACCAATGTAGACTTCAAATATAATCCCCTACAGTTTAGGATAATCACACAGGTTATGCGAGAACATATTTATGTCAGGATAGGCCTACCAGGCTCCAAGTTGTCACATATCTCAATCAGACAAAACAACTATAACCACATTGGCATAGCAATCGCACTGTGTGTAGCTGCTACTAGCTGCAATCTATACAATGCATACTGGCTGGAGCACCAACCAGAATCAGATCACAATCGCTTAGGACCGTGGATAACCTTTGGCCAGGTCATCACGAGCAAACAGAACCAGCAGCAAAGTTTACGTAAACCAATTTCTTACCTTATGTGGCCCTCCACATGCACGCTAGATTATGTATCCATATCGTGTCACAAACATGCTTTTTACAGGAAGCAAAAGGACCGAATATAATAAAAATTACAATTTTGGCTGTCTATCTTGAAACTTCTCCAGTGCGTTCACACCAAACGCGACGGGGCAACAAGATCCCATACAAAGTGAACGTATAGACGCGTATCGGGCAAATTATTTTGATTTGTTTTGATTTGTCGCGCCACAGTTTCGCCGTGCACAGGCGAGCACGTTCACGAGGATTTGTGGCGCGACAAATTCGCTCGAGTTGAAATATTTCAACTTTGACACGAATTTCGCGTGATGACAGCCAATCAGCGTTCAACAGCGTGGCCACTGAGTGACATGTGTAACGTAACAGCCAATCAGCGTTCAACCGTCAAACTCAGTGCAGTGCAGTCCGGGGTGAACTGCAGCATGGAGGAGAAAGTGATTGTTGCTGTTTGCGACTCTCGGAGCTCTATATATAATAGTATATAATATAATATAATTGTATATATAATATCACGGCCAAAAGCTCTGTGCGCCTCCGGATGGCCGTAGCGCGGGGAGCTCTAGGGATTGGGCTTCTCGGGAGTCGGGGTTTGTTTACCGCCGTTGCTATGGGTTCCGGTCTTGTGTGTTCCAACGGTTCATTAGGTAGGCCTATTAGGTAGGCCTATCTAATAAGTGATGTCTTCGTGCGCGCCTATCGCATGATTTTAGACTCAACGATTTCGGTTGAGCATGTGGGGATTTTTTCAGTTGCAATTGGTTTGCAGATTTTTAAAAGTGGTGGGGACAAAATTTGTATTTCAAATAGTGGGGGGGGGGCATGTCCCCCCCGTCCCCCCCGTAATCGACGCCTATGTTCAGAAAGTCTCTGGAGCACTTTAAATATCTGCGTACCTGTGTAACTAAAAACAATTCAGAACTATTTAAATTTAACTTTTCCCCTCTTTTAGCCAGGCTGTCCCTAGATGTCCACCGGTGGTCAACCGCTTGTATCGTGAACCTACAGACTTCAGTGGGGGTTTCATTCCGTCTGCGCACGGCACCTTCTCAACAATAATCAATAATCTTCCTCCCACTCAGGGTGAAAATGGTAGGTCTTAGCTCATTTCCCCTCAGCCATGCCAACGTTTAGGTGTGCGTAACTACTGTTGACGGCTTTCAACTGCTATTGACAGCGCATGCGCTACCGCGCGTATATGTCCCGCGCAAATTTTATTTTATTAAAAAAAAAAAAATCTTTTTTTTTTCTTCTTCACCCCTCGCGGTCGACTTGGGATCTGTCGGCGGTCTACTGGTAGACCGCGATCAACTGGTTGGGCACCCCTGACTTAGACATTATAATTCAAGTGACATTCACATGACTCTGATGAGCCAGGACGTGTGTGTGGACCCCCTGTCTGTCACAGAGGCCCCTATGGGGCTCTATAGGAAGGGCTATGCTTTGACTAGCAGTCAGGCTCATAGTAAGAGTCTTGTCTGATGAGTCTCATTGAATGTTGAGTGGTGTACCGTCGAGAGTAGGGCTGAGACGATTTAACCTGCAGTTTGATCGACTGTGTTGTGTCTGTCGTCTCTGGCGTTGGACCTGAAGCTGTAGTTGATCCGTACAATCTCAGGGATTTTACAGCATCCTCTGTATTTTCCTGAGTTCTTCTGAGTGGGCGTATTGAGCACTTAGGGAAGGGGTAGGCACAGGCAGGTGAGTAGGGGTCAGAAGAGGGACAGTGAGTAGGACAGATGTCGGTGAGAAAGAGTAATTTTACTGGCATTATAAGCATTCTCAATAAGTAGTGCAAACAGAAGAGCTGAATCAATCATCAGCCAAAGATATAGATCAATTCCGTCACTGAACCTCCAAAACCTAGCTCCAGCTAAAGCATTTTGTCCATATGGGTTAAAAGGCTCTTCCACATCCATGACAGTTATTGTGTTGCCTCAGATAAGAATGCAAGGATCAATTGATTCTTCAGCCCCAAAATTGCTTATGGACATGCAATCGTTGTGCACCTTCCAACAACTGTATGAGAGTGTGTATGTGTGCGTGTGTGTGTTGCATTGCAAGTGTACATTCGTGTGCACCATTGTGCAGGGGGCTTTATTCCGGCCTAAGCATGCAATAGATAAATCCATAGACATGGCAGGTCTTTTCGGTGCTCAATTGTGCTAATTTCGATTACCGATCAATTCCCAACAAGGCTTTTCTCTTGGCACAGAAACGTTCAAAGAGCTGTATGTATTCGGACATCAGACTACTGCCAAATACGACGCAAACATGGCGCTTGAAAAGCTACAGGCTCCCCTAGTGCATCATTAAATCAGTCCTTTTTTGTAGCAACTTCTCGCATGAAGGGATGGGTAAGAATATTGCTGTCTGTGTTACATCCAAGGAGATGTCTTGAAGGCTGAATGTGAAAACTGATCAACATATAATGATGCTGCAATTTGTGATTAGTAAAGGCTGTTTAGAAAGCATTAGTGAGGCCTTTGTGTGAGCTCATCTGAAGTATATGTGCCTGGCAAAGCATTTATAAACATATAAAAGCCTGGATTGATCTGGTGAGGAAGCAATATTTATGACTTGTGTGAGATCTAAACTAAGGACTTTATTTATAAATTACATATAGAGGACTGTCTATGCCTAACTAATTAATGAAACCCCTTTAGGGCTGGCCCGAATGCCATTTTTCAGGCTTCGAATACTCGTTGGTTTTTCCGAGCGAATATTCGAAAACTCGTTCCAGAAAAAAACACCATCAAAAACAACATTAATAATCCCTATATACTCCCTGGAACCGATTTTGACAGTATCTGCATATTTTGTTGAAGATTGAATAGCTTTTGAACGTTAATTAGTAGGCCTAAGTAGGTTGAAGTTCCTTAGTTTTTCCCTGTGAAGGCGAACAGCTGTTGCTCCGTTCCAAATCAGCTCTTCTCTGCCATCTCAGCCCTTACGGGAGCTTTTCAATTCATCCTGGAACGTGCATCTTTTCAGGGAATTTGTACAATAAATCCATAACAAATACCGAATATTGATTGTCTTATGTGTCCATATTATATCCATTATATTGACCGGGTATTCCCAAGACGCTCACGCTCTGCAGCAAGCCAGTCACAGTAGATTGGCGCGGCGCCGTACAGCGAACGTAAACAAACAACTAAGCTAAGGTTTTAAGTATTACTTTTCCTCCAGAGATCCCGCTAATGTGGTGTTATAAAGTAAAGGGAAACAAGATAACTATTCTTCCTCCACCTCCCTCGCTTCTCTGCTTGGTGTCGCTGACGCTTATAGTTTGCCTCCCTCGCTCTGGTAACATCACGTACGTGGAAAAAAAACTAAAACGAAGCTCCGAATACTGATTTAAGCTTTGAATATTCGAATATTCGAATAATTCGGGCCAGCCCTAAACCCCTTTAGATTTTTCAACATATTTCCAGAAATCATAGCATTGCTTCATAATGAAATGCAGTAAATCTTTTCACCAGAATAGTACAAATCATATCAATATATACAGAATTTATTTTTCCTCCTCAAGCTGTAGGCTATTCCCTTTAGGCCCGCATCCCGCATTCTGACATTAAAAAAGGAAAACAGCATGCAATGAAGCCATGGAATAATAACTATTGATGTGAATTTGCAGCATGAAAAGTCAAGGTAAACGACGGCTACTAATAGGAATACTCTGAAGACAGCTTTGCCCTTGAAAGCTGTCTTTAGCAACAAATAGCTGGAATAAACTCCCAGAGGATTTAAGACTTGCCCCAGCTCTGAGCACCTTTAAAACAAGACTGAAGACTTTTATGTTTGCTATAGCTTTCTGCTAAAATCTTAAATACATTGCACTTTCTAAAAAACTTTTTTTACTTTGCCTTTATTTTCTATTTTAATACTAAAATGCCTTTTTCTATTTTACCCATTTCTTTGCATATGTTTTTCTTTTACTTATCTATTATTTTATTTTATTGTATGACAATGTTTATATGTGAAGCACTTTGAGTCTGCCTTGTGTATGAAAAGTGCTATATAAATAAAGTTGCCTTGCCTTGCCTTGCCTTGACCTAAAGTTACTACCCCCGTGTTAATCAATGAGCATTTCCACGCCATGGGAGAAGCCCCAGCCCACCGCAGGGCTGTTTGTACCGCCTCCACCTGCTGTTGTACACATAGCTATCGGTTATCTTCCAACTCCCGCCAAGCATGCTCTCCTTGGAAACCAAATTAGTTTTTCAAATGCCGAGTAAGTTGTAATGTCAATTATAAACTCCTGACTACCACATGAAGAATCAAATGGAGACCAAATGAGAATGATGTGGGAAAATGTTACAAATGATCACAATGCCAATTATAACCTCAGGTTGTAACCAGCATGTCTTTGTCACAACAGAGACTGTTGTTAGTTACCATCTCTGCCGAGCTAGATTCCAATCCTGCCAGCGGTGATATCCATGGAAACCTGATATTATCTTGCATTGACAACATTGAAATGAAATAATTGAGAAATGTAACGTCATTTGAATTATAATGCCACTGATAACCTCTGATCAGGTTGTAGCCAGCGACTTGGTGGCACAGTGGAGATGGTTGGTTATCCCTTCTGGAGACCGGGGTTCAACTCCGGCAGTCTTCATGCAATTTATGAAATGTAACAATGTCACGTAAATTGTATGCCAATTACAACCTCTGACCAGGTAATAGCCAGTGCCTTTGTAGCACAGCAACAATAGCGCTGGGTCATCATCCCCGGGGACCTGCATTCAACTCCTGGCGAGGACGGTCTCCATGGAAAACAAATGTAATGTTAGAAATATAACAATGTTGTATTAATTGTAAGGTCAACTATAATAGCTGAGCAGAGCAAAGCTGGTACCCGTTATCAGTTTCAGAGCTTCAATTCCAGTAGAGGGCTCCATCGAACGGACATGTAATGTAGAGGATGGATATTGTGTTGGTGATGACTGGAACAAATTCAGCAACATTTGATAGCGTTTAAGTCGATTATCTCTTGATTAACATAGCACTAAGGATATCGCAAGGGGGGGTTGGGTACTCAGATAGTACTGGGGATAGATCCCTGAAGCTTTCGGTTTGATCCTCCATGCCCTCAGCTGTCCTGTCAGCGTCCGGTAGCGAGGTGCTCAGCCCCTACCTGCCCCTGAATTCCATGAATCTCTGCTCCCTTTAGGACACTTTGGTAAAATGTATCAAAGCGTTTCATAGGAAGATGTTATACCTTTCAATTAAAGTGATGAGGAGGTGGAAGAGGAGAGGGCATTTGTGTCCTGTGATAAACAATGTCAAACACAAAATGAAGAGGCTGCCAAAACATCCGCCAAAACACTACATTTCACACCATCTTTCTCTCTAATCCATTCTCTCACACACACACACACTCATGCACAAATGCACAAACACACACACACACAAATTGAAGCAAGTCCACAGCCTTCATTGCATCTTCAATATAAATTAACAAACACACTTCTTTACCAGAATAAATGTTTCTAAGAAGCCCTTTGTTTGTTTCAAACACATCAGTCACTCAAAACAAACACACTTCATCTCTCTCTCTCTCTCTCTTGATCTCGGCCATCCTTGGAGCAGTATGCTTAGTACTCACACAGATAAAGAAACACTCAGACACACAGTTTTGCTGTCCTGTTTCTACGGTTTCCTAGGATAGAGAGAGAGAAAGAGAGAGAGAGAGACTACAGTCAATTCTCCTTCTACTCCCAGCTTTCAGCTGAAACCCTTGGGGAGGGAGAGAGGGGGGAGAGAGAAAGAAAGAGAGAGGGAGAAACTCAGGGACGCACTTGCCATCTGCTGATCTGGAAGAGTCCCGAATGGCCACTCCAATCCAGACAGTACTGGCCGATGGGACAAAATGACATGTTATGACAAGTAATGTCAGACGTGTTTCTCCTTATTTACCGATCCGCCCAAAGTAATTTTGGACCTGAGCCACGACAATATCATTCCATCGACATAAGACAGGCCTATGGAGAGCTGACAGTGACATAAGTAGGTCATTTAGGCCACTTCTCAGTTCATTTATAATTCCAAGGCGTGTTTTTAATGGCTGCAGACCAAAATGCCTCTGAACACAATTGGATAGTCCTACAACCAATCAGAGCGTCGAAAAGTATGACGCATCAGGGGCAGCCAAATCCTGAAACCCGACCATATTAGATCAGTTGTTGCGATTGGACAGACACGGGCCAGGTCTGCTGGACATCTGCCCCAAAAGGAGAGCAGCCTGAGCAGATAAAACATGAGCTCACAGATGTGTCTTGTTTCCAGATCATAAGAACGTGGTGAGCACTTTAAAATCTGTTTGACTGTCAAGCGTTGTTTTAGGTGAAATATGATAAATGGCAAATAAATCTTAAGAATGGCACCTTTGCACATAGTAGATGTGTACAGCATAAAGATTTTATGTAAAAAAAATAGATGTCACACTTGTTTATTATTGGTGCCCACATCCTATGCTAAGATACCCTAACGTTTTAGTTTTGAGTAGGAAGAAACAACACCTTTACATACACTTTTATAATTGTCAACCATTTGCCTACAGACCAATTTTCATTAATATTCATATTGTGACTGCAAAAAGCCCAGAGGATTTATTTAAGTTTTCAATGAACAAAAAGCGACCACATAGAATGAAAAAAATCTATTTTATACAGTCTACACTCCAGGTAGCTCCACATGTGCTTGATTTGTATTTTCCTTCTCAGGAATGCAACATACAGTCCTCATTCAAACAATTAACCGCCTGAAAAAACATACATATAAAACCGTTACTGTAATACGAAATAGCCAGCAGCAGCCCCGAATATTAACTGTTATCTGATTGTTTAAAAAAATGAATAATTGCTTGTAAATCATTTTCCAATTGTAAGTTATAAGTGTTGTTATATAAGACCCATCAATATTGAAAAGGTGCACTTGCTCCTGAAAAGTAAC
Source organism: Gadus morhua (assembly GCF_902167405.1). NCBI lineage: Eukaryota > Metazoa > Chordata > Actinopteri > Gadiformes > Gadidae > Gadus > Gadus morhua. The sequence goes on along the minus strand of NC_044062.1, from coordinate 15,833,340 downwards.
TCCAATGTTTTGTATTTTATTTCCTTCCTTACAGTGTTTTGAAAGCCCAAACAAGACCTGCTCCATTTCCTGAAGCCCCCTTCCTGTCCCCCGCCCTCCTCCCCAGACACCGAGAGCCATTGAGAGAGAAAAGAGAAAGGTATATATAAAGCAAGAGAGAGACATCAACAGAGAGACATCAACAGAGAGAGACAAAGAGAGATATGCACAGATAGAGAGAGAGATCAACAGAGAGAGAGAGATCAACAGGGTGAGAGAGACGGAGAGAGAGAGAGTGAGAGAGTGAGAGAGCGAGAGAGCGCGAGAGAGAGACAGAAGCAGAGAGAGCGAGAGAGAAAGAGAGAGGGAAGTGAAGAGAGACGCGGGCACCTGGCGCCTGACACCCTCCAGGGGTGTCCCCTAGTGCAGCTTTTCGCCCTGGGCCACTCCTCCATCCCAATTGTGTCAACCGCGATATGTCAACCGGATCCCTTCATAGACATGAGTGACAGGCGGTCGGCCAGGCAGCACCCCCAGGCGGTCTCTCCTCCACCGCTGATATGAGTCGCATACAGTCTGCTGATGGAGGGCTCCTCACTCGTGGAGGACATTCTATATAGCCTCGGATGAAGAATACAGGAGTTTATTTGCGAAAAGACAATAAACACCATCCTTGGGAAAAAGGAAACTGTGAGACTGTTGTCTCACTTTCTGATCCCAAATAAGTTTTGTAACAAACGCCCTTGGCTTTCAAGGCAGGTCCAACAGCAAAAAACAGCCAACGCCAGAGCTGTTCTTGAACGCAACCCGATAAATCTGCTCGGAGAGTCAGCGCGCATTATTCAGATCAGGTGACGCAACATGGCTGCAAACTCATGGTGTTATAGTTTAATAGAATAGCGTTCAGTTTAGTCAGCAGCTTTTGTTTTCAATGTTGGTCCATTTTTATGAGTCCTGAAAAACGACCCCCTTCCACCCTTTAAACAGTGTAGGCTAGCTACATTTGTAGTCTGTGTCAAAAAGTCGTTCTCAATAAAAACAAAAAACTATGAACAATTGTAAGCCTCTGGTACAATACTCCGCCATTGCCGTCTTGCAAGCTGTACGGAAATGTGCTTTTCTTTACGCAACCCCCGATTTTTCAGTCGCCGACAAGTTCTTGAATTTTATTTTTGACGTTTTGGACATTTTTGAGCACATTGGTTCTCAAACTGGAGGTACGCGTACCATTGTTAAAATTAATTAATTAATTTTAAAACATAATACTAATCATATTTTTTATAGTAGGCCTACTACGAATGAAAATGACTGCACCATGAGATCATTGAAAAGGCATTTAAAATAGGTTTAGCTTTTCCTGTAATATTTTTGTTTCATTATCAGCCTGTTACATAGTCAGGCTATGGTGCTCACAAACATCCAGGATTACAAGCTAAACTGTGCGGAAAGATATAAGAGCTACAATTATGAATGGTTCAGAAAGGCTTCGCTTCACTTGCCGTCATTAAAACTAAATACAGATGCAGGATGGATGGTGAGCCAGACCTGAGACTGAAGCTGACCTTGATTGATCCAGACATCACAGGACTGTGTTTGAGAGGCAGGCGCACACTTCTCATTAGGCTTATGGATGTAGAGGCTGTCAACATGCTGGCCAACAATAAATATTATTTGTATTTAGCCGAGGAAGGTTTTTGGTATATTTGTTATCTTATGTTCTCACTTTCTGTGTGTGTGTTTGTATGTAATACAGTTGTTATACTTAATGTCCTCCCATGCAGTGTGTGTGTGTGTGTGTGTGTGTGTGTGTGTGTGTGTGTGTGTGTGTGTGTGTGGGTGTGTCGGTCATAATGGTGGTACTTGGAGAGACAGATAGTTTCTGAAGTGGTATGTGGTGAAAAAAAAAACAACTGGATATAGCAGGTTAAATATTTAGACATATTGGCGACTCCAAATCATGATGTTTGAAAGGTGTTGCGAGAGGCCCTGACAGCAGCGATGACCTCCAGCCTAGACAAGGTCTAGAGCAGTGGGCGCCTACCCCTCGGGGCTGGGAATCGGGGCTGGCACCACAACACCGATTAAAAATAATTCAAAGACAGCTACCACCTTTTGGCTGAACACAAGAAACCTTTTACCGATGGCGATTTAATCAAGGAAGCATAGGCCGCTGACACAGAGACTGTGTTCAGCGACCTCAAAACAAAGACCAAGTCAACATCGCACTCTGTGGTGAACAGCTTGGCCCTGCAACAGTGACAAGGAGGGTAGAGCCACTGTCAGAGGACGTGGATGAACAACTGTTGAAAGGCTTGTCACTCTGTCAATATTTTTAAATACAGTTCCACAAATCCCTGGATGTAATGGACAAAGCTCAGCTGCTTGTATTTGTCAGAATGGCATCCAGGATTCAACACAAAGGAGGACTTCCTATAATGGGGTATGTGCAGTGTGTGCAGTGTGCACGTTGGCTTTATACGACTGTGCTGTAATGACCCTGGTTTTCCTGACTTAGTGAATTGTCACTGTGTGATTCATATGCAGGCATTGGCTGGGAAGGTCGTGGACTTTTCTCATGGAGAAAGTGGTCAACTCGATTCAAAGCCCATTTAGCGCTTATTCAAGGCGTTATTGAATGAGCTACATGACGCTTAATCAAATCAAAGTAACAGACACCTCAAAGAAGGTCACAGACCGTGTTCAGTCACAGCCATCCCACATGACTTGAGAGAGTCACATGACTGCAACAGGTTTGGCCTTCTGATGGCATTGTGAAAAAGCGATTTTGCAGGATGGGACATAAACTGCAATTCAATAAATTGCACTGATCAGTAAAATGCTTATGGTAAATAAGTTTCTTAATTTTTGTTGTGTTTTGCTACAATTTACAAAATTATTTCCTCACACAAATGGATAATATACCACATTTTGTGTTGGAATCAAATTACATAATGAAACTCAGAATTTAAGGTATATTGTACAATTCTTCCAAGACAGCTATGGCTTGGAAGAATTGGCTAGATATGCTAGTTAAATTGTTTTCTTGGTTGCATTAATTTGACCATCCTTTGCGAAAGGATGGATGGAATGCCACCCCACGATTTCTTGCGGCAGGAACATTTAAAGCGATCCACCATTTGGCCGTTCACAAAGTAATCAACATGACCCACAATTATTTTCATACAATAGTACTAATTAAGTGAGTGCTGCATGCAGCGCTGAACTATTGTTCAAGTTTTATTCTTTCTTTCTCTTTCTTGACCAACTATGGGACTTATCTCCTAGAGTCTCTCACCTAGAGACTCTATTCAATTTTTTACGATGGAAGTCAATGGCCAATAATCTGACAAATCAACTACTTCAGACTTTGTAACTTGGTCAATTTTTAACCTTTAACCTTCATTCAAACATTTAACAAAGAATAGATTTTTGATATAATTTATTCTTTTTTCAAAATCACAGTTTATTTTTAATTTCATTGCCGCTTCTTATATTTCCAGTTGGTCTCATTGACTTTGAGGAATCCTACTGCCTACGTCAGTAGGATTCCCTTAGCAATGGTCATTAGGTCCTTATGCATTGTCCTTCACAACTTTCCTTATCCTCATGGCGTTTTCCATTGAGGTTGTGAAAGGGGTTAGAAGAAGATACAAGGGGGTTCTTTGGAGTGTGCAACAGGAACCTCATCAGGGATTCCGGCCGTGTATTGTGAATCCCATAATGACTACAAGATAAGGGGCTTTTTATTTTGCACTCTTCAGCAAACTTTGCCTACTTGTTTTATATTAAAGCGGCATTGAAAACATTTCCCTTACGCGTGTTAACATGTTTTATTCATCCCCACAAAAGTTATCTTTGCCATTTTATCAAGGTTACATAAAAGAAAAAGAAGAAGAAGAGTGAAATCCAATGTTTTTGCCAGGACTCCAGTTTCTGAACATTATATTATATGAATTTGTGTGCCTTATGCAACAATGGTTCCCAACCTTGTGACTGTATATACATTTATATACAGTATATATTGTCACCATGTCCTTTCGTCGACGACCATTTCCCAATATACTGGTCAGTTAGACAATGAAGTTGGCCATTCTAGATCCCAAATCCAGATGGAATTTTACTTCCCTTAATGCCACAAACCATGCAATCATAAGTTTCCGTCCTTATCTGCAATAAAATAGGAATGCAAACAAATGTTATTTAGATTCCTGACTGGCCCATACAATATGAGCACCCACGTATGCACCGTGGAATGAGTTAGGTGGATTTGAGTGGTGGGTCTTGACCACCAAGGTGTGTGAGAGCGATCATGGAGGGATCAAATAAAGGAGAGGTGGAGTGGCAATTCCAGGAATACCATTTGGTGATGAATTTAGTATAGGAGCCTTCCAATCAGTCTCAGACAGCCTTGAGTGGTCAGAGCAGTGGAAATGCTGTGCAAGCTGAGCACTATCAAGGACGCCGATGGAGATAAAGGTGTATTAGAAGGTGTCGGCCATTCACCTTGATGCTTACACAGTGAAAGTGTTAAGAGTATACCCAGCAGAATGCGTAGTCGAGCATAACGAAGCATCCCATTTTGCAGAGATTGTCACCATCTGTTTAAGTGTGCGTTTGGCTTATCGGACGTGTAGGTGGAGAAGGCAGTAGACCGATATAGTGCACAGGTAGTGTGAAGGGGGGCAGATGTGCGTGGGGGCGTAAAACTGTTAAGAGCTCGGCTTCTGCACTAACCAGGTGCATAGACGGATTGTGAGACATCGGGCCCCTGGGCATGTGGACACCGCAGCCCCCCCCTTCCCCTTCCAACACAAACACACGCACCCAGAAACACAAACTTATTGGCGATAAAAAATAATAGCCTAAGTAAGTCATTGGCCTATACATTCACCTGCAACTCAGCAGGATTTGTAGCACATAAGGCAACATCCCAATAATTATTACAAATAAATACATCTTTACTCAAACAAAACAGGATTTACAAGGGTTGCCATTTTTGGCGATTTGAACGAATTCCGTTAGTTTATAACAGGCGTCAACAACCTTTTCAACATGCAGTGCCAGTTTGACATTTTCTCGTTAATGGGTGTGCCTTAAGCAACAGTATATTAAAAATTAAGCTGAATTATGACACAGCGACCAAAAACATTTGGAAGACCTGGAATTGTACTATTTCCATATAGTCCACAATCATGCACCAACATTTTCAATATTTTTTTGGTTGTTATTTTTGCCACAAGGGTTTACAAATTATAATTACATATGTCCCATCTTAAAATACAATTTTCAGAAATTAATTCAAAAACATATTTACACTGATAATGTAAAAAACGAGAAAATATGAGAATTCTGGAACTCTGATAAACAACAGGCAATGTTTGTAAGTAAATTGTATTCAGGTCCAACGTTTAGGGATTAGCCAACATTATGATCTTGAATCATTTCCATTTTATCTCTCAGATTTATATCTCTATTTCAATTATGAACTTTGAGCACTACCACAAGTATAGCTATTACATTTTTTGGGGTGAAAACAACACCAAGACATTATTTTCATCCAACAAGTGACAAATATATACACTTTTAAGTAGACAATTACCACTTGAAAAGGAAATAGTAATTTTGATTTTAATTTTTTTTGTTGTTAGGGGCCAAGGGCCGGCTAATGGCAGGATGTAGATACGTAGCAGAACATGTCAGAAGGAAGAGGACTCATGCTCGTGAGATGTCCTTCAAACATCAAATATACAGCATTGCATTGTTTTGGTCCATGCGCTCCTCTATTGAGATAGATGATTATGGAAATTGGGCGTTTAGGGTTTAAAGGAAAATGATTTATTTCAAATAAATTAGCCCCATGTGTTGATACAGTGTCTGACATGCCATGTTCTCTTCGCAGCACTTAAAAGTGACAGAAGGCCAATATGCCTTTACAGCCGAAGAGTCCTTTTCAGCAGAAATGAAAGCACATGTATATCATCAGCCACCTGGATGTGTCTAGAAGCTTTCATTTTTAATGGTGGCTGGGTGACAGGGCAAACAGAGGGCAGGCTTAACCCCTGCTTACTTTGAAATGGTAATGACACATTACATAGAAAAAATATTCACACTCAAAATACCGGCCTTTTTTCGTTGTCAAAACATGAATCGATCTGCCAGGACACGGGCGACAAATATCAACCCAAAGTTTGACAGAAGCACTTTTGTCCCTTTAAGCCTTTAAAGGCTTCTGCTAATGGATATCTTTATTGACACATGTGTGTTTGTGTTTCTGTACTGCACACACAAACACACACTGAATATTTGGATATTATTTTTCCTAAATGTTCTGGTGATCTCCCCAGGTTTTGGATTTCCATGGAAAGATTCCCACTATTCTGTATAAAGAAGATGTTGGGGTAAACGAGGGGATAATGGTCTTAGAATGTTTTTAATAACAAACATATTTAGCTATCAATGTTTGAAAGAGGCCAAAGGATACCAATGTACTACTTAGAACAGGTTGGTAATTAAATATAGGCCGATAGTCGTATTTGACCATTGTTGTGTTTGTTGGATTGTGTGCATTGATTTGTAGCACATTGATTAGTAATTGTTTGAACTGTCAGAGTGTTGCATTGTTGCCAAATATTCACACCCTTGGTTCGTTATTGAGGATCAATAATTCAACCACACTGTGGTATAATGATGGTTATTGGATGACAATAGGCAATGTAAAGTTAGGTCATGCCAGGCTCCATCTTCGGCGACAGGATGGAGGTGTATGGTGGTCTTGCAATAGAGAAGGCGGCAATTTCAGTAGTATTCGGCTTGAGGGTACATTCAAAACCATGGAGAGAAATAGAAATCGAAGTACTTCGACAGAAAGTAGTATTTTAACCTATGAAAAAAAGGCGGGCCATTTTCCCAACCGTCTTCCTATCAAACTTCCAATTCTTTCTGCCTTTGTGGTTAGTTCCAATAACGGCGCCTCCCAAACTCAATAAAGGACATTTGTAACGCGGATATACTACTTTCCGTCTGCGGAAAAACAACAGCCAAAGTGGCCAGCTTTGCCGAAGCAAAGGCGGTCATCAGAGGAAGTGTTCCAATAAATCAGGGCTGCGTTTAAGCGCCACAGACACAAGCACAGGCCTTGAATTGTGAAGCGGGCTGTGGTTCTGCGTGGACGTTTCACACGGGCCGCATCAATCAGCCCGGCCTGTTCCACCGCCTACGGGCCCCGGTGATGTCGCCTGACATTGTGAAATTCCCTGTGGGGGGAGGGGCCGGGCTTATGAATGCAGTAGTCCACAAGCAGCAGATACCTCTGGCACTCACCAGACCTGCCCTGACTGAGTCTGACCCGAGGCCGACAGCGGGGGGAGGGGGGGCATGGAGTGTTAGGTTCAGCTCCCCCAGAGGTGAGGCCCATCAAGAGGAAGTCACGCACAGATTGACGTTGAGCCTAACACTATAGTCATCTGTGCATGCATAAAAACTGTTTCTGCCGCCGACCCGCCGCAAACTCTCGCAGGAGTCTCAGATCTTGCAAAGTTACGAATTGCTTTACAGCATTACAGACCCACAAACACGGAACCGGCTAGATATAAACACAAGTAGCGAAGGGATTGCTACATTCATCATGGATCAGCCGACTAAAAAGATACAGAGAAACCCAATATCGGAGGAACAGAAGAAGAGAAAAGGGAAAATGACCGACAGAGGCCAGACATGAGTAAACGTTGGGCAAGCTTTTAAGGAATGGCCTGAACTGAAAGAAAAAGAATGCAAATCGAATGCCGACTTGGCCGTGTTGCTCTTGAAAGTGTAAGTACACTTGGGTGAACTTTGTTCTTCGCTTTTCTTTGTATTGTGGCTTTCTCAATGTTGATAGTCTCTGTAAAAATGTGTTTGCTGGACCGTTTGGTTGTGAGCCCTGTATGTTTCTGTCTTGCTTGCTTGTGTAACCCTAGTGGGCAGTACAGTATTCAGATATGGACTAGTCAATAGGTTCGTAAGGAGGGAAAGAATAAAATGACAACACAATTATAAACTTGAGCCACAGGTTAACTTTTAGATTAACTGTATTCAACCTTGTAGATAATAAAATAGATTTCAGTGCAATCAAGAATATCCAGGAATTCCACAATTTAGACCCTAACATTAGGTCAGAAACAATTATCTTTAAACATCATGAAATGGCTGAAAAATGTCCATAAGGAAAAATTAAAATATAAACAAAAATAAATTGTGTTCCTTTAATTTCCTTGGTTCGGCCAGTTCAGCATACTTAAGTCCAAAAAGGGAATGTCGAGTCAGAAGTCAAAAAGTAAAAGTCAATTGGTCATGTGTGGCGCTTCAGAGCGCTTTCACCTGATATGCTCAAGTGATGGATGTAAAGGAAGATTGGTATCCTCCTCGGCACAGGTGATATCGGTCCACTCCTTTGGATAAGGAGGTATCTTCACTAGCTCGCCACCCCTTCGTCAAGGGGAATTCGATCCGTCAAGGGGAATCCGAAAATAATAAAACTCCCGGCGCTTGGTCATTAATTCCCTCTCTCTCACTTCGGTTCTGTTTCCTTTCAACTTCCACTCCGTTTTTTATAAAGTTTTATAACTGACCCTTTCTACAATTTGACTCGTTTTCCCAGCTCGTTTTACTAGTCTGCTTGTGTTTGTGTTCTGGCTGCGCATTGATGACAGCTACGTGAAAGGCGATGCTTACTTCCCTCTACCCATTAGGAGGTCTGTATTTTTAGACACAGCCAATAAGACTCCAGTATGAGCAAAATCACTGATGGACAGCTTAATAACCCAACAGGTTGACAATATGAGAATTAAGGGAATAGTAAGACAGAAAGGGGAAACTTTGAGAAATATGTATATAATATGGAAATAAAATAATTAACAGGGCCCAATTTTCTACTGGGTTACACTTGCTGGGATGTTGGCGGGCGGTCACGCTACCGAACACGTTTGTTTCCATGGTTGTTTTGCTGTTCGGCTGTCTCGTCCCCCAGATACAGGCTGAATCCCCAAATCAAGGTTCTTGTTTATTTAGATCGCAGCTCAACTTCTAGTCCAATCACTGGTCATCTCCCGCCTCGACTACTCTAACTCACTCCTGGCTGGACTTCCTGCCTCTGCGATTAAACCTTTGCAGCGCATCCAGAATGCGGCAGCGCGCCTCGTGTTCAACCTACCGAAGTTCTCCCATGTGACCCCCCTCTTCCGGGACCTCCTCTGGCTCCCTGTAGTAGCTCGCATCAAATTTAAGACGATGGTACTGGCATACAAGGCAGTCGATGGAACTGCCCCTGCCTACCTACAAGCATTGCTAAAGCCACACACCCCAGCTCGATCCCTCCGCTCAACTACCTCAGCTGGACGTCTGGAGCCGCCATCGCTAAGAGCTAGCAACGGCCGTTCAGCAAAGTCACAACTTTTCTTGGTTTTGGGACCTCAGTGGTGGAATGAGCTCCCTGTCGCTCTCAGGACCGCAGAGTCGCTCACTATCTTCCGAAAAAGACTCAAGACTCACCTGTTCAGAGTCCACCTCGACACTGCATAGCCACCCTCCCACCTTCTGGCCACCATTGTAAACTGTATTGTATTGTATTGTAGTACTTATAGCTACTGCAGTTGTGTAGCAACTGCAGTAGCTGCTATCATGGCTGTAACACGGGGAATTGATTAGCCTAGCGATTGTGGTACTTGCACTTGGTTTTATGAACATCCTTTCTGTACAGACAGCGATATATTGATGCACTTCTTATGACAAATGTACTTATTGTAAGTCGTTTTGGATAAAAGCGTCTGCTAAATGCCCTAAATGTAAATGTTAGCCAATCCTGAACTTGGTGTTCAGCCACTTGACAAAGAGGGAGAAATTGGTGTTTTGGAGTCAAGGTAAGTGCATTCTATGGTAGCCCGCATGTCTTTCCTCATAATAATGAGGAAAGACAAACCATTAAGCACTGCCATTTGCATTTTTTTCAATATCCCAAATAAATGTTTTTCAATTACAATTAGGGCATTTAGCAGACGCTTTTATCCAAAGCAACACGTTTAATACACACATTGACGGCAGAGTCAACCATGCAAGGCGACAGCCAGTTCGTCAGTAGCAGTTAGGGTTAAGTGTCTTGCTCAGGGACACATCAACACTCAGCTAGGAGGAGCTGGGGATCTAACTAGCAACCTATCGGTTTCAAGATAATTGCTCTACCTCCTGAGCTAAGCCCGACCCTTTTCTAACCAAAAAGTGTGTATTATTGAACTTAAAGAAAGGTGGTGCAAACATCGGTTATATAAAAAAAAGGGAAACATTTTAAAAACAGTATATCCTACTATAAGATTGGCTGGGGTCTTGCTCTCCCGAGAGAGGCGTGGCTGGGTGGGCATGAAGGGTTGAGCAAATTGTTCATGCTGTCGTTAGGTATTATGTTGGCCAACACTCTTACACTGACCGTTCTGTTCAACTCTCAACTCTGTCGACTCTTTATGAACACCTACCTCGGGCATGGCTCCATGCATTCGTCGGCTTCTTTGAAACAAATGCACATGGCCAGCATTGAATTGGGTGGGGAAGGGTCGACAACGAGTTGTTAAGACAGTGTTGTTAATATCTACTCCGAAGCTGTAGGGTGTGCTCTGTAGAGAAAAATGCGAGCGCAAACCGAGCAAACAGCGAAGGAATAGCCGATCCTGCATAGTGGGCCTTTAATAACTGACTCAAGTTCTGGCCATTCGGGGGGGGGGATGGTTTAGGTGTGTTGCGGAGGCCCCTCTGCCCATTACAACAGATTAATCTAATGTACTGTTGCTGTACCTTCACAGGGAATCATTCCCTGGAACCCTTGACACTCATCGTTCCCCTGAACGGCTATCATAACTAGATCAACTCACCCGTCATGGTTCCTAGAAGTCATACAGTGCAATTCAATTAGCCAGTCTAGATGGTTTACCCTACATAGTTGACAAACCAAATGCCCTCTTGAACTTTGTGCACTTTGACGTTCCGGCTGTGTAAACAACATAAGAGGGTATTTGGCTGTTTTGTTTTTACCCCTTTAGGCCTACAGAACAGCAGATTAGTGAGAGCGACATCTGTTGGCTGGCCAGAGGGCATTTAATACCATGTGCTGAGAGAGAGAGATATACAGAGAGAGAGAGAGAGAGAGAGAGAGAGAGAGAGAGAGAGAGAGAGAGAGAGAGAGAGAGAGAGAGAGAGAGAGAGAGAGAGAGAGAGAGAGAGAGAGAGAGAGAGAGAGAGAGAGAGAGAGAGAGAGAGAGAGAGAGAGACACACACAGGGAGTGTGGGGGAGAGACAGAGCAATACAGGGAGTGTGGGAGAGAGAGAGAACGATACAGAGAGTGGGAGAGAGAGAGAGATACAGAGAATGAGAGTGGGAGAGAGAGAGAGAGAGAGAGAGAGAGAGAGAGAGAGAGAGAGAGAGAGAGATACAGGGAGTGTTGGAGAGAGAGAGAGAGAGATTCACCTATGTCAGAAGGTTAAGTCCATCAAGAAGTCATTCGGTGCTTTTAAAACAAAAAATATGGAACATCATAAATATGCCTAACTCAACCTCCAAGAGCAAAGATAGAGCACCTATGACATGTGTTAATGGTGTCCAAATTGAATCAAGTTCTGGCCATTTGGGCGGTTGTTTGGGTGTCACGAAGCTCCCTTAAAGGTCCCTAACCCTTTATGAGGTTTTCTAACATTAATATGAGTTTCCCTAGCCTGCCTAAGGTCCCCCAGTAGCTAGAAATGGCGTTAGGTGTAAAACGAGCACTAGGTATCCTGCCCTGCCTTTGAAAACTGAAAGCTCAGACAATCCAATTTCGAATTTGGCCCCATATGTTGTCATAAGGGGCCAAGTTACCTCCCTTTTCTCTGCATTGCTCGCCAAGAGAATTTGGCCCGCCAATGGGCCCTATTTTAAAGGTCTGAAACGCAAGTGAGAAGCGCCAAACGCAAGTGACTTTGTGGGCGGTTCTATGGCGATGTTGCTATTTTATCGGCGGATAAATGACTCTAATGTTTATCCTTAGAAACGGCAAGATGCATCAACATTCGAAATGACGTCAAATGACGCCAAACGCACTTCGGGTGTCTTCCCTGGCATAAATCGTTACGTTATCGTTATAACATCGGGTATGTGTAAATGCTACCCGGATAAATTGACCCGATCATACATTTTTAGCCCGATGTAACCCGAATCACCCCGACTTCCACATCGGTGGTCCATCGGCCATTAGCGGCCATTAGCGGGATGGTGTAAACGGGGCATTACACCTGGTGCAAAGTGAATCAAACCAGAGTGGAACGGGTCTGCTGTTTTCAAGCGGACCAGAATTTGTTTGTTTGGTTTGCATCAGAGTCCAAATGAGGGTCACACCACCCAGAGCCAACCTGGGGAAACTCTAGAGGGTTGTTCCCCTGGGCTCATCGTTCCCCTGGATGTCTATCCTTGCTACATCATCTCATGCCTCTTGGCTCATGGAAAGATTGTTTAATTCAATAAGCAAGTGCAGATAGCACAACTTCCTTGATAATTGAAAATAACCTATATATATTATATATACCTATATTCTTTTTGCATTTTAATGCTTTATTATAGAGTGAGATATAAAGGAAGGTATGGGAGATAGAGGGGAGGACATGCAGCAAATGACCACGGGCAGGACTCGAACCCGGGACGCTGCGTTTAGGACTGAGCCTATATGGTACAAGCTTGAATCATATATACCTATATTCTGCGGCATTTTTGATCGGAAAAGCGACCCACGCCAGAGTTTCCGTTGTCCGGAAAAAAAATAGGAGGACCGAAAATTCTAAATGCTCCGGTCAGAATGACCAAAGGAAATAATTCTCTTTGCACAATGAATTGGGTTTAAATATGCTATGGTGGTCGTCGTTTGTTTAGCCAATTCATGTAAAACAATGATGGTTTTGATTGCGATATTTCCCTCGTGCCGGGTTGGGCCGGGACTTTGATCGAGCGTTTTTTTTTTTTTTAAATCATTGCTTTATTGGCCTAATCTGAGGAGAAATCTCTGCCATAAACAGAAATATTATAGGCCTTTATTCCACGGGTCTTCTCAATGCCGTGGTACGCTCCGTTCACTTTCATGGGTAGTAGTCCGGTAACTTGCTGCTGCTGACTTAAATCAGCAGCGGCACGCTTCACAGCTGCCAAA
>NC_044062.1:15805171-15815171 GCF_902167405.1 Gadus morhua | reverse complement strand
TGAAAAGGAAACGCTCTCGAGGTCAGGGGAAGAGTACAGACACAGACCAAGATGTTTGCGATACAAATATAATAGGCATGCAAATAGAAATAAAGTGAGACCTTGAGCAGCTGCCTTTAGATACCAATTCACCAGAGAGAGACAGAGAGAGAAAGAGAGAGAAGAGGCGGAGTAGTGTTGAGCAATAAAGAGTATGCCCTTGAACCGATGAACATACAGGCCAAGTGTCTCCTTCCATTCCATAAAGAGACACCTCGCACACAACTCTGCAAACCATCGTTGCCATCAAATTGCAGCCTTTTCAGGATCTCCATTTAAAGTCCCATGGCATGCTACTTTATGGATGCTTTATTATAGATATTAGTAGGCCCCAAACACAGTTTTTGAAGACGTTCCCGAAATTCAGCGGGGCTCAAGCGGGAGACATTCGAGGCCAACAATCCCTTTCTCCTCCATGTCGTGGTTCATGTACTTCAGGGAGTCAAAGCCAATGTTCCTTTCCCCAATTCATTCTCAACCATGGCTGAGGTAACCCCCACTACGAGTCTCGTTGTGGAAATACAAGAGACGAGAGTCTGACATTATGCGCCATAACACCAACAGAGCGAACAACACTTGCGTTACAGTCCTGGAGCTCTAAATAATATCATATAATACATAGATATCTATATCATATAATACATATTATCACGGCCAAGCTGTGTGCGCCTCAAGACGATATTATGATCACAAACGACTTCGTCGGGTTCTCCGACGTCTCTGGTTCTTCCCATTCCACATCAATCTGAAGTAGACTGAACCGCTCGCTGCCTGCTGCCCCCTGCCGGGCGGTGGTGCTTCACGGCGGTGGTGCTTCACGGCGGTGGTGCCTCGCGGCAACCGGCGGCAGGCAGCATGTCGCAGTTCATACAAAGCCAGGGAGTCAAAGCCAAAGTTCCTTTCCCCCAATTCCTTCTCAACCATGGCTGAGATAACCCCAACAACAGTCTCGTTGTGGAAATACAAGAGACGCCAAAGAACCGAAGTGTAATGCGCCATAACATCAACAGCAAACACTGTGTGTATTCACACACACACATGTGGCGCTCGCACGGTCGTGTCTCATTGGCGGGCCAAATTCTCTGGCCGGGCCAGGCAGAGAAAGGGGAGGAGCTTAGATCCTTTATGACGACATATGGGTACATTCCAAATCAGCGCGCTTGAGCCTCCATTTTTTCAAAGGCAAGCAGAACACCTAGTGCTCGTTTTACACCGAACGCAAGTTTTAGCCACTGGCAGGCTAGGGGAACTCATATTTATGATAGAAAACCTCATAAAGTGAGATTTTCAAGCCATGGGACCTTTAAGGAAGGGAGAAGGGTGCAAGTCGAGGATGGTAACTACTTGACACCTTTACATTCAAATCACTGTCCTTACCTTTTCTGCAGGTCCAGGTTTGACTGGCGTGCAGCACTGGCTCTGTTCTGGAGCAGGTCGAAGATCAGCGCTAAGTGGCACTCTGGAGGAGAGAGAGGGAATACTGATTTATTGGCCAACAGCCTCCAAGAATGACTGCCGCCACTCCAATAGAGACAGAGTTTTCCAAATAATTTAATTAGATTTGTTGTGATAGCCGACCTGCGGTGAGGGGTGGCGGAGGGGGTATCTGATGTGGGGAAAAGCGGTGTAAAGCTGCCCAGCTTTACACTGGTCAATATTTCTACACAAAGTGAATAACAAAGTACCATGCACTGGCCTAAATGAAAGCCAAACTGAAGTACAATTAAACTGCAGATGTCTCACGTTTCATGTTCCCGATGGCATGTTGTATTTGTTTTTTTGATCATTTCACGGTCATGAGCGTTCGTGACCTTGAACGCAACAATGGAGACGTGGTACGTTTACAGTAGAATGCAGCATGGAGGCCACTGAAAGTGTTCCGCAGTTTACATCTCATCACTAGTAATTTGTCCCGGGAATGACTGTTAGAGGGTGCGAGAGGGTTTTATACGGTCGAGCGAGGCGAGAGAGTGGGACAGGGAGGTGCAGAACGATCAATGCACTTAGCTTGGACCAAAATGCAGATGCAGGCCAGGCTCTCTGATTAGAGAGCGCGCATTTCACAGCTGGTCAGCGTCTTCTGGGGTCCAGCTTGTCAATTGGCCGATATACCAGCACAATACCAATATACAAGGAGGCCAATGCCATTATTAGGTAACGCTATGTATCTGTTTTCACTGGTTAACGGAAATAAGCAGACTGATAGTGTTAGTGATAAAGTAGACGGGTAGCCGATTAGACAAGACCTACAGGATTGAGACTATAAAGCTCTCATAATGTAATAATCTCAAAATGTGCTGTTGGTTCTGCAGAAGAAGAGAGTCCGGGAGGGTAGAGTGTGAGGTTAGATCGATTTCAGCTGAAGAATTCTCGGATGAGCCTCCTCTTTCACCTGGCAGTCGAAGCCCAAAAGTGTGCCAGGTGGCTGGTGTGATTTGGCTTACGAAGGAGGGCACAGGGTGGGACAGATGAAGGCAGGTATTGGACCCGAAAAAGTACTACTCGGAGAAGCAGGATGGGCAGGACTCTGGATCACCTGCCTTCCGCTCAGAAGAAGGTGTTGCTATCTGGCCACAGATAGGTCTGGGATTGGGGGGGGGGGGGGACTGTGGCTGAGGAAGAAGCCGGGACGGATGCATGGAGCCAGGTGGTAACCATGGGGCACAGACATCCCGTGGGGCCGCAAGTGTCGGTGACCTGAGCTTCTCAGATGTTGGGTCATTCTGTCCAGCTGGTGATGCCTATAGTGAATATCAGAATGCCATTGGTCAGCTACAGGGGGATAGTGGGGGAGGGGCAGCCGTCGGCCGTGGGGCTAATATTTTGTTGTGCTATAAAGTACAGCTGGTAGTTAGAACAGGGTGTCAGTCGCACTATAGTTAGCAGCGCTACCGGCAGGCGCATATGTCTGGCCTGGGGCAACCGCGGATGAGCCAGAGAGATCTCTCTGTCAGTCACATCAAATAAAGACACGCTATCCGTGCAGCCTGGCTAACCTTGCCACGCTACAACATAGCGGCATTGGCCCAGGAGACCGAGCGGTGTGTCCGGCAACCCAAATGTTGCTGGTTCGAACCCCGGCTCACCCCAACCCTGAGCCAGACACCTAACCCCAGCTGGTGCTGAGGAGCTAAACATTGCCATGCAGGGTTGACACCCTCGTCGGTGTTGAAAAGTATGTGTGAATGAATGAATGTGAGGTAATAATAGCGAAAGAGTATTGAGTGGCCACACGTCTGAAGTGTTCTTTATAAATTCTGTCCGTTTACCAATTACAGACAGCCTCAATACATTAGTGGGGTATTCAGGGAGTTGAGACAAAATACAATAAAGAAAATGTAATTAAATAATAAATCTAATTGTACTCACTGTGATCATAGAAACAGGTTTTGACCACTTTGATCCACATACAGGCAACATGGTGTCCAGGTTGTAATTTATTTAGGAGGAAATTCTATTGGAGGCACTTCAGATGGGTTCAAAGCTCTGGGGAAGTCGGGCCATATAGGGCCTGGGGCTTGGATGTAATAGTTTCATGTAGGCATATAGGTTGCGGCAATTCCGGTATGTTGCATATCTGATTATATTAAGAAATATTTTGAATGAGATCAAATGTATGTTGCTACTCAGTAGAAGATGATAAGATAATGGGAGGATTTGGGAAGTCTGATTAAAAAAAAAAGAGCAGACTAGAATCTTTTTGATTCGGTATTGATAAACTGAAATATATGCATACACAGGATGAAAAACGGATGGGTTTGAGAATGTAAGCCTTGTGCTCCAGTTACTATTTTTATAAGCTGGCATGACGCAATTACTCATTAAAGCTAGGGTAGGCAACATATTTTAAAACACATTTGTTGAAATTATCTTTAACATCCCAGCATAAAGCTCTGATAAAAAAGAATCGGATTTCTGTGAATATCTCAGGCCTGTAACAAGCCCGTCCAGTCATTGCATTCGGCCCCAAATGAATTATTGGACGAACTACCTGTCTGTTTACCTACCCGGCTACCTGCGCACACTCTGCCCATGCACTAAAGGCACGAGTCTTCCACATGGCTTGGCAGACCCTTTGCGAGCTATTCATGTATCTTGGTAGGGAGGCTTGAAGGGAGGTTTGGTAGCTTTTGGATTTGATACTTTTCAAATCTAGCCAATCTGGCTAGGTTCCCGAAATTGCCTACCTAAGCTCTAGATGATGAGTTTTCTCCACTTTAAAATTCTGAGAACAGTGAGACCTTGGTGACAGTTCTGTTGCTATAAAATATTAAAGTCACGTATGTTCTTTTTCTTTTTTTTCTTTTACTCTATTGTATTCTTGTTCTGTGTTGCTCACATGTGAAGCACTTTAGCTCCTGAGGCGAGGCGCCACTCATCGAATACTGTGTTGTATCACATATACCGAGACTAACTGCAATGTCAACTGCCTTGAAGGCCATATACCAGATGGGTTAGGACAATTCTACATCTGCTTTGTATCGGTGCCGTTAGATTGCGCGAGAAATGGAACTATGGAATGTTGCGTTGGGAATTCTCCATATTGTATTTTTAAAATCAAACAACTGAAGGTCAAAAGCAACACACTACACCTCCGACGTGGCAGCACTAAATAGGTCCTTGGACAAGGCCCCCTCGCCCTGACTGACCCGGTTCACATCACCTTTGTGGGAAGGACAAATGTGAGTCATTACTCCATAAGTGGTTGGGAGTGGTATCAAAGGTTACTGAGGCACTGCATGAATGCATTCACAGGCTCCTGTTGAGGGTTGTGTCACCTGAAAAAGCAGGTGACATACAGTCACCGGATGTGATGGAGTTTTAGTTTTGGTATGCAAATACAGATCTCAGTGCGAAGAGAAGGGGTTGTGGCGTTCAGCTTGGTGGGTGAGTGAGTGGGTGGGTCGAAGGATTCTGTGGGTGGAGTAAATGAGGGGTAGAGTACCAGAGAGATCCATGGCTGCAAGCTTGACAGGGGGGACGTTGGCCATGAAGCGCTCCGTCCCAAGGTAGATGAAGCCGCTGCACCCGGCCAGGAGCTGCTCAACCTGGGCCAGACTGGACCAGCAGACAGAGAGGCGTGGAGCGTACACAGGGAACATGGCATGTGAACATGGAATATCCCATTATGCAAGGTTGGATAAAAAAATCATAATATTTAAGGCCTGTGTAGGTTGCATATTTAAGGTTACTAGTGCATTGAGCAATGTTTGTATCTTTGAAAGATGCAGGGATCAATGTTTATAGCTGAGATAAAATGACTGCAAGACAATCAGATAATCCAAATCCTGTTGTCTTCTAACTGCGCTGTTGTTCATGCCGTGGTCAAAAGTAAAGTAAAACAGAACCCGGGTGCTTCCATTCCCATTGAAGGTGGGAGATGCGTCATGGTGACATCAGCGTGGACCCATCACATACATGCCCTTTATCTGAGTGTTGGGACATCATGAGCAGGAAGGATGGTGAGTAATAAATGACTTGACACTCACCTTCCTCAGAGTGGAACATTAGGGCGTGTGTGGATGATTATTTTAACCTGCAACCTTTGATCCCCGAACACCTCTCTCAGTGTGAATTACCTTGGAGTGTGTCTGCTGCTGCCCATGAAGCCATCCCAGAGAGAAGCGCCTTGCTGGCTGTGGTCGTCCAGAGTTACCTTCATCCTCTCAGCCAGACTGCCGCCCTCTGTGTGCGCGCACACGCACACACACACACACACATGCAAACACACACACCCACACACAGAATCATAAGTACATGCATGCACACAATCAAAATCATAAAAATATGCACAGCACACACACACATTCATGAATAGATGCATACATATTGCACACACATACACACATAAACAAACAAACGCACGGAGTGAGGGAGAGAAAGAGAGAATGTATAGATTATTATTAGGCTATAAATAGCTCACTTCATCTGAAGTGTAATGGAGTGCAAAGTGAAGACCCTTGAAAAGGGTAACTAAACTTTGGGGACAAAAAGTACACAAATCTTGACCAGCTAAGTCTCACTGCATGAAAGATACTCGGAGGGGCTCCTCGCAGAGCGTGGCGGGTAGGGGTGGGGGCGGGTGACGTGTGGGGGAACTGACTCTCCCCACCACTGCAGAACATTAATCACTTCACGGCTCTGTCCCCCCGCTGGCCATCAGAAGGACTTCCTGCCTCTGTTCCCCGGGTGCAAGGCACCAGCCCATTACTGCCACGCCGGCCCTGCCCCCACCCACTTCTCCTCTCCACCCATTCCTCCCCTCCACCCTCCCCTCCCCACCACCCGTTCCTCCCCACCCAGCCCTCCCCTCCAACCGTTCCTCTCCGCCTAGCCCTCCCCTCCCATCCACCCATCACTCTCCTCCCCTCCTCCCCTCCACCCATCCACCCACCCCTCCCCTCCACCCACTTCTCCTCTCCTCTCCACCCACCCCTCCCCTCCACCCATTCCTCCCCTCCACCCACTCCTCCCTGCCGCAAAACCTTGCCCTCCACTCACCTCTTCCTGCCCGACCACCCATATAGCTCTGCTCAGCCCCCACCCTACCCCTCCATTTAGCGGCCCAGGTGTCCTTTGAACATTGTGGGGGGCACATTAAAAGGGGCGTACACATTTAGCGTTCTTCTAGTTCTTTTCATCGTGCGCTACATCTGGGAACCTGAAGAAGGGGGGGCTCTTTAAAAAGCAGGCCATAAGGACTCTACAGTCACATGCCCCTAGGACAGTAGCTGGAGCATATGACACGGATGACATGGAAGTGTGCAAATGACAAACTTCTACACACACACTTCATCATGCACACACTCATGCACATACAAATAAACACATAGGGTTTCCTTCAAAGTTATTTTAGTCCACACATTTAGTCAAAAAGCAGTGGCTGTCTTCTCCACACTTTTCAACGTGATAGTTTCTACATCCAGTGCAATACAAACACGTACAGGCCGACAAAGATGGCATTGGAACCGTGTGTGCGTGTGGTTGTGTGTGTGTGGTTGTGTGTGTGTGTGTGTAGTCTAGGTGTGAAGATGTCATTTGTGATGAGACCTCCGACTTTGGGGAGTACTTTGGAGACTTCTGCAACGGCGTTCCCTTTGGGATAATCTGGGAGAGATGCCATCTACTTCACTAATAATGGAACTTTGGTTTTAATTTCCTCACTGTCACTGTAATAAACGTAATTAATCGCTCACTGTGTGCTGGCTGCATAGTGATCTTTTCAATACATTGGATAAAAATGCAATTTATTTTATGAGATTTATACATTTTTACTCACCGTAGTTGCTGTAGTCACTGTAGGGGTCGACGATATCTGAGGTGGTGTTAAGAAGAATGTTCCATGGAAAGGAAATTAATGCCCCTAGGGGGTGACTAAATAGTTTGCACCAATCCAATCTTTTGTAACAGTGTGATAAAAGACATGTTTAACCTTCAATGGTGTTACGAGAGCATAATGCACAAATGGCCTTTTGACATCCTTTAGGCTAAATTCATAGGTCATCCAAACACCTAATCTGTCTCTCTCCATCTTTCTTTCTTGCTGTCCGTCTGTACCTCTCTGTCTGTGTGTCTCTCTCTGTCTGTCTCTGTCCGTCTGTGTGTCTGTCTGTCCATCTGTCTGTCTGTCTTTCCATCCGTCCGTCTGTCTGTCCGTCTTCTTCAAAGGTCATAGTGTTCACTCTCCTTCCTTACACTCGGGCATTCAACAAGCATTTCATTACTCTAACTACTCTCCATGGCCCTGCCCATTTCTGAGAACCAATTCCATATGAGGTCAAACAACCCATTATTCAACAATTAGCGTTTTTTTATGACAATTCGTTATCAACCATTGAACAAGTTCAAGTTCCTACGTGATTGAAATGTTTCAGAGAGTGAGTTTGTGTGTGCCATTGCGGTGAGGTCAGTAACACTGGAATGGGTAGAGGCTTGGATACTAAAAAAAAAACGTACGCTATAACTTGCTTGAAGTTATAGTGTGTGATGACCAACACATAAGCATAATATTATTTGAAACCAACAGCTCTTGAAAAAAAGAATACATTTAAAATCCCGTGCATCAACTGGGAAAGCGTGGGGAGGCAGCACACGGTTTACTGGAGGCTTGGAGAAAAAACAAAACCCCCAAATATGTATTATTATTATATTAGTATACAGATCATCACACAGAATAATAAACAACATTATGTCATCGATTAAAAGCCATACTTAAAAGCGAGGCCAACGGAAAGTTAAATAGTTTCCGGTGCAGACAGCAGGTATCTGGCGGAGGCAGATTAATTGACTGAACTCACCACTTTGATGGCTCTGCTTTGATCTCCCTTCCCCTTGGCCGCCTTGGCCCCTTTGGTCTCCTGTTTATTGTCACCTTCAACTGCCACAAACAGGATGCAAAAACAAATTAAGCACACACGCCCTTCTGTGCGAGACTCGATTTACAGGGTTGAATTCAATTTATGACTACCTGACCTCTAACTCAGCTTATTATATCCGATGAGACAGTATGATGACCTGGCATTAAAGTAAAATTTCTTCTTGTGGTGCACTTTCAGGAAGTTCATCACCACTGTGATTCCAAAAGCTCTTTTGCACTGTTCATGGGGAATGAAAACGGTGTGATCTCCACATTTAGAAGAAAACACTCCTTACTCATTCGATTGCTTGAGGAAACAGACAGAGTAAGACGCAGGACTTGCTCCAGGTCCTTTAGAACTCGTGGGACACT
Source organism: Gadus morhua (assembly GCF_902167405.1). Taxonomy (NCBI): domain Eukaryota; kingdom Metazoa; phylum Chordata; class Actinopteri; order Gadiformes; family Gadidae; genus Gadus; species Gadus morhua. The sequence goes on along the minus strand of NC_044062.1, from coordinate 15,806,404 downwards.
TTGTGTCCCAGAAGATCGTGGTTGTGACACAAAAGACTGCAAAAAAACAAAAGTAAGCTTTTGCACCTGTTTGTGGGTGAGCCTCCCATCTCAAGCTCTGATTCCTCTTGGGCATGTTTCATGCAAAGTGCCGCGCGGAATAACAAATAGCACCTTCGGAAGTGGCCTGGGGTAGTACATCTTCTTGACACAATGGTAAAGTGTTGACGTCAGGATGATGGTAATGCTTTGTTGGAGGGGAGGGATTAGGTTTTTTTGTTTTCCATTGTTATCCTTGCTTTGTGACGATGTGTGATAAGGCGCTACATATCTGCACCTCTCTGTGGTTGTGTTATATATGCAAACAAAAGTGTGAAACAAAAACAAAAACAAAAATGTGAATTTGAGCCTTCACACAGATACACACATGCTGAAAGACCGAAACACAGCACACACACACACACACGCACACACGCACACACACACACACACACACACACACACACACACACACACACACACACACACACACACAAACGCTCAGACAGACAGACAAACACACAGTACCTAATTTACCTGTAACCTTTGAAAGCGCATCAAAGTTATGCAAATTATACAACCTTTAAAAAGGTAACGCCGTCTGCAAATCCAAATAGTGTTCACGTCGTTTATAGTGTTCTGCCCGTTCTAAAATCTCACTCAGAGGAGAGGAGAAATGCTTTGCACGTGGCTGCACCTGTCTGACTCTTAACAGCAGAACTACTAATCAAGTCATCAGGTGGACTTGGCAATTGCCATAGACGCGGAAATGAGTACATGTCGTCATTTATTGTGGATGGTAATCTGCTGTTTAATAGACGACCGGATACACTGTAAGTAGGGAGCTGTGATTCATGTAAATGCGCAAGAACCCTCTACATGACTCAAGAGAAACATGACTTTGTTATTCCACAGCTCCATGCTTGAATAACGATGAGCTAGAGGAACATGCATTTTCTTAAATCAATCAAAAGGAAAACTAGATAAAAAAAAAAAGAAAAGGTCCCTCTCCCCGGTCCATTGGTCGATGAGGCCGGCGTTCGATGGGTCGCTGAGGCTTACGGTGGCAATGGTTCACTGAGGTCTGCATGGACTTTGAGGGTAGTTAAAGTTGGCTGCAAGTGGGTTTGTGAAACACGATGACATGATTATGATTATTTTGCGCTATACTCTCTCCGTTCACGTATTGGTGTTCACTACTATATGAGGTGTACT
>NC_044062.1:15440171-15475171 GCF_902167405.1 Gadus morhua | reverse complement strand
GCAGTTGCAGCCAACAGCTGTTTGGTCCATCTCTGTGACTTGCTGAATAACCACTTGCTGGTAATGTGCAGGTGATGAGGGCAGTGACATATTCATTCTCATTAGGTTTGTTGTCATTTCCATTAAATGGAGGGTGTGGTAATGAACAGGTTGTCAACGCCACTGGGGTGAATGCGTTTCTTATAGCTTGCTGGTTTCTTTCAACAGTTGGGAATTCAACAAGTGATCCTCGATAGACTCACAGCCAAACATTGTCGATGTCTTCGGCATCTGCCTTAAACCTTGGTGAAAACAGTGGGCGGAAAAGTAACTCACTAGGTTCCATAAACAATTTCACTCCTTTATTACTGTTAATGTAAGGCATGCAATTTCAATTAAGCAGTATAATCTGCAATATAATTGTCGTTTTTAATTCAATAGAAAAATAAGAACCTATCTGGCATACATTTGATCCACTTCCACCTGAAAAGCCTGATATTCAACATCATTACGGTGCTAATTTTAGCGTTAGCGTAGTGAGTGTTTCAAAGAGATTCTTCCCGCACCGAACGGACCCCCTGCCGAAAGTGTTTATGGCTGAGGGATGTGTTGTTTAAACTCGCACTCGGCTGAACGAGGGCGTGATGAAGTAGGTCGATTTCACAAACAGGTTTCCTGCTCCGCGGTTTTCCTTCCACCCGCTGTGAATCTATTGTGCTCAATCAAAGCCCGACGCTAAGCCTGTCAGAAGCGCCCCAAGATTGGGTCCGGATCAGCTCTCATTGTCTCCATGCCTGAATGGCCCTGGCCTGTCTTGGCTTCACCACCTAGCCTGGCCTGCCCAGGCCTGGCCTGGTTTGTTGGCATGGGGTCGTTTTTGGCATGGAGGAAGGTCGTACATTAAAGGGTTGCTTGTTGGAAAGAGGCTTTGGGCATCAAGGCTGCCAGATATAAGCATGCATTTTAAACCAGTATTAAGTTCCACAGGCAGCCTTGTCACATGGCCGGTTTAAGCTGTGGCATCTTGCTGAGCTCAAATCAAAAAACGAAACAGAAATCGGTCCATAAATGTCAGCTTTCGCTTCTAGTGGAAGATTCTGGACAGGGGTGTCCAGAAGCTTCCAGAATGTAATCACAAGCAGGGCGCTTGTAATGGTCTGGCAAATGGGAACTTTGCTAAGAGTAACATGAGTAATAGTATTCTGTGGAATATGAGTCAAATTAAGGTAAATTAGGTTTGGAGGCTTTAGCTGCCTGTCTTTATCCTATGCACACCTCTATGTTTAGACAACGGCCACTGGACAAAGGTTAGACTCTTTAATCCAGGCTCGAAGGGGCTACCCTCCGAGATTCCGGCAATTTATGAGCCTGTATATTCAACCAAGTTAACTATTCCATCGTACATAAATGGTACATTTTTCACACCGACTCCCAAATGTATGTGATTCAATGGAGAAGGTTTCTGAGCTGAAACTGCCCTTTTTTGGTGAAATATTCTTGTTTTTTGGCAACATTTCTCCCTCTCTCTCTCTCCCTTGCCCTCTCTCGCTCCCCTCATTGGTTCAGTCTCCCTTCTGCGCGTTGTCATCTATGGGTGAATTGTATCTTGTATGAGACAGTATCCGGGCCACTCCCTGCATGCCTTACACCAGGGATATGGCTACTGAATGGGAAAACACACACTGTGTGTGAGTATGTGTGTGTGTGATAAAGTTAGTACACACATACTCAAACTGTGTGTGAGTATGTGTACGTGTGCATGTGTTTGTGCGTTTGTGTGTGTGTGTGTGTGTGTGTGTGTGTGTGTGTGCTTGTGTATGTGTGTGTGCGTGTGCATACCTAAGTACACATATCTGTTGCGTCTATGAGTATTCTATTCTATTGATATAGCTGAATATGTCTGTGTTGATGCAGCTCGCAGACACAATGTATGATACTGCTGCACAGACACTATGTGAAACAGCGGCATGAAAATGGGATTCAGGGAGAAAAACGTCTTGCTTGAGAAGCATACACCTTGGATTTAAATTAGATTTGTAGTAATTTGCTGAACCTTACTACTGTTGTTTTATCAAAGATTGGCCTGATCCTCCACAATCCTTCATCACTCAAGCTGCCATGCACCCAAAAATCCACTCTTCTTTTCCAGCATATGTGTGTGCACGTAATCCGACTCCGAGTGTGCTTATTTCACTGACACTCCGAGCTCAATGCAGAGGGCTATCACAGGGGTCTTTCTAAGCAGACCACCGCAAAGTGAGACCACTGCCTGTCTGGGGGCCAGACGGGGTACACTCCCCCCTCCGCTCCGCGGTGTCCATTATGGATTAGAGCGATACAATTATGACACACACACACACACACACACACACACACACACACACACACACACACACACACACACACACACACACACGGGGCAGACTCTACAGCCGTGTCCAACTGCTGTGTTAAAAACCATGTGCTACAAAATCTGCAACCGTACAGCCATGTCTCGAAAACATTGGAGGCATGTAGCCCCCCGTTTGCCTTCTACACGCGGCGCATTCCTGGGGAAGTAACAGTGTTACTCTGCACCTGAGGTTCCTCTGCCAGACGTTTGTACAGTCCATTCAGCTTCATCCGGGGTTGAGGTAGTCTGCACTCTAGCTTAAGGTGATGGGGAGCAGATGTTTGGTGAGGGTGGGCGGGGGGCGGCCTTCAGGGATTCGGAGGGTGGGCTCGAATTTCAGCCATTGAGACCCGTTCTAGGGATGCAGGTCAGGTAGCACTTGTAAATGACGGGGAGCCGAAAGGGGGGGGGGGGGGGATCTGCTACTTCCTTTAGACCGCGATCAGGTGCTTCCTGTTGTAGGACTTTAGGCCGTCGGCTGTTTTGATCAACTAACTAGGCTCTGCTGCGCGGGCTTTGATTCAAACTTTGGCATCAAACCCAGACCCTCTCTCTCTCTCTCTCTCTCTCTCTCTCTCTCTCTCTCTCTCTCTCTCTCTCTCTCTGTCTCTCTCTCTCTCTCTCTCTCTCTCTCTCTCTCTCTCTCTCTCTCTCTCTCTCTCTCTCTCTCTCTCTCCTCTCTCTCTCTCTCTCTCTCTCTCTCTGCCTGTCGATCCCTCTCCCCTGCTATCTCTCTGTCTGTGAGTTGATATTTACTGCATGATGACATGGTGGTGCAACAGCCTCCTTGCTGGGGAGTATCACACGTAAGAGGATAAGATGCGTGCCTCCTGGGTGCCTCTGTATAGGTGCGCTGGTTTCATGATTCTCAAAGTACAGCTCTCCCCCTCCCCCTCCCCCCTCTCTTGCTCGCTGCGTGTCATGTCACTTTGAAGCTTGGTCTCTCTCGCTCCCTTTGTATTTATTTGTGTTCCTCCTGGAGATGAACCGCGAGGCTGAGTCCTGCTCATCAAGAGCGAGCTGGTTGAGGGCCAGGGTCAGGACAGTGATCTAAAGTTACGAGTCCTGTTTTTTGTTAAACACATATTCCGTCACACTTTTTAATAACCAAATCCAGTGAAATTTTAATTTCTTACTGGACAACTATTTAGCTGTATTTCGTAGGATTTTTTGTAACTAATTTAGCCGACTTATTTTAGGGCAGCTTGTCCATAACAATATATTTACAAGAGGCAGATCAGGACATCTTGAGGGCAGAACTCTCAATTATTGTCTAAACAAGTGAAGGGTTTCAATATGAAACACTGCTATCAGCAGTCATGTACTGATAGAAGTCTAATACTGACAAATACTGACAGCTGTGCTGCCTAAAAAGTAATGAATACTAGCCCTGAAGTTCAGTGGCCTAGTTTGGTGTGTGTGTGTTGTGTGTGTGTGTTGTGTGTGTGTGTGTGTGTGTGTGTGTGTGTGTGTGTGTGTGTGTGTGTGTGTGTGTGTGTGTGTGTGTGTGTGTGTGTGTGTGTGTGTGCGTGCCTCGGCTATCCAGTTGTTTGTGTTTGCCTCACTGACTGTATTGTCTCGTCTTCGATAGAGGTCAGTTTCATAGCCTGACTCTGCTGGCTGCTACACAACACAGCCTGGAAGCAAGACACACACACACACACACACACACACACACACACACACACACACCACACACACACACACACACACACACACACACACACACACACACACACACACATCCTGCACATAAACTCAACGATTGATCCCACTTGTCACCTATAGGAACAGCTCCTATCCGCTGCTCACCCGTAGCTGCTCCAGCCCCAGCAGGGTGTGGCAGGCTCCAACAGGCTCAGAGCCCGCGGTCGAGGAGAGGAGCTCTGAATGGTGTCGGCCCCCGTCGGGGCAGCCGCCCAGCAACTCCTCTGACCTGTGCTGGACGCCCCAGCAGACGCGGCCCGAGTCCTCGACACCCCGTGGACCCCCCCCCCCCCCCCGACACTCAATGAAAAGAAAGTGTGTGTTTGTGTGTGTGTTTGTGTAACACGGGGTCGGAGCTGTCCAGAGGTTCTAGGTCATTGGTGTCGGTTCCAATGTAAGAGGGCAGCTCCGGAGCCCCCCCAAGGACGCGTCCCTGTCGGGACGCACCGTTACCATGGTTTTACATTTTCGACCTCAAACGGAACCTGAGTCCTACACACATCGAGTGAACATACACAGCCCCTTCACATTCTGACTCCCCCGCTCCTGTTCGCAGTGGGATTTGTGTCTGCAGTACGCCATTGGCGATCAGGTGGCACGCCTCCGGCCTTCCACTCGTGTCAAGACAGATCCGCTTACATGGCTCAAGCGCCACCCGATTGGCCGGCCCAAACTTTCGGCTCCGCCTCCTCAGGGCTCCCTCGTACCTCTCAAAGTGTCACAAGAGAGAGTGGAAATCGAGGTGAAAAACAATATGACTCCATGTTTAATTTTGGGTTAGCGCTACAAATACGAGGCGGTCAGTGGTGATCCGTGCGCTGTGGGCCTCAGGCTTGGGCTTTTCAGTAAAGATTACATTTGGTCGCAGCCTCCTCTCCTCACCTCCCCCTCCCACGTCCAAGTCGAGTCCGGCATCACCCACTCTTGTCTGCGTCAGATCAGACAATACAGAGATATCATGGAGATAGGGAGCTGTTTCCATGGAAATGGTGTGATGGCTGCAAGCAGGCACAGCAAACACATGAGGTGGACACGGTGCGGTGAAGGCGTTGGTCGTTGGAACAGCTTTCAGGAGGGGCCGTCATCAAAGAATCCATATTTGTATTAATGTAACGTGATTGTTGTATTCGATTATGTTTTTGTTGTATCTCCGGTTCTCTGCTTGGGCCAGAGTGTACTGGACGGTTAGTGTGGCTGAACGTACGTTTCACACCAATAAATTCATGAGCAGAAAACGCTGCCGGCAGAGATCCACTTTGAATGGGAGCTGGAAAACGAGGATACTGGAAACAAGGATGCTTGTGTCTCAAGTATGCCATGACACCGACTTCAACAGTTATTCAAATACTCAACCTGGCACCACTACCACGAGCACCTCTTAACACCACCACTAGAACCTCTAACACCACTCCCTTCCGATGATTAACACCACCCCCAACTCTTACACCACCACCGCCCCCACCACTACCAGATCTAACACCACCACCACCACCACCTCTAACCCCACCACCATCCGACGATTACCATCGCCAATACCACCTTTAACACCACCCCTAATATCACCTCTTATACCACCAACACTACTACCACATCCAACACCACCACCATCCAACGATTACGACCACCTCTAACAACACCACCATCTTTAAAACCACCACCACTATCAAGACCAGCACCACCATTACCAACTCTTACAAAACCCCCCTTAACCTCCGACACCACCATGACTACCTCCAGCCCTGATTACCTCCACCACCACCAAGCGTGCACCACCAGTGTATTCCCCTCCTTGGTGTACCCAGCCAGTGGCTCTGTTTGTATGTGATGTGGTCTAGGGGGATGCAGGCCTCAGTGAAGGGGGGGGGTGGTAGTCTGGGTCCTTGGCGAGCGCTGGGGTAATCCTATCAGCTAGCTGCTTGTAGAGACTGGCGGCGTGGCGGCGGTGGCGTAGGCGCCCATTGTGAACACGTTCAGGAGTCAAGGAGAGGGTGGAGGAGCGCCCAAGGCTACACCCTCCTTTATCAGCCGCTGTTCATCTCACAAGCAGCAGCCTCCGCAGCAAATGCTGCTAACAGTAGGGGGGGGTGGTGTGACCTTGAACGTCTGTTGCGCTTGTTTGTTTGGCAAAAGTCGGTCTGTGTGTGTGTGTGTGTGTGTGTGTGTGTGTGCGTGCTTGTGCGTGTGTGTGTGTCTGTCCACTTATTTGTGTGGGTCAACTTAATATGCATGTTTTAAAGAGAGAGTGTGTGTGTGCGTGTGGTGCGTGTGCGTGTGTGTGTGTGTGTATCTGCAATTTACACACGCATCGATGGATATGTGTATGGATTGGTACACCTTGTATACTATGGAAGAGATTGTTTTTGTGATTGTGGGTGTGTGGGTGTGTCAGGACATGCATGTGAAAGAGCATGATTATGATCTCCCTCCTTGTGTTTGAACATGCCAACAACACCACCGGCTCTATCGTGATCTAAGTGCTGATTATGACGCACTTCTTCACAGCCAGACACCCCGGTGTGACTACATCCAGATCCACCCGGGGGTATAGCATGTGTAATCCACTCTCTCTTCTCTCCCTCCGTCTCTCTCTCAATGGATCAATGGCCTGTGATCTGAGGAGGGATTTCGGTCACACCCGGCATTAACACAGGCCTCCAGTGAATACCTGTGATCGGATTGTTGTGCTATTTTCAGACTAAATAGCAGTGGGCAACCCTTTTTTATCAACCTGTATATGATGCTGCACCACAATAGGTTTTAAAGAATGACAGTGTGGTGCACGGTAATGCTGTAGCTAGGAGTTTGGACTGGTCACAGCAATGGTCTGAGTTGTTTCCCAAATGTTCTGCATCCTATCTACAGTAGGCATCCTTTAGCAAGCTGATCCCTGAGATAAGGTCAAACCGTTATTATGGCCCTAGAAGAGTAATAATAATTAATTTGCTTTTATAGAAGAGACTCATTTGTAAATGGGGTAAATAGTAAGTGAATTGTGTCACGCGACTGGTGTTAACACTGCACTGGATGCGGTCTAACACTTACAATGTGTTATTTCTTGAAAACAACTTTGACGACTCCTGCAGAGTAATTTCCCCCTGTATGTTTATGATCCACCCCCCTCCCTCCTTACGCTTCCTCAAATTGACCCCTTCTTCTCTCCCCCCCTCCCCCCTCTTCCCCTCTCTCTAGACGGGGCCCTGGAGCTGCCCCTCTTCCAGCTGATCCCCTCCCAGAGGCAGCTGGTGTCCGGGGCGACCGGCTGCCCCTACATGCACCCCGCCTCCTACCTGGAGCCCTCGGCTCAGCTGCATTGGCGCCACAAACGGTCGCGCCGTGGCCACGCACGAGGGAGCGCGCCATCTACCTGGAGGACACGCTGCTGCAAGGACCTGCTGCCTGCTCACCAGGTATAGGGGAGCAGAGCAGGGGGGGGGGATCTACGGTCTGGATCTATAAATGCATGCATGCGCACACAATCCATGCGTTTTGATGTAAACGTACATCCGTGAATGGCGTGTTTGGACACATAAAGAAATGCACGTATAAAGGTGGACAATGGGTGCTCACATGGATCAGGGCGACCCTGCATCATGTTCACACGCGCACGTGCACGCACGCACGCAAGCAGACACTTGCACACGAAAACAATCAATCTCTCCCTGTCTCTCTCTTTCTCTCTGGCTCTGTGTCTTTCCCGGTTTCCCTCAGTTTCTCTCTCATTACTCATCCATGTTTTATCATGTCTCTCTGCAGTCTGGTCTTCCTGCTCCTCTTCCTTTCCCTCTGCCTCTCCCTCTTCCTTTTCCTCCTCCTCTTCCTTTTCCTTGCCTCTCTCCCTCTTCCTCTTCCTCTTCCTCCTCCTCCACTTCCTCCTCAAGCTGTCGCTCCATCTCCAGGAGGCGTCTGTTGTGATTTAGCTTAGCGTTATTGGCGCCATTGATTCCGATCTAAAAGGGACAGGACAGAATTGGCTTGGCAGCTCGCCACCACCCCTGGCGTAATCTCACGCGCTCCCCCCCCCCCCCCCCCCCCCGCACCCCCTTCTCCATCATCCCCCCCCCGCCCCAAGGGTGGTCCGGTCTGGACCCCTAGTGCCCAGTGCGGGGCCTGCCCTGCGCTAGGCGGAACAGATGCTTAATCATAATTGCGACCGTAATGTGGCGCCGCAGCCGGTTCACACGCCTAAAGGACAGAACTCTCTTCCTGCTTTGTTTTTTGTGTACGCGCTTGTGTGGTGTGTGTGTGTTGTTTGTGTGTGTGTGTGTGTGTGTGCAGGTTTGACTCTGTGTTTGTTAATTTTAATGTATGTCTATTTTTTTTTCAGATGTATCCATATCCTAGTCTATTTGTGTGCATGCATCTGTGTTTTAATTTTTTGCCTGAGTGTGTTTGTTTTATTTGTGCGCATGGGTGTGTTTTATTTGTGATTACGTTAATGTTTGTGCTTTGTTTTATGTGTCGTTTTATTTGTGCTTTATGTGCGTCTGTTTGCTTTTGCTTTTATCTGCCTGTGCGTTTTGTTTGTGTGTATATGTGTGTGTATTTTATTTGTGGGGGTGTTTACTTTTGTTTTTATGTGCCGGTGTGCTTTATTTGTGTCTAGACTCTACAGTATGTGTGTGTGTGTGTGTGTGTGTGTGTGTGTGTGTGTGTGTGTGTGTGTGTGTGTGTGTGTGTGTGGTGTGTGTGTGTGTGTGTGTGTGTGTGTGTGTGTGTGTGGTGTGCGCGCGCGCGCGAGCGCATGCAATGTCGTTATTAGATGCAGGACTCCCCTCAGCCCGGGCTCGGAGGAAGGAGAGCATGGGTGTTGATTAGTTTAGCTGCTGCTTGCTCCCTCGTCTTCCTCGCAAACATAAATATTGATGATGAGTGGGGACAGAAATATGTCTCTCAGTGTCAACAGGGCCAGCGACGCCTCTCGTATCGCGGTTGACTTGGCAAGCGTCGGGACCATACACAACGAGCCACGCATACATTTCACAGATAAAACCGGCCATTGGTTTCAACGTGGACACAAGAGTGTGTCGATTAGTTGTTGTTGTTTACCGCACTGGGATTTACAGTGTGCTGTTTGTTAATCAGCCCTTGAGAGCGGCTGGAAGACTTTGAATGACTGCAGCGCCAGGGCAGTGCCCCAAGTGGCCCTGGTGTGTCTGGTACACGGTGTACCCCTAATACCCCTAATACCCCGGGTACAACTTGTGGCCATAGTGTGTCTGGTACACATAGTACCCCTACTACCTCTAATATCCCTAGTACCTCGGAATCGGATACACCTAGTGCCCCTAGAGTGTCTTGGTTACATGGTACCCCAATACCCCTGGTGTTAAACGCACATCTAGTGGGCCTCATGTGTGTTACACATGGTACCTCTAAAACCTCTGGTATACAGAGTACCCTCTACGGCCCCTACTACCCAATAGTACCAACAGTACAACCCCCAGCTACAACAAGTACCCCCAGTACCCCTAGTGCCACTAGTACCCCCAGTACCCACTATTACCCCCAGTACCACTAATACCTCCAGTACCCCTTGCCCCACTCGTACTCCCAGTACCATCATTACCCCTAGTACCACTAACACCAACAGTACCCCTACTACTCACTAGTACTGGGGGTGAGTGGGTACCACTAGTACCAGTACCCACTACTATAGTACCCCCAGTTCCACTAGTACCCCCACTGCAACTGGTACCCAAGTACCCCTAAAACCCCTTATACCACTACTACCCCCACTACCCCTATTACCACTAGCACAACCAGTACCCCTAGTACCACTAGTGAATCCAGTACCCCTAGTACCCAGTATCACTAGTACCCCAGTACCCCTGGTACCAGGGTTACCCTCAGTACCACTAATAGTACTAGACACAGCGGCCTGGAGAGGCGGGCTGGTGCTGTCAGCAGTGACTCAGAACGCGGGGCTGACTCCCCTTATTGGGAATTATTTTGGCGGAGGCGAGCGCTGCATAGTTACGAGCAGTGTGCAGATTCCCGTTCACCTTGCAAGGCTTGTCCTCGGCAGCCAATCGGCGTCGCCCCTTTTTTCACGGCCTGTCGGAGAGGAAAGATAAACAGGATTTAGCCCTGTGGCATGAAGCCTCCTCACCCCCCTCCTCCCTCTCCCCCCCCTCCTCCCTCTCGTCCCCCCCCTGTTTGAATGGGTTCGCTCGCCGGGCGCTGTAAGCGCTCAGTGATAACGCTTATTGCTCCCCCTTCTGAAGGTGAGACGTGTGAAAGATACCTTTTTTATTTATTTTTTTGTGAGGTTTTTAACAAGCGTTCGCCTGTGAGCACGGGCGTCTGACCCACACATGAAACGGCGCTCGCGGCTGCATGTGTGCGTGCGTGTTTGTGCGTGCACGAAGGTGTGTGCGTTTGCGTGTGTCTGTGCATGCACGCGCACGCAAGACTGTGGGTATTCGCGCAATGTACTTGACTCCTATTCTCGGAGGTGCAGTGGCATCCCACGTTGTCTTGCTGCTGCCACTGTTTCCTGTTGGCACCAGAAAGGGGCGATACCCCCAGAGAGGTGGTAGCGAAGAGGACAGCACCCCGATTGAAATGCAGCGTGTGGGCCAGAAGAAACACATGCGCATAGACGCACACACACACCCACACAAAACGCCCCTTAATGAGTTCAGGAGACAGGTCAAAACTCCTAGCATTAGCAAGGCCAGAGGCAAGGCTCAGACCAGTGCTAGATCATGTTTCATTAATCAAACATTTGAGAGCCTGGTAGCGTGCTAAGAGGTATCTCTGGTTATCCGTTTCATTTTTAATCAGGCTAATCCCGGGCAAAACGAAAGATCCCATTTTGGATACGCTAGTGAAGCAAAGGGAAGTGTGTTTTCCCCTTCACTTCTCATGCACCTCAGATCTTTCTCCTCTAAGGCTACTGGGTAGAGTGATGGTTTGAAGAACACATTAAGTGTCTTCTATATTAGATGTGAAGAAATAAATATTATCCAATATCCAATATAGTAGGTTATGCCATTTGCTGACCATCTCTAGGATTTGTCTTATCTCAAATGATCAACTTCAGGGGCAGCATCATTCTAAAATGAAATCAAAGTGTTTTTAATCCATCACCTTTTTTTTCTCCAATGGTGCATAACTTCTGCCTGAAATATTCAGTCAGTGATGGCCCTCATGATCATCGGCAGCATCTGTTGCCATGGCGACCCAATTCGATAACATCCACAGGTTTTGCCTTCAAGTTCATCAGCTTATTTCCCAGCAGTTTCACCTGGTCACAAAAAAAGAGAAAAGGAGAGAGGGACGACCTACGAACGTACAATATATATAGACATGGCTATTTATATAATGAGGGATGATTGTGTTGAGTAATATTTAATGTTAAATGTCTTGGCGAGCGAGCAGAGTGAACTAGTGGTCCTGCAGTGTTTCCCGGGATCAATTCATCACATAGAGTGGCGTGGTAGAAGGTTATTGATATGACTCCTGCTTGGCTCGTGTGTAGTGGGGAGAGGTGTCCTTCTATCCAAAAATAATGCCTTTCTGCCTTTGTCACTGCACATGATTTAATACAAGAATGTGTGTGTGTGTGTGTGTGTGTGTGCGTGTGTGCGTGCGTGCGTGCGTGCGTGCGTGCGTGCGTGCGTGCGTGCGTGAAGTTTCGTATGGGTGTGCAGTTTTGTACGGGTGTGCACGTGTGTGTGATTGCCGCTGAATCCACCGGACATGACAGCCGGCGGAAACCTTCTTCCTTTTGTTGTTTCCATGGGGACAGCAGCTACCAAATATGAAAAAAGAGCAAACACCCTAACCCTTATCCTTCAAAGCCCTATTTGTTATATTCAGCCATGAATAGCTGTCCAGGGAGCTCTTTCAAACAAAACATGACATGGCTTTAAGAAGGACACTTTCCCCTTGTGTATATGTGTGCGTGTATCCGTGGAGACAGGGCCCGATCTGCGGGCTGTTGGAAACAGAGAGCGACGGATCAGAGGGCCACCGTCTCGTAAGCAGCATTATGCAAAACAAATTGTTAAATAGTGCGCAAGCGTGAATGTTCCCAATAGGTCCTCCGGGAAGCCCTCCACAATGGCTCAGTGTTGGTGGAGAGGATGTAGGTCAACTCCTACCTCCACGCCGGCTGGGTGCGGATGTCTCTCGCTCCCTTCTGACCCTCCCTCTCTCTTTTGATTCTCTCTCTCTCTTTGACTCCAACAGTTGGACTCTCTCTCTCAGACGCTCTCGTTAGCGGACTATTTCTCTCTCTACCTGATTCCCTCTCTCTCTCGCACTGATTATCTCTCTTTCTCTGTCTCTCTTTCTTTCTGTCTCTCTGTCCCTGTCTTTGTCTCTGTCTCTATCTCTGAACGCTAGTTTCATTCGGGGCGAAGCCAATAACTGCTGCACAAAGAAAGTAATTACCCATACTAATACTACTACTAATAGTACTTGTTGTTGACCAAGGGTCTGGACCTCTTCCTCTTGTTTTGTCTGGGTTTGGGGTTTCACTGGGAGGGAGAGAGAGGCGCGGGGGGGGGGGGGGGGGGGTGTGACCTGCTGCTGCTGCTGCTGCTGCTGCTCTCTCTTTTCAGGCCTATTCACCTCTTTGTTGTTGTTTGTTTTCCCCATTGTAAGGCTGGGATGGGGGGGGGGGATGAAGAGCATAGGAGGGGAGGTGCCCAGCATTTAGACTGCTGGCCCATGTTCACACAGAGAAGGAGAGAGTCACCGTCCCTGTTGTGACCTGTTTCTCCACCAGGGAACATTTTCTGTCCGTCTGTCTCTCTGTCCGTCCGTCCGTCCGTCCGTCCGTCCGTCCGTCCGTCCGTCCGTCTGTCTGTCTGTCTGTCCGTCTGTCTGTCGCTACCTGTGAGTTATTTCTGTTTAATTCTAGGAAGACTGCGGTTACGTTCCACACACTGATGCTGATACTTGGACGGTGCGGAGGAAGTTTCTATTTAGGGCCCAACCAGAGGATTAAACCTCGACTCTGTGGTTTGTTTTCCTTGGAAGGAGATCTGCTGCCGGAGAAGGAGGAGAAAGGGGCGAGAGAGAGTGAAACAAAGAGAGAGACTCGGGGAGGTGGAGAATGCAAGCTAGAGAGAAGGTGGATCTGGAGGTCGAACTGTAAAGGGCTTGTATGATGGTATATTTGTGAGGAAATTGGTGTAGAAAAACAACAAATCATTGGGAGCAAGATATAAAAGCTTTTCTTAATATTTGCGGTTGTCAGTGAAGGAAACTACGACGCTGAAACTGTGTCAGCCAGGCCACTGCTTTAAACACTCTAAACGACACGTCCGGTAACCGTGACAACGTACTCCTGCTGGACATACCTCAGTGGAGGAGGAGGATGAATGAAATACATTGGGTTTAATCATCCCTGTCGACACTGGGCTGTAATGACCGCAGGGAGGGGCAGGAATAAGAAAAATCCTCCTCACAATGACGCCAGAGGTTGACTCATTTCCCAAACATTATTCAGGAGCGCCGTCCAACAAAGCGGGATTCTGCTTTGTGTGTGTGTGCGTTCTATATTTGGTATTCGTCCGTTGTTGTTGCTGTTGCTTAATATCCCATGATTCCGAGAGGCTCCTGTCAGAACAATGACAAAGTTTATTCAACACGGCGGTAAACTGCCCTGAGGGATTGGCTTGAAGTAAATGTTCAAACGGTGAGACCGTAATGCAAATGTTCTCTATGTAAAGCGTGAGGCCCCGAGACCCAGTGTACCTCAATCTGTGTGTTCACATGCATGCCTTTTTCTCAGGAACGACTACTTTAATAGAAAGATGTATTGAGGTTCAGTTTTATTTCCGATGTTAAAAAACGAGGTGGATAACAGTGGGTTGGCTGTGGCCCCGTTTTCTCAGGAGATTACATTATACATTAAAGTGTATATTTTTATAATTTGTTTCATGCTACACGAACAGAGCTCAATGTTGGTGATAATTTAGTTGAAATTTTAGTGAGCATGAATTTTTTAAAGTGTGTCGTTTTAAACATTGTTCTCTGTTTACATTATATAAGACGCTCACTTACAGAATTGCAAGTGTTTTTCAAAGTAGTAGGAGAGAGAGAGAGAGAGAGAGAGAGAGAGAGAGAGAGAGAGAGAGAGAGAGAGAGAGAGAGAGAGAGAGAGAGAGAGAGAGAGAGAGAGAGAGAGAGAGAGAGAGAGATGTTTTCTCTATCACATTTCAGAGCTGGTGAACATGCAATTGAAAATGTACATTCAAATAAATCATTAGAAAAATAGTGTTCAAAGGAGGCTTTTGGAGCGTTTACAAATGAAGTCTAGCAGAGCCAATCCTGAACTGACCTTAAGCTGAACTGGCTTCCATGGAGACATGTAATTGAGAAAATATCTGCTTATGATTGAATATGAGCTATTTCTAATGAAGTTGTTGAATGAGGACAGAATCTTTGGCATCGAGTTTCGGCCTTCATATCAAAACGGTCAATTCTGCTATATTTTATTCAATGATGCTGAGGTGTCCCATATACTAAACATGCTTTCAATACCCAGACAGCAATGCAAACAATACAAGTGTAGATTTACTTTTCTTTGAATGTGTCCCCTTCTATAACATTATCTTAAACTAGAGTTCTTGCAAGTGCATTGCGCACACTCAACCTGTAGTTCCAATTAAACCCATAGCAATAATGTGGTAACCCCAGTCGATAACGTAACAAATTTCTGAGCGCATAATATAATAACATTTTGCCTATAATGTTACAACGTATAAAATCTGTTCACCATAAATGACTCTTAAAAGCATTGCCAACATTTAAATATTTTTTACTGATTATCATTTAGGGGGCCACTCAAGGACATGCAGAAACGTCATCAACACGCCAACTGAAGTGGTGTGAGAAATTCCGACTTTCTACTCCTTATTCACATATAGGGTTATTTACATTTCCTACAGAGAAAATACTTCCTCAGGGGTAATATTATTCAGGTGATTTTCAGGGTACAAATGTCAGGATATGTTGTTCACACATACAGCCCATCAGGAGAATATCAGGACTAACACGTGTGTCTGAAGCAGCTAGTGTGTGAGCATTTAATCACATTATACAATTATTCAACTTATGGTAACAGGGGAAATTGTTCAATGGAAAGTTACTATGCATGCAAGTCAATTATTAAATAGCTTTTTACTGTAAATCAGGGCTGAAAGGGGCATTGACATTTTAAAATACAAGGCAACTACTATTGGTTAGTTGAAAATAATAATCACCATTGAGATTAAACATCTCTTCAAGTGTCCTGGCCAAGACAGGCAGCAGTAGCCTACAGTCACACATAGCATACACACAAAACATAAGAAAAATAAAACAACTAAAACAGTCCGCAGGGGGGGAAGGGGATATAAATATCGTAAGACATTTCGGGAAGCTCAAGGAGGAGGGTAATATTACGTTTGAGCAACAAAGTGTAAAGACATTTCGGGAGGCCAAGGAGAAGTGGTATTGACATGTTTTTGTTGTGTTATGGGGACAGTAGTCACGTTTCCATCTAAAGGTGAAGCAAATCTTTAGAAATTTCACAAAAAATAAATTTGAATTAGGTGCGTTTCCATCAAGTGGTTGGAGCGGAAAACGAAACACATTCCAGGGCTTTTCGTATCCTTTTGATAACATGCTCTCTCTTAGGTCCTGATATTTAGTGGAATTGCGTTGTTGTTTTCCATCTAAAATAGCTGTGATGTTTTTTTCTTCGATGAGAGCATGGAAAAGTTTCAGCGGTCCACACACGTAGGCCTATCTATTATTCACATTGGCCATCTGTTCCATGGACGTATTTAAAAGATACATTGTAGCTACATATTTATAATTCGAAATTCGCCCCAGCCTTTATACCACAGATACTCTACGGTCTATACCATGTTGGACATGCTATAAACCGCATTGTCTGATAAGAGTTTAATTAATTTTTCCCGATTTACCAGCTCTCATTTTGAAGACCATTCGCCGCGCCATTCGTTTCAATGGGAATCGCGACGGTCTATACTTTCAACATAAATTGTACATATTTATAATTTGAAATTCACGTGTGTGTTCTTACCTGCGCGTGTGTCGATGGCGGAGCCGGTATGTTTAAAAACGTAACTTCTTACCTCGGCGAGTGTGTCGCTGCCCATTTCCTGCGCGTGTGCGTGTGTGCGGTGTGTGTATGTGGTGTGTATGTGCGTGCTTGCGGTATGTATGCGTTCGCGCGTGCTGTCAGTGTGTGTGAGCTGCAGGCTGCTTGGCACATGCGCACCTTTGTAGCTTGAGTAACTGGTGCGACAGGCCTGCTATTATAGTAGTAAGATGTCTGCTGAGGTGCGCTGAAGTAGTCCAACCAACAATATTGCATATATTTTGACTGCAATTGGGATTTATTGGTAGATTAATTTCCTGCGTTTTTGACATGTAGTGCACATCTCCATGGTGATATTGTCTTGTTGCTAAGCAATCCCTTTTCACTCAGTTTTATTTATTTTTTATTTATTTTTACATAATATGCCTAATCCTTGATATTAGCCTGTTTGGCAAGGAACATGAGTGAGTCCTTGTCGGTCTTGTATGTTCATCGGTTGAATCAGTTAATTTCCATCGAGGCGGAAGTGTGGCCTGACAAAGAAGACTCAAGCCTGCATTGATAGTCCTGAGTGAACATTATTATTTTAAGCTCCATCACATAGATGAATTCCTCATTTGTTCTTCACCCACACATGTGTGTCTACACGCACGCATGCATGCACGCATGCACACATGTACACACACACCCATAAACACGTGAAACACACACACACCCATAAACACGAACACACAAACACACACACACACACACACACACACACACACGCACACACACACACACACAACACACACACCACACACCACACACACACACACCGAACACACACACACACACACACACACACACCTTTTCAGTGTTTACAGTCTGTCTCCCTCCTCTGTACCCCCTGACCAGTGAGATCTTCCTGTCCAACATTGACGTGGGCGTAGCTGGCGTCTGGGAGTGCCAGGTGATCAGTTTCCCGTGGAAACAGGTCCCGTCAGATGGAAATTGTCGTGGTGGAGACGTCAGCCACGTACTGCGCAGCCGACAGAATGAGCAACAACAAGGGGGACTTCAGGTCAGTGGAGCCTTGTTGTTTACCCCGACCAGGGGGTGTGGGTGGGGGTCAAACGACCTCAGGGTCCGCTGTACGATGTCATGTCCAAGCTGTTCATTATTTGGTGCAGAACAATAATTGTAAATTGGTTATTAAAATACTCGAACAGGCGATGACCACGAGAACAACAATAACAAAAGCAATTATGGTTTCTTGTCATTGGGCACACATCAATGCCCATACCTGGTGTCCCAATGGAAAAAAAAGGAACAGTCGAAAGAATGAGGCAATTCAAGCACGCGACAGGCATCTCCACAAGCCATGGGATGAGCTGCGATGAGATGATCAGACATACGGTGGATCATACACTAAGTGAGAGAATTAAAGTGTCAGAAACTACAACACAGCACGACAGCTCAGCCACTGGATCCCCAGCATTCTTCCATCAGGTGACTTTGTGTCTATGGCGATGACAGATGACAGGCAAAGCATACTGTCGGCACTGCGGTGTGCCTGGTAGTAAAAAAAAAAGAAAAAAAAAAGACTATTCTATTATCATGCGCTTTTAAGTTCTTTGCATGACATGTCTAATTACCACCAACACCACCCACCTTCCTCGCACTCTAGCTAGCCATCCACTGTGCAACAGATTAGCTGTGTGCTGTTAACCAGGCCATCTCTGCTGTTCTAAACAGGCCACCTCCATGCTGCTAAACAGGGTAGCTTTGCTAGGTGAAACGGGCTAGTTTTACGGCGCAACAGGGCAACTCTGCACGGCTTTTGCTATCTAGGTGGATCCCGCAAGTCTGCTGTCAAACGGATACACTCCTGCTGGGATACTTGCTCTATTTTATTGGTTGATTCATGCTAGGCTAATACTATTTCAAATTTGCTTGCAGGCAACACATGATTAGCTATTCCTCGAGATGGGAGCCTTCCATTGGTCCCCAACTGGAAAAAAAAATAGTGAAGTATTCCCATTGCCCTGCACAGTGCTATCCAAGATGACACCGTTACAAAGACACGATAGAAACCGCTCCAATTTATACATTATATATTGCTGGGTAGAATATTGTGATATTTTATTCAAGCTGCGACAATTTGTCATGCTTTAAGCTTTTATTGATGGATGTACGAGGGCGTAAGTTTATCAATCGCAGCAGATGGTGTGTTGATTCAAGCATGTAGTTGATTGTCATGCCATCCCTACTCGCTACTTCTTCTGAAAGTCTGTCTGTCTCTTTCTTTCTCCGTCCCTCTCATTCTCCCTCTCCTTCCCCATCTGTGTGTCCTTCTCTCACTCCCTCCTTCCCTCTGTCCTCAGCCCACCTCTCTCTATTCTCCTCCGCTACCCCTGTGGGCTGTGCTGCCGTGGTGGTTGGAGGAGATTTAATACTGGGGTTACAGCTTAAACCCGGCAGCACGTTTTACTGTCCCTTGCATGTTGGAGCCCACTGTACTCTGACTGTGGCCCACTTCCAGAACCCAGAGACGGGAGGGACCGCGGTGGCTCCGGGCGTAATGGGCTGGTGGAAAATTAGAACCATTCTCTGTCTTTTTTGTAGAGAGGGGACAGATTTCCCCTCTCTGTGTGCGTGTGTGTGTGTGTGTTAGAATGGCTGTCAAAACAGCTTTTGAGCTGTTAACCTTCTACTTTAAATAAAGTCACCTTCCGTTTAGAAAGTAACAATAAAGTAAAAGCGATATTGATTGATTTTTGACTTTGCTCAAAGTTTAACCTCCACTCTGAAACCTGCTGGGAGAGGGTAATGAGTGTTATCAAATATATCTAGCCTAATGAAACACAATTACCAATCTCTTACTCACATGGGAGCTCTTTTCATCAGTCAACAGTTCCCAGGGTGAGAAAAATGGTAAAAACATGAGAAAAAGCAAACAACATCATTGGAAAAACGACAAGGAGCATAAATATGCAGTTATATTTTTATTTAAAGTCCCGCCCTCCCTCTCACCAATATGGGCCCATTCAAAGCACCCAGCTCCGTCTTGAGATGAGACGATGTTACCCTGAAACCAAGAAACGAAAAACTGTTCTTCCTGCTCTTGGAAAAGATTGACCAGAAGGTTAAGAAATAGACGTACCGAAAGCCGAAATTGTCTTTGACAAAAGTCCAAGTTGTCATGTTGTCCTCTCAGGTGGCCGAAGACCCTGGCCGGCATCCTGGCCTTCCTGCCCTGTGCCCCGTCTACGTTGGCTCTGCGCCACACCCGGCCGGTCACGCCCCCGCCCGACACAACCCGCATCGTCAGCAGCGTCCCCCCCCCCAGCGGGCGGCCCCCCGGCCAGAGAAGAAGGCGTGGCGGCGGTGCGACCGGGCAGGCCGCTGGGCCGAGGAGGACTACACCCAGTGCCCCTACGCCAGCGAGCTGACCCGTGCGCTGCACGAGAAACCCAGGTAGAACGGACCCTCGACCTCCCCCCACCCCTCCCCAAACCACGGCCTGAACTGGGGAGTTGGCACTGCTATCTTGATTACAAAACACACAACAACTCACCACGAATTTGAACCGATATACTTTAATTGTCATGCGTTTTGTGTCTGATGTACTTTCCTTTTTAATTATTGTTACCATTATTATGCCATGTAAACAATTAATTTCCGTTTAATGAAATGATTAACTCCCCTGACAATTAACAGATATTATTGAGGTCCAGTAATCTATATACTTCAATATGTTAACGTATTGGGTTTCCATGCTGTATCAGCTTACGTACTTTTTTATTCATCATTCAGCGTTCCCTACAGACTCATTACACACACTACACACATTGTTTATGCTTATTGTAATACAAATGAATCTCATTCTTAGTCAGTATGCACCTCTATTTCCTAACAGATGTTTTAATCACAGGATGAAACACAGACAATAATTATTTCAGTATTGTAGCCCTAGCCCTTGCCAATAAGCAACAAGGTGAATAATTACTGTTTAATTAGGTGTGGGGCGCTTTTCAGAACCAGAATTTATTTTAAACCTAGTCACCTTCAAAACACATACATTAAAGTTTTAAAAGACTAAAATGACAAAACAAAATACAATCCAAAAAATAAGCAGGCTCTCTCATGAATTTAAGACTTGCCAAACTCGGACTACTTTTAAACGGGACTGAATACATTTATGTTTGCATTAGCTTTCTGCTAAATCTTAAATACATTGCACTGTAATTATTTTACTTTGCCTTTTTTTTCTCTTACTTATCCATTTTATTCTATTTGACTTATCTATTTTATTATTTTATGATGATGTTTTTAGTGAAGCACTTTGAGTTTGCCTCGTGTGTGAAAAGTAATATCAATAAAGTTGCCATGCCTTGCCAAAAAAATGAAGTCATAAGTATAATAATATGTATTTTCCTCTCTCCTTGTTTTGCCAAGATGACCATCAACGCCAGTAACGCTAGGCCCTTGGGGCAGCAGTTGGTGGCGCTCACCAGCAGGGCGGCGCTGTTTACCGACGTAATGGACGTCATCTTCGTCACGCACCTGGTGGAGAGGCTCACCCGGCTGGCCGAGAAGCACAGAGATGTAGGAACACACACAACGCACACACACACGCACAAAAGTCCTTCACAAAAGCAAAACCATATTTAGACATGTTGGAACGACACATACGCTCTGTGGTGGGTAAAGATGTTAGTGATTGTGATAGGCAGCCTGCACTAGAAACATGCACAGTTGTGCTTTTATGAATTAAACAGTAATCTGAGCTAATAGGATTTAAAGGGCAACCACATTCCTTTTTCATTTACGCTGACATTTCGGATGTGCACGTTTCATTCCGATTTCAGCAAAAGGTGGGCAGCTACAGCTCCTGTTACAGTAGTGGAAATCTGTTGAGTAGATGCTGCGTGGGACAGAAGAATCAAGGGATTTTTTCCACCAATTCAATTTGATGCGGTGGTGGTGAAAGGGAAAGCGGAGAGATAGATAGATGGTCATGCAGAGCGAGAGAGACACACTCATGCAGAGGTAGAGAGGGAGAGAGACAGAGACAGACATGCTGAGAGAAAGAGAGAGATAAACACAGAGGGGAAAAGTGAGACGGAGGGAGAGAGAGACAGACATTCTGAGAGAAAGAGAGACAACAAGACGGATGGAAAGAGTGAGACAGATGGAGAGAGACAACAAACATGCTGAGAAAAAAGAGAGACAGAGAGACAGATGGATAGAGTGAGCGAGAGTAAGAAAGACATGCTGAGAGAAAGACACACACAAACTGAGGATTGTGGGAGAGAGAGACAGACATGCTGAGAGAAAGAGAGACATAAAGACAGACGGAAAGAGTGAGACATAGGGAGAGAGCGAGAGAAAGACAAAGACATTTTGAGAGAAGAAGACAGGGAGGGAGAGAGACGTGTGCACAGAGAGAAGAGAGACGTGTAGAGAGATGGATAGAGGGAGAGAGAGAGGGGCTTTTTAAAAAGACACAGGCAGAACGACGCGTTCTTGCTCAAAGCCCCTCAATCGATTGTAGACAGCTTAACGTTTTACCTCCTTTCCTTTCGCTGCTGTGCTGCTGGTCGAGCTGAATGGCAATCACCGCCCTGAAGACGACACATGTGCATTCTTCTTGGGAGCGCGCTCTATTTAAAACCCACAAATGACTCCCTTCCCCTATTGTTTCCCGTGGCTGGGAGAGGGGTTATCAGGTTATCGGTGCCTCACGTCATGTTTAAAAGGTCGGGCCTTGCGAGGCCGCAGATAATCCAGCGTCTCCCATAATGAACGGTGGAGCTGCTCATAGCTGTAGCTAGCTGGTGTGTGTGTGTGTCTGTGCGCGTTCAGCCTCCACCGCTGCAGCAGGGTATTTCTTGGATATTCACAGCAGCTTGTATCTTCCCACCATGACCACCCTCGTAAGCCACAGAGGAGCAGTATGATGAAGCAACTGGAAATTAAAAAGGGGGGTGAAAGGAAGGAGGTGTAAATAGCTAACTGTCATCCCAAGGAAGTGATTATGTCCCAACGGTAGGGCTAATCGAAATTAAATCTGCCAGTAATGAATGAAGACACTTTTTTTCCGCCCTCATACTTCGGACTGGAGATTATATTATAAATGTGTCTATTGTTGTCGACGTGATTGATGTAATGATGAGTCTGAGTGTGTATGGCTGCTGTTTGCCTGTGTGTGTTTGTGTGTATATGTTTGTGTGTGTGCATGATAGCAATAAAACACTGCTAAGGGCATCCAGTCGTTATACTACTATGAATATATATTTAATATATTATACATGATTTATTTATATATATATATATATATATAATATATATATATATATATATATATATATATATATATTATATATATATATATATATATGTGTGTGTGGGTGTGTCTATGTATCTATATATGTATGTATAAATATTTCTAAACATGTCCATACATACTGTATATAAACTATATATGTGTGTATTTGTAAAAATGTGTATATATATATATACATACATATTGTATATATGGTATAGATATATGTGTATATATATGTGTGTGTGTGTGTGTGTGTGTGTGTGTGTGTACAGTACGTACTATATATGTATATGAATGGGACCATAACGAGGTGGTTCGGCGGTCTCCACAGCTGGGGGGCTACGTGTGGGACATCGGCAGCAACATGATGCTGGTGGAGGAGCACGTCCTGTGGATGGCACAGAACGAGGCGCGGGCCTGCACCCGCATCGTCCAGTGTGTGGAGCGCATCGCCGACATGGCTCTGACCACGGACCACCAGGTCGTATCCAAGGTACCCCACGCACGCACACACGCACACACACATATATGCTGGACGGCCACAGCTGCTCATAGCCGGTACCTTTGTTATTGTCGGGTAGGTTCATCGGATGCGAATTTGCCGCTGTACATTTCCTAGTGCTGCTTTATCTCGGCCTTCCCTGTTTGTTTGATTTATATCTTCCTCTTTCCTGTCTCCTGTCTCATTGGATGAAAGCCATCCAACTAAATTATATTGCAATAAAATGTGTCATGTCTCTGGCTCCGCCCCTTCCTGCTCCACATCCTGCTGTCCCTGTCTTTTTTTTTATTTTATTATATTTATAAAGCATTGCTTCCTTTATTTCCATCTCTCGACTAAGGTGTCTGCGAACATCGCCCTGGAGGCCCTCAGCGTGCGCCCGGCCTCCTCCCCGGGTCTGTCCTGCGTGGTGATCCAGCAGGCCGTCTCCCCTCCTCCTCCTCCTCCTCCCCACGCCCCCCGCCCCAATGGTAACCGCCGCCGCCAGCACTCCCAGCGGGACGTGGGCGACAGAGAGCCGGACCCCGAGGAGGCGGCGGGCTCACTGCTCAGCATCCAATGTCACGTGCTCAACGGAAGCAGTCTGCCCCCGCCGGCCAATCAGCTGGGCAAGGTACGAGGGGAGGGGCGGGGCCTGTTTAGAGAAACTCCGGAGGACCTCCCTGTCTCGTCTTTCGGTGGTCGATTCATTTTGAGGGTCCTCATTAATCCCGTAAAAAAGCTTAAGAAAGCATGGCAGTATAGAAGGTAGGACGAAAACACAGCAAAAAACATAGAGCATCATACAAGTGCATATTAATAATAATTAATAGTTAATAATGTCCAGTATGTAATTGGGTCCCTTGAGCATCTATGTAGAGACAGCCCTTTCCCTGCTTAAAATCCTGTATCGCATTTTTTACATAGAGAATTTACAGATTGGATTCAGGGCGATTCAGGGTCATGTCAATCATGCCATATCCCATGGCTTCTGATTTGCAGCATTCTGACCCACCAGGAAGACCAGGGTTCGCGACACTGGCTGTGAAATAGTAACAACGTTGAATCTGCCTGCAGAGTCTGTTGTAAATGCCACCCTAATGCAGAGTTCAAGGCATACACAACAAACATAATTACCACTAGTAAGTCAGAACAACACTGTTTGGTATAGCAGTCCAGCTGTTCAGGTTGACAGGCTCAGAGTGCGGTGCCCCAGCTGGAGTCTATCTCTGCTGATAGGCTCCAGCTGGGGCACTCCCATTGCTAAATTTCTTATACTAATTAACGTAACAGGGGAGAATATCACAAAGACAACATAAAAGTTATTTACTCTCATTGTTATCAGTGTTCATTTATTTCATTATCCTTATTTGTATTCATATTCTTCGTTATCTAAATCAACACCTTTTCAATAGTTATCTTGTAATGTATGTAATTTATGTTCCCTGGTGATTATTTCCGAGTGATTGTCTCTGTTATTCATTTCCATGTTCTGAATGATTAGTTCAATATTGTTTTATTGAAATATTCTGTGTTTGTTGATTAGAATTCAAGACTCCTATTCATCCCCTATACACAGCATGAAGCTAGCAATACTGCATTTGGGGATTTCTGCTGAATTTGTTGTTCTCCATGGTCGTGCTGGGCGTATTCCCCTGCCCTGTCCGAACAGAACCCCCACACTACGAGTCAATCCCTTTTGACTGTATGAACCGACGCTAATGTCCCTCCCAGTGCTCTTTAGCCTACCTCCAAGCGATTGCCAGATAGTATTACCTCATAACAGAAATTGGATGTAAACACGCAGCTCTGCATCAATTTAACATACATGCTAAAGGTATCCAGCTGAAGAATTTCAATATCCACTGACCCTTATTTTGCATTAAATGACGACCGGATACGTTCTTGGCAGTGTGGGATATAAAAATATTGTCCCCGAAGAAAGTATTAGATATTGCTACAGCGGTGACCTTGCTGGAGGGCATTCCCACCTTGCATGTCTCTGACAATATTATTGGCGGCTGGAACAGTTAGCTCTCATCTAACTCTATGCAGTGTCTTAGTGGGGGCAGATTGAGTGGCATTCATGGACGTTCCAGGACCAGCCATTTGCAGGTTGCAGATGTTTTTGGTCACAGGCGGACCATTAGCGACGCCTATGTTAGCAACATCATGTGACATGACTCCAAGCCACATGCAGCAATGGAAGACAGTTGTACGATTCGTGTCCCGTATGAAATGGTCGCAATGTGGTCAATTAGTTAATGTTTATTTTTCGTCTCAAGGCCCCCACGTTATATAAAAAAGAAAAGACCCTTAAAGAATTGTAAGCTTGTCATTTATAAATGCATTCATTCTATTGTTGTAATATAATCAGCGTAGAAATATAATATATTCTATAAATGTGTCATAATATTTCCCATTTCACATATTAATTGGGTAAAGTAGCGATGCTGTTGCATCGAACCGCACGCAACGCCTTGAGATTTCCACATTCGCTCGCACAAAAGATGATAAAACGCTCCAAGCTATATGTATGTGTGCTTATGTGTCATGGGAAAAACTATGCTCCCCACATTTCTTAAGACATGCAATATTATAGAACATCAACATCTTTGCTTTGAAGATGTATTGCTCCAGATGGACTCTTTGCCATACAAAAAGGCACACACACACACACACACTCACCCACACATACACACACGCTGTAGTTTAGAAGACAGACCTTCTCTCCCCCTTTGAAACTCGAGCCCAGAATAACTTGTCCCTGTTGCTTAGAACAGGCGGTCTGGACACATTCTGGAGGACTTGGCATCGCTTTTCAGTAACAAGTATGTGCACTCTCCGTGGCTGGAGACTTTTTCAGCCAGGCTTGGTTCAGTTGGGCGTTCGTGTACTGTGAGGGAGAAGTTAGAATTCTTTGTGCCTCGCTGCTGCGATACCTATCTTCATAGTTCATGTTCACCCTGCTAGTCAGCTGCAAGTATGTCTTGTTAGCTGATAATATAAGTGTATTTTCAAAATATGCTATATTATGAAAGAAGTTCAATCAAATGCCTCTTCCAACAGAAACAATGTTTATTCAAATGTTATTTGCATAACTTTCAATTGAGAGTTTACTCTGGGCTATGCTAACACACTGTTTTCTGGGTGTTTTGTCACTCTTCTCACGATCCAATCGAATCCCGTCGGACCAAATCTCTCTCCACCTCCGTTCTGTCCTGTGTTAATTACCTGTTTTACTGGGAGATGTGTCACAGTAGCACAGAGAAAGATATGCACCGGCTGACATTTCACGCGTTGTTGTGACTTTAGTCAAAGTCACCGGGGGCCCTTAAATCGGGAGATATGAGAATATGTGAATGTGCGTTGAATGCCGAGTCACACAGGAACCCACGCTGCTCTGTGAGTTTTGATCATGAGCTAGAAATTTGAAAGACTGACTCCCTCTGTGATCTCTCTGCTCTTCCCCATTCCCCTTGTTCTCTTCACCACACATTACTGCCTCCTCTTCCTCGTCTCCTCCTTCCTCTCTCTATTATTTCTATATATATATGCACGCGTGTGTGTGTGTTTACCTATCTTTCTTTTCCTTCTCCTCTCTTTCCAACTTCCTCTGTCACGTGTTTGTGTGTGTGTGTGTGTGTGTGTGTGTGTGTGTGTGTGTGTGTGTGTGTGTGTGTGTGTGGGTGTGTGTGTGTGTGTACATATCTCTCTTTTCATTCTGCTGTATTTTTATCTCCCTCTCACATGTATATGTGAGAGAGTATATATTTACACGTGTGTGTGTGTGTGCATACATATCTTGTCTTTCATTTTCCTCTTTTTACATCTCCTCCTCTCATGCAGTGCGAACCACGATCCTGACATATTCTAGATTTAATTTTGGTTGTTTTGCTTCGCTGACAGATGCACTATTGGGTCATCTACTATGAAGTTGTGAACTACACACACAGCCACACACACACACACACACACCACACACACACACACACACACACACACACACACACACACACACACACACACACACACACACACACACACACACACAAACACAGAAAAAAAGCATGCTCTAACTTCTAACTTTTGCAGACACTAGAAAATGGATGTTTAATCCCAGTGGTGTGGTCGATGCATGCGTACGCCACAGGAATACTCACCATGTACAAGTGGTGCTGAGAGGCTATTGCATGGTGTAGGAGGAGGGTCGGTCGGAGAGGTCGCTGAGGGCACTGCATTTACTGTAGGGTGCTCCACGGAGAGGCTCTTGCTGCGCATACACAAGCAGACAAACACACTTGCGCATAACACAAGTGCAGTCTCAAAGGGCTTCATTTGCATGAATGTATCAGACATGGATCAAACACTAAATTCCCCCCCCCATAAAATTCACATGATACGCAAAACAAGACTGAATTTCAGTTCAATACATGTCCCCGGAGCCAGCCTTATTGGTATGTATGCACAGTGTGTTTCAATGTATGGCTCGCGTGTGTTTGTGTTTTAGAAACACTGAACACAATGCAAAGGGGGTGCTTTCACTCCCCCATGAGTCACCCTTTCGCTGGTACACAGTGTTGAACAGCAGTCCAGGAATGGGCTTCTGTAGTCACACACAACCAGACCTTGTTACCAGACATGAAAGAACACACACACACACGCACGCACGCACGCTCATGCACACACGCACGCAGGCACGCACGCACTCACTCACTCACTCATTCACATACAAGCACACTGACAAAAAAAGGCTAGCAGGTCACTGGTCTTATATTGTTTGTTGAAAGTTCTCAACCTCAGTATTGTTCTTGTTGAATTTTTCTGTTGTTGTTGCTTCCTTGTTTTCATGGCCCATGTTTTCCAGAACACTGCACCCTAATGTCCTGTCTGTTGCAATGTCTGTTATCACTGAACACAGCCTTTGAGAGAGTAGAGAGTGGTTTTGCTGTAGCAACTCACTCACTCACTCACAGACTCACACATTCACTTATGTAGTCATTCCCACCCTCACTCACTCTCTCACTCACTTACACACATTCATGCATGTAGTCATTAGTTTACTCAGCCACTCACTCACACACTCACTCACACACATTCACTTGTGTAGTCATTCCAACCTTCACTCACTTAGCCACTCACTCAAACACATTCACTTATGTAGTCACTCACTCACCCAGTCACTCAGTGCTTCAGCAAAGAAGAGTTTCAAACATTTTACTTAAGGATAAGCATTAGTACTGCTGGCTGTGCAGGTTCACCCCTCGCGCTGCTGATCTGTACGCATGCAGCAAAGCCCATGTCCTCCGCGTCCCATTCCTCCCTCCACCCACCCCTTGACTTCTCCTCCTATTTTTTTCCAGTAAAAAATTGCTTTTTAATCAAAGTCCCGCAGCAGTATCCAGCCGTTTCGTTCAGTCGGCCCACTGTATATTCACCACAGCGTGCAATGTCAAGATAAATAGCGACATCCCCCAATTGACTCGCAGTGGCAGCCGCTGACAAATACTTAAACAGGGCTCGTGTGAGTGCGTGTGCATCTCTTACTGACACTCAAAGAGCTACAGCACACCAACTAAGTTTTACTTTGACGCCAAGTGCACAACCTATTGTAAGTTATGACGTCACTGACTGTTTGGAAAAAGTGCAATGAAAAAAAGAAAAAAAAACAGCTGAAGGTTTTAAAAATACACCTGAGCCACAGGTCTGTGGACACGGCTTTTGGACTCACTGAACCCCTGCATGGCATCACTTTGGCAGCGCTTCAGGACAGTTTATGGCCATTCCCTAGCCCAACTGGACCAGGGGACACACAGCATATGGGCCCGCTGTGCAGACAGCTCGCCAAATGTTGTTGTCACGGAAAAACCACAGCATTACAAAATCAACACACAGAAAACTACCACAAATGCTTATTGCCTATCCCTTGTTTTTCTTATTCCCCATTTTAAGTTCTTACCCAAAATGTTACAGATGGGTTTTCTCTGCCAGAGAGAAACTGAGCCACACAGTTTGGGTACGGAGCATCTCCTATGTTTCCTTTGCGGAAATAGTAATTTACATTTTTAGATTGAGTGTGCAGTGTGCAGCGCGGCGCACACACTGTGCACAGCATGCATGTTGCATATTTTCCCATGTTTTGAAAACTTTAAATATCCGGCACTTGCTCCGGAGCTTATCATATCTCCGAAAGGGCTCACCGCATTCGACACCAGGAACGTTTCAAATACTTGCTTGCTAATTGGCAACTTAGTAAAAGGAGAGAAGGAGCAGCAAAGGAGCAGGGATTCTCTTGATTGAACTTATTCAGAAGAGTTTGGTGCAAAGATGCTGTCTTACACACACACACACACACACACACACACACCTACACCTACACATACACACACACTCTTCTCTCTTTCACACACACACACACAAACACACTCTTCTCCTTTTCTCTTTCTCTCACACACACACACACACACACACACACACACACACACACACACACACACACACACACACACACACACACACACACACACACACACACACACACTTATTCCTCTTCTGCCACTGATCTTTAAACAAACTAGCAAGAAGGATTTTAAGCTTCAGTCTTCAAACAAACGGGTATCGAGTATCTGCTGCATGGGTATTTGTGTGTATCTTTTGATATTTATTTTAACACTTGAAAAGGAAGAGGATCAGTACCAGGCAAACGGCTCTGTTTTCGTCAAGCATGGGCACTTGCTCTAGCTGTAGCATGACTTTCACACCTACTGGGTTTTAGTAAACACATTCAAAATCCGCCACGGGCACGCTGGAGCACAGCCGTCCGTGTATTCTAACACGCGTGACAATACCTTTCGCCTACATGTTCAGGGCCGGCTCATGGCGTTCGTGTTTCTGCCTTCCTTTTGACTTGAACATACGATAACGTAACTATCGTGTCTGCGACCCGGAACAATTTAGACTCTAGGAAAAAGACGGAAGAAAACTTTGGGTGACTTTACGCCCGGTGTCTTCATAGACGTCTTATCTGGCCCCAGCGTATGAGCAGAGCGTTAGCAGTAGCACGGCAAGCTGTAAATCACACCACGCTACTTAGCACGCCGCCGCCGCCGCCGTTTGGGACTCTCTTCCCATCGCTAATGACTTTCTAAACGACGCAAAACATATGGTGTGGTGTTCCGCTCCCGAGATAACGGCTTCCGCACGCTCCTGACACGAGGGGAGATGGGGGTAGACGCTGGGGATGGGGGGGATGATCTTTCCCAGTCTGGAGCCCCTCCCCTCCCCTCCCCCACCCAGCTGACAGGTAATTAGCGGGCCGCTTTGAGGCTCATGGTGGTGGACCCGACTTTATCCTGATGCCCGCACACCCACACAAGTCTGACTCTCTCCCTTCCTCTGTTTCTCTATCTGTCTACCCTCTGTCTTACTTTATCTGTGTATTTTCTCTTTCTCTCACCATATATTTCTCTCTCTCTCTCTCTCTCTCTCTCTCTCTTCTCTCTCTCTCTCTCTCTCTCTCTCTCTCTCTCTCTCCTCTCTCTCTCTCCCCTCCCCCCCCACAGCTCTGGTATGGTACTGTGTGGGTGTGTGTTTATATTTGCTGTTTTCAGTTTTGGTGGCTTCGCTGTTGTGTGTGTTTGTGTATGCGTGTGTAAGCAGCACATGTATTTGTGTGGATATGCCTGTATGTAAACGTGTGTGTGTGTGTGTGTGTTTGCGTGTGTGTGTGCATGTTTGCTTTTTGGGCCATGTTTTGCTTATTTATTCTGTGATTATGTTTTGTGTGTGTGTTTGGAGGCAAATGTAAGTGTCCTTGCAGGGTGCTTTGAGAACTAGGTGTGTGTGTGTGGTGTGTGTGTGTGTGTGTGTGTGTGTGTGTGTGTGGTGTGTGTGTGTGTGTGTGTGTGTGTGTGTGTGTGTGTGTGTGGGGGGTTCACAAGTGTACGTGCCCTCGCTAAGGCCTTTGAAGAACATGCCTCATCACTCGCCCACCCTGAAGCCTCCCTCTCTGTCTGGGGGTCTCGGCACGACAGAGCATATCAAAGCCCCTAGTGGCACAACAGTACCACCATAGACCACCTGATATCAAAGCCACCGGCGGCGGGTGCCGACGCAACCCAATATGACCCAGTTTGGAGCAAATAAGCAAACACTCGGCTTCATCATCATAAATATATGAATGCCTCGATAGCGGGATCATCCCCCCCTCGTTGGAGTGTCGGGTGGAAGGAAGCCTTTCGCCGGTTCTTGGACCGATATCATAGGAGGATTCCCGCGGAGTCACGGCTGTCCATTAGCTCAGTGACCCACGCGGCCGGCTGAGGCGGCCTGGGGAGCGTATGCCGGGTGCGATGGAGGAGGAACGGAGGTTAATTGTACATAGGCACGGGGAAGCTCAGTGTCAGAGGGGCATTCTCATCCTTTGGGTGGCCTTAACATTTTTAATGGTTAACGCTGCCTCTCTCATTTGATGTTTAGCGTCATTTAATCTGTGCGGTGCGTGTGTGTGCGTGTGTCTGTCTGGCCATGTGCATTTGTGGGAACCGGTGCGTCTGATATCGTAGGCTTATGTGTGTGTGGTGCTTACATCCTTGCCTATAGGTGTAAACATCAGCAGCCTGTGGTGTATCGGTCTGGTGTATTGTATTGCATTGTACGTACTGCTGCTATGGGTGGAAACTCAGGCATGCTTAGCATCCGCCATGACTCACTGGGTTTGGTAAGATGCATAGAAATTGTTCTTGTTCCCCAAGGACTTAAATCATATTTTGTGGAGAATAAGAGGAACTTTGAAAAAAATAAGAAAAAAACAGCAGCAGCAGCTTGTGATGCAGCAAAGAAAGGCCTTGAATGCTAAACACAGCATAAAGGATGAAAGCAGAGCGCGAGACAGAGACGGCGAGAGGGTGAGAGACTTTGAGAAAGGGAGACAGGCAAAGAGACGGAGAGGGAAGGAACGAGATGGAAAGGTCCCAAGAAAGAGATGGGTGGACAGAGAGGGCAAAGAAACAGGGTAAGAGGGAGAAAAAAGAGGGAAAGATGGATAGTTGGCGTGAACTAGAGTGTGAGAGAGTGGGACTGGGGATGGAGAAGAGGAAGAGAGAGAGGAGAGGAGGAGGAGGGATAGTGGGGAGAGATGGATGAGTATAGAAAAAGAGATGGAGAGAAAAAGAGAACGAGATGGAGAACAATAAACAAAGACGATGAAGGGATTTGAGGCAGAGCAACGGACAAAAGCAACAGAAGACGAACGACGGAGCAGAAATGGGAGAGCGAATGACAGAGACAAAGAGATTATGGGGAACAAGGAGGAGAGTAATACACTGAGCAAGGCTCTTGGAGGAAGAGAAAGTGTCTAATCAGAAGCTGGAGATCAAGAGCCTCGTGGGAAATGCTCTATCCGTACACCGCCACAATGCCGACGACAGGAAACATGAATCCACCTCAGCAGCTTTTATTGTGGAGGAAAGCACAATTGGGTCCTGTGTAGTGGACCCAATTGTGGCAGTAGCTCAGGAGGTAGAGCGGGTTGGATGGTGACCGGAAGGTTGCTAGTTCGATCCCCGGCTCCTCGCTAAGGCGAGGAGTGTCGAGGCGTCCCTGAGCGAGACGCCCCACCCTGACTGCTCCGGGCAGAGAGGTGTGGCGTCCCCTGTCTGTATAAGCTATCGAAAGGAATGACGATGGTGACCCACCGTTACTCCCGAGTTACTCCCGTGGAGACTCGATAAAATGAAAAAAAATAAAATAAAAATGTAGTGGACACAGTAGTCCACTCTCCCCCTCACTGCCCCAGGACTGTCCGTGATGAACTTCAGGATAGATCCGATATGAAGTGCACTCAAAAATCAACATTTGGCGAATCATTTTGCCTTGGATTATTCGTCCAATGCAGATGCCAAGTATCAGTCGGAGTGTGTTCACCGTTCCCACCGCAGCGTCACATTTCCCCCGGCTCATGAGACGAGGGCTACGGTGGCTGCTGAGCGCTGAGGACATCATAACAACTCCGCTCCCCACGGCCACACAACTCCTACTGTGAACTTTAAAAGCTCACAACCAAACAATTACTTTTCCTCTTTACAAATGAGGGCTTTAACTACCTCTGGGGCGTCTTCGAAAAAAGAAATGTATTCTTGAAAAAGGAACACGTCATCATGCTTGTTCAGCACTGTGCATTTGTTGTTGTGTGTCACTTTTAAGGCCCTTACAGGTCCTTTGTGGATTCCCCCGTGTTCATTCCTTTGTGTGTTGGGGCCAAAACGGGTCTGCGTTCTTCAAAATATTTTCCTGAGCTCTGGCTTTGAAGGCATTTCCTTTGAGACGTTGTGGAATTAGTGTGATATAAAATTGTAATGTAAATCATAAATATTGCTCGCTCAACAGTTGACAATTCCGCAGCAGTTACAATTGCGCTCAGGACAACAACAAAGAGAGCCTCCTTAGCTGCCTCACTGCGGAAACAATGTGTAACTCCCTCCATTAGGTAGGAGTAAGACGTTTATGGAGGGTTGTAAGGTCCATGGGTATAACCTTTTCACTCACAAGTATGCACATCATTGAACACACACACACAAACACACACACCACACACACACACACACACACACACACACACACACACACACACACACACACACACACACACACACACACACACAGACCATATCAACCCACTCCTCATTTTAAAGACGGTTGTAAAAAGTAAAGCTAACCTGTTTGCCGGTGCAGTCCAGGGCTGTAGATTTTAAACAGCCTTGTTGTAAACTTTTATGACGATGCTGTTGGCCCTTCACCCTTGCGGGCTGCAATATGTGCCTGGATGCTGACACGTTATTCAGTCAGGAGCGGCCATTGTTGTTCTTCCCCCCCACCTTGCCCAGAAAGTCAACTTTTATGTAATTAAGGAAATGTGAAAAGGTGTTTAGGTCATTTATTTATAAGGCTGTATTGAGGCTGCATACGGCTGTACAGACACTGGCTGTATGGATTGTTTCAACTGTGTAACGTCTTACCCAAGTGACATATTGAGATCCTTCCACTGAAAAGGCAGACTTTGTTTTGTGTGTATTTCCTGGAATCTGGGATGATGACGTGCATGCAGAAATAGCACTTCTGCTGTCACCATTTGCATATCGCCCGTAATCTCTCCTGGCATGAATAAACATGCAAATATATGCTAATTGATTGGCATGTTTACCTCGAAATGGATACATTGATTGCATGGAGATGTCTATTTCATTTACACAACCTAGTATTCAATGTGTTGGTGAAAGTGGCGGTGAGATGCTGATGAAGGCTACAGCAACATTTCATATACATGAGCAGAAGAAGCATAACTCTGTTCATTTAACAACTCTAACTGAAAAATATTGTCCCTTTTACCTTTTTCACCCAACTGCTTTGTGTTTCATTTTAAGATGTTCTCACAAAGAATATTTTGGGCTTCCTGATAATGATCTCATAAAGACAATTGAAATGCTTTTAACAGTGGATAATAATGACAGCTAATCCTTCCACATAAATGTCTGGTTTATTGCATATGGAAAGTGAATAGTTATTATTATACTGGTGCAGAGTGAGTTGCTAATTTGCTAGGACATAGCTGGAAAGGTGCTACTTAAATGCAACTCAGTACATTACTTATATCACATCCATAATATTAACAATTTATAACATGTGTTGGGTACTATTTATGTACTGTGCAAACGTGCATGTACGTTTGCATAGAAAAAATAGAAGCAGACGTGTGTGTAAACCGATCTGTCCTTGCATCCTTTCCCTTCCTGTGTCAGACTCCTCCTTCCTGTTCCCTGTTCCCTCATCGGGGCTCAGACGGTTTTCTCCTCTGTGGAGAGTTGGGGGGAGAGCCAGGGGCACGGGATGCCCCCCCCTCCCATGGGCCCGTTAATCTGACCTGTCCTGCTTTTACATCCCACCTTTACTGCTGGACTGCAAATCAAAGCTCTATTGACTCTTCCACCCTCTCCCCCCCCCCCCCCCCCCCCCCCCCCCCCCCCCCCCCCCCCCCCCCCCCCCCCCCCCCCCCCCCCCCCCCCCC
>NC_044062.1:15406589-15440071 GCF_902167405.1 Gadus morhua | reverse complement strand
CCCCCCCCCCCCCCCCCCCCCCCCCCCCCCCCCCCCCCCCCCCCCCCCCCCCCCCCCCCCCCCCCCCCCCCCCCCCCCCCCCCCCCCCCCCCCCCCCCCCCCCCCCCCCCCCCCCCCTGGCTCCTAGCCCCTCTCTCTCGTCCTCTCTCTCCTCCTAGCACTACCCTCTCTACCGCTCTCACTTTTGCTTTCCCTCTCTCAATCTCTCTCTCTCTCTCTCGCTCGCTCTTAGCCCCTGTTTCTCATCCACTCTCTCTTCTTACATTCTCTCTTTCCGTCTCTATCGCTTTCGCTGTCTCTCTTTTTCTCTCTCTCCCTTTCTTACTTTTGATCTCTCTCTCTCTCTCTCTCTCTCTCTCTTCGCTCTCTCTCTCTCTCTCTCTCTCTCTCTCTCTCTCTCTCTCTCTCTCTCTCTCTCTCTCTCTCTCTCTCTCTCTCTCTCTCCCTCTCGCTCTCGCTCTCTCTCTCTCGCTCTCTCTCAGAGCCTCTCACGTGGCCTAATGGTTCAGCTCAACGGGCATCTGGTTGATTTGGGGGTGAACAGGCCCAAGGGGTGTAGAGTGTGTGATCCCAGGGCGACAGCCTCTTGCAGAAGGAGAACCAGGCTGTTGTAACTGTTTTTCCTTAATGCTAAGAATAATTCTTCCTCCATGAAAGTATCTCCTGTCTAATGATCAACAGGTAGATCATCTGTATAATCAGTGTGTAGTCATCCACCGCCCTAAATTAATAGATGCAATTTATCTTTTAAATATCCTTTAAATATCATAGATGCAATTTATCTGTTGCAGTGCGTAAGGTCAAGTTGACTAACACATTGAGCACAAAATCAAAAAGCTTTTTGCCTCCGGTTTTGGAGGAAATGAGCTGTCAAGATAAAGAATATACTTCAGTTTAATGGTCTCTTTTATAACATAAACTTCACTGACCCCAATTACTGCAGTCATTTGGCTTATAGTCGCTGGACTTCCTGGTGCTTCCGCTATGAACCTCCCAGTGTGTGGCGGTCGGGGAAAGGGAGAGGCAGGGAGAGTGTTGAACACACTTGCTGTAGAAAAACACTTTTATTGCTATTTTGGGGAATGGGATTCCTACAACATGTCCCTTATGTCCAAGACCATTAGACCATACTCTGTTCAAGATACCTCACGCAGAACACTATCTCTCCCATCACCGCCACCCCTCTCCCTCCCTCATCCATCGCTGGCCTGTTACTTCTTCTGTGTATATATGTGTTTCTAACACCCTTGGTAATAACAACAATAATAGTTCACTGAATTAATTAAGTGCTTTTTAAGACAGTGTTTTTGAAGTGTGTGTGTGTGTGGAGGCGATGTGACACCTCATTCACAGTTTGGCCACACAGTGTTATAGTGGGAATATCTTGGCTACAACACAGCGTCAGCATAAACGGCAGTCCTACGCGTGGGGGTGGAGAAGTGCTCGTTTGTGTGCATATTTCAGCTGCTTAGTTAACATGCTGCCGCCGGTCTCCTCCCTTCTGTGCTCCCCCTCTTCCTCCTCTTCCTCCTCTTCCTCTTACTCCTCCTCCTCCTTCTCCACCTCCTCTTCCTCCCCAGCGACTACGCCCTGAGCGCTCCCTTTAATTTCCGCCAAGAGGAAAATATATTAATATTACAATGATTTGAATTATTAATTCCCCTAAACCTACTTCAAAAATATTATTTCAAATCTTCTTTTGTGTGGCCCGGGATTGATGATGCGATGCACATTTCAACTGTTGTGCACATGGTCCATTGGGTGAGCTAATTTGATGTATCGAATCAGCAATGGCTAACCAGGGACCAACTTGTCTCATCTGGTTTGAGAAACGGTTTATTACTTCTCTGTATTTCTTTGGCTCTCTCTGACTTAGTTTCCTAATTTAATATTCACTCATATTGTTGTGTTGCAGTACGATAATGTTGCTCTGCTTTGTCATTTTAGGCAGATAGAATAGGGCAAAGATGCCATCAACTGA
Source organism: Gadus morhua (assembly GCF_902167405.1). Taxonomy (NCBI): domain Eukaryota; kingdom Metazoa; phylum Chordata; class Actinopteri; order Gadiformes; family Gadidae; genus Gadus; species Gadus morhua. The sequence continues at coordinate 15,438,090 of NC_044062.1, read as the reverse complement.
AGCAGTCTGCGTCATATGTAACTCACATTAACCTACTAACCTACTTTAAACCACCAATGCAACATGTAGTATAAACAGCACTCGTGCTCATTGTAGATTTCTCTGGGCTCAGAGCTGAGCGATTGACTGGGTTGTCAGTTCTCCCGCCCTGGGGTGATTACTTCTTCCTGTTTAGGATGACGGAGTGCTCCTCTGTCCCACACCAATCTCGCCCTCATGTGTGGGATCAGCAGTACATGAGATGAGGAAAAATGTAAGATGACGTTTAGTTTACATGAGATGAATGGGATGGTTTGTGTGAGGTGTGTCTAATTTGAATGTATTCCACGTCCTTGTAGCATTCGTATTTATCTTGTCAAAGTTTAGTTGCTGCCGCCCAAAGGTCCAATGCAACTTCAGAAAGAAAACTTTATGTCAAAACTTTTGTTGTATTGAGTGTGCATGATCTGTGTTTGCTCACGAAATGGCTCTACCCACGCATAAATTATTTTACTTTAAAATATTGAATGCCTTTCAACACTTTGTATGCCATAGGCATTTCTTGTGCGTGGTCACAGAAATCCTTAACAATTGGGCACGCACACACACAAGGTCACACTCACAAAATATTATTAAAGTGGGGGGGACATCTTTGTAACACAGTCACTTTACAATGACAATCGACCCTGCCATTCCCATCTCCAAGCAAACACAAACACACACGCACCCAGCCCCCCCCCCCCCCCCCCCACACACACACAAACCCCTCCCAAGTTTTGCCCTTGAGTGCACCACTTAACCCCCGTTTGCTCTACCATGGCTGTGAGGTGGTGGGGTGGAGGGAGGGGCAGAGAAGAGGGAGATAGCGGGAGACTGCAGCTACTGCCGGTCTCCGTGGTGGCAAGGTGCTACGTGTAGCCTCATGAATGTGAAGTAGGAAGGGTGAACATCTCACTGAAAATAACTTAAGAAAAGCCTGCACAGGTATTCATGGAAAGGCTCACATGGTGCACATGACGAGTCTGAAAACGTTGTCGTTTCTCCAGTCAACCTTTTCTTTCATAACCCAGGGTTTAACCGCCCCCCAAGCCTCTCCTCTGCCCTCTCAATCTTCCTCTTTTCGGTTGGTTGGTGGTTGGTTTTGTTTTTTCTCTTTTTAAGACATTCATCCCGAAGACCCAGAGAGATGACAAGCGGGGCGTGCGGGTGAGGGGTCCGTGAAGGCTGGGAAGGGACTGTTCCTAATGGATCTGCTATGTGTGTGTTGCACCATCTGTGGGGCTTGTGCATGTTGTTCCCCCCCGTCCCAGTGTTTAGTGAAAGCAGCCCGGAGGGGTGTGACGACGGCGCGGCGCGAGCTTCACCGCAGGTTCTGCCGCTCGCTGCCGCTCGGGAAGCAGTAATTACAGAAACGTTGTCTACCGTCGGGCCTTCTCTCAAGTCAGAAAGCCTTCCTGGCTCTCTCTGCCACTCCTCCCGATCTCTGTACTCGTGTCTTTGAAAAAAGCCTCTACTCTTCTACACAGCTTTAAATCCTCTCCCTAAAACAGTTTTCCTCTCTTTCTCTCTCTCTCTCTCTCTCTCTCTCTCTCTCTCTCTCTCCTCTCTCTCTCTCTCTCTCTCTCTCTCTCTCTCTCTCTCTCTCTCTTTTTCTCTCTCTCTCTCTCTTGCTTTCTCCTTCTCTACTATCTACCATTTTCTAATTATGCCTGCGTTTAGTTTTTTTAATTTGAAAATAAATCCTTGTTTTCCAGCCTGCAGAGTGTCAGCGGGCCCAGTTCAGTGGGATTCTGGCGTAGCATTAGCAAATTGCTCCTGCAGAATTGGAGGCTGAACAATAGATTAACTGAAACAATACATTTGGCCTATTATGTCAAAACACGTTTGTTTTTGTGCACCCTCCTGTTCACCCACTCACTCTCTCTCACGCACACACACACGCACACGCACGCACGCACGCACGCACGCACGCACGCACGCACGCACGCACGCACGCACGCACGCACGCACGCACGCACGCACGCACACACGCACACACACCACACACACACACACACACACACACACACACACACACACACACACACACACACACACACACACACACACACACACACACGCGCACGCACGCACACACACAGTATTACCAATTCACACAGCATTTTGCCTACTCAAAGACTCCCTCCATGTCCAACCCCATATCAACAATCACGATGCATAAAGAGAGATTGAAGTTCTGGGAAAGGAGCACACACACAAGACACTCACACTCATACGTACACATACACACACACAGTCACAGTAGAATAAGAGTGAGTCAAGGATCTTCTGCAATTTAAGATTTATTGCGTGTGTGGGCGTGTGTGTGTAGTGCATCTCCACATACATACTGGTTTTCCTATCATCGACTACCACTGAGAGTATCATTTTCTATACAATCTATTAAATCCTCCACACCCTCATTTAGATTCCCCTTCAGCGACTCGGCGCTCTTCATTATTCCCTATTAAGCATTTCATGTTTGCTCTGTGCTTGTGCCTGAAAGCAACCGGCTGCACCAGCGAGGGTGGAGGATCATGGAGGCAGCGACTGCAGTGCTAACTATATATAGAGGAGGCTGATCCGGCTCCACTGGCCCGGAATGTTAATGTCTTATCGGCCCTGGCGCAGAGCAGGGGGTTGGTGGGGCTGGGGGAGGACCAGGGAACAGGGCCACGGTGAGGGAGCCAACTATTGGAAGGGGATGTGGGGGGTGATGCTCGGGGTGGGAGGGTGTGTGTTGGAGGGTGTTTGGAGGAGTTAGGTTTGGTACAGAACTGCTGTGGTGCTCGAGTTCGGAGCCCCGCGGGAGTCTAGATTTATGCATGATAAGAGCTGTGAGGTGTGTCAAGCCATATTTCACTACTTATTAAGGAGCCGTCCATGACTCCATTCCTGCCGAGGGTTTTCTTGGCCTTTTAAGAAACAAAGCAGCGTCTCGCTCGCTGTGCCGCAGCCTGCGATTAGCACCACACTTGACTGGATCTCGATCACTAATTACAAATACAAGTTATTACAACTTGGCGCTTTGGCCATCTGCTAATACACATTCCACCGAAGCCTTTGTGATTAACCTGCTGATCTGAGTTGGCAGCAGTGTAATTACCAACCACAGGCAAGACGGCGGAGATGATTTTCCCGATATCTCTAGACACAAGTTAGACAAATCAATTCAAATATTTGCGCAGCGAAGGTGCTAAAATATCTGTTTGTCATGCAGACAACGCCGCGGTATGCTAATATAACAACAACAACAACAAAAAGGGCTAAACCCAAACCCATGCCAGTTATCCAAGTGTAGCGTCAGAAAGAGTAGAAAGCCAAGAATCTGTAATTACCCGCACTGCTGTAAGCCTGTTCACTGCCTTCATCCCCTCCTCATACACTCATTGAAGTGTCTAACCTTTTCGCCGGGCGCTGTAATCCAGTGCCTCGCCGGTCTCCTGTGTTCTCCTGGAGCGAAAGCGGGGAAGAAAACGACTAATCCATAGCCCCGGCTCTCAACTTTTTCTCCATGCACAGCGTGTGTCTCGAATCCTAAGACTATGGATCATCTGTATTTATCCACCATAAGCCACGGGCCCCCCTGCCAAGACGTGCTGCCGTGCCAGCCGCTGCATTGCCAGGCACTGCTGTTTGATGACCCCGAGCCTTGGCAAACACACGTGTTATTGTAACGGCGTCAGGACCACAGAGGGCCTTAGGACATAAGTGATTCAATGCAGTGCAAGTAAAGACACCCAGGGATTTGTGTTGAGTCAGGGAGGTACAATTGAATGAGGACAATTTAAAAGTAAACCACCAGATAATCCCTATTAGGGCATCCAGATATTATTGGCATCCAGCTGTTGTTTTATACGGGAATGGAGAGAGCAAGGCAAACGGTGTATCGCTTTCAGACTTTGGTAGCGGAAGTGTGCGCTAATATCGAGTATGAGGGTTTTTCTCTCCTACATGGCTGTAACTGTTCCACCAGAGGACGGATTAGACAGCGGGGCTGGGTTGGTTTCCGTGCTGCAGTGCATGTTAAGCGCTCGATAAAGACCTGCTTAGAAACATGTTCATTTTCTGGACAGAAAGGTCGAGAAGTAAGGGAAATACTAAGCGGTACATAAGGAAGTAATATAAATCACACAGTGCCCATAAGCGGCGATATATTGATACAATATGACTCAATTTGGGACGATATCAGACGATGTAGATCGATGGCCGATACATGGGCGAGTCCCTAGCGACAAGGAACAGGATGGAAATTCAGGGTGAAGTTCGACGTCAATAATCCGAGAGGTTGTGGTCGAGGGCTGCATGGTGGGTTAATAAGCCACAATACTGAGCAGCAGACTGGGCGACCACCAACAGGAGGTGCACGGGGTAGATTGGGATATTGCTGGACAGATATTTTGACAGGAGGTGGGCAGGAACACAAACACTGGCACCCCTCACCACCCCCACCTCCTCTGTGATTCCGTGAAGACCCACGGTGCGTCGGTAGTTCAGCAGCCTCTCCCCCTCTCTCCCCCGCCTGGCTGCCCTCCTGCCCACACACACCTGGGCGCCATCATTAAGCCTTGTTTTCTCCCGACAGGCTAACCGCCCTTTTTTGTTTCGTTTGTTGGTCGGTTGGTTTGTTTGTTTCCAGGGGTCTATTTTATGGTCAGACTAGAGTTTGTGTTTCTCGTTGTTTTAGTTTCTTTCTTTCTTTTCTTCAACCTGATGCAGTCCCAGCAAGCCTAGAAGGGGCATAAGCTACGGTCCCTGTCCAGTCATGGACACGTTGTTTCCAGCATTAGGCAGATTGAAGCGGAGAAGGACAGAGAGGGGCAATCAAAGCAGGGGACGGTAAGACAACCAAGCAGAGGCAGAGGATGGGAGGTGATAAAATAAAACCAAAAGTGGTGACTCCCTTTTCTCAGTCAGGCTTCTTGACGTGTAAAGAGAAAGTTGGTGCACCGTCCCGCTCCAATACAAAATGCAGCGCTACAAATGCATAAGTAGGCTCACAGAGTTAGAATGGTAAACACTGTTTATTTCAGTGTTGCCTTGCCCGGCAGTGCGGCGGCGAGGGCGACCCTGACCCTTGTGCCATGTGCTGCCAGATCTCATTATCCTGCAAGGCGGGCGCACGGGGGGGTTTGGGGGGGCTGACAGGCCCAGCTGAATTTAGATGCTCATGTTGTCCGGAATATGAACTTTGATAGATTACACTTGATGGCCGACATTACCCCCCTGAAGCCCGCCGTTCAATGTGCACTAAATGGCCGTGCTCAGGGCACGCACAAATGCACACACACACACACACATGCACACACACACACACACACACACACACACACACACACACACACACACACACACACACACACACACACACACACACACACACACACACACACACACACACACACACGTACATGCACGGAACACACACTACCACTCTGCGGCGCTCTCTTGTTCTGGCGCTGTCTATTACCCTGTCGTTCACTTGACGTTCTCTTGTCTGGATATGTGAGCCCCGCTCAGAGTTTGGGTGTGGGTGGTGTCGTCTGCGTGTGTCCTCCTCTGATTCGATTGTGGGTGCTGCACACCAGGGTGGAGCAGCCATCTGTTGTCACATGAAGGAGGCGGTGGAGGTGATGCTAACGACAGGGTAATTGCCCACATTCAATATGCTCTGGTTCCATGGAGTCCCTTTGCATTTGTTGCACCATTTTTATTTGGGAATGTGAGGGTAATTTTTATTATTTCTTCCCACTGGAACAAGCACCCGAGGAGGGCTGTTTGTGGCTAATGGCGCCAAATCAAGCAAAGTATGAAATTAGGTGTTCCACCACCAGGGAAACGAATGGTCTGATAACACTGACTGCCTGCCCCCCTGTCTTAAGCTGTACCACACGCACGCACGCACGCACGCACGCACGCACGCACGCACGCACGCACGCACGCACGCACGCACGCACGCACGCACGCACGCACGCACGCACGCACGCACGCACGCACGCACGCACACACACACACCTCACTATCTCTCTAACTCACATGCCAGTTTGCGCACGCATGCACATGCACACACATACAAAATAATCCACACACACAAACACATACGTGCACGCACTGTTCCATTCCGGCTTCATTCCATTTGCCAGAACAGTCTCTTAACCCTTCTATACACAGCCAGACAAGGGCTCTTCAATCACACTCTCTTAGTTTTGGGGTGTGTGTGTGTGTGTGTGTGTGTGTGTGTGTGTGTGTGTGTGTGTGTGTGTGTGTGTGTGTGTGTGTGTGTGTGTGTGTGTGTGTGTGTGTGTGTGTGTGTGTGTGTGCGAATTGTTTGGGTTTAACAAAGCCAGGAAAGGCTTTTCAATTAGGAGCCCTGGCTCTTCATGATGTGGGCCAAACCTGTTGAGCGGCAGATCCCGGCCCCGGTGTGCATTGGGTCAGCGAGGGAAAGGCTTTATCAGCCTCACCCTCCCCTCTCCCCCTCCGCATGAAGCCACAGGAGGACTGATGAATCATATTCAGCCAGCCGCGTGGGTAGGTGGTCCCACGCTCCTCGGCCGTGCGCCATATCTCGGCCCGGTTGACCTTGATACGGTAGCCCCCCTTTAGCAAACAGACGGATGTTTTGTTTTGTTTTTTTGGCATTTTTCGGCCTAATAGATTCACAATCAAGCCGGGGCTGTGTTGTTAATTATAGGATGTTAAAAAAGACATGGACCTCATCCAAGCACCGCCACGAGTCAGCGGCACCGCGGCCGGTTGTGAACGACTTACTACTCCGGTTAACCAAAGAAGCTGACATGTATGCACTCTCCCCCTGCCCCATGAGGGGCGTGTCCAGGCTGCCCTGTTCCAGCCAATCCTCATTCATTGATTCAGGTCCACCTCTTGTATGAATCAGGGCTGTGTTTGTGTAAAGGGGGAGGTTGCCCCTGTGTCTGACTCCTCACAGCGAGGGCTGTCCTGGGAAGTAAGCATGAGACACGTATTGGCATCCATTATAAACATTGGGTGGGTGGGTGTGTGTGTGTGTGTGTGTGTGTGTGTGTATGTGTGAGTTGGGCGGCGGACTGGACAGTTACCTGGAACCAAAGCGGCTAGGACCAGTACAAAGATACAAATATTCCCCGAGCCAATTAATAATGTTCCCCAGAAAGATTCCACCTGACACACACGCACGCACACAAACAGATGTCCATAGTCTAGTAGCAATGCTAATGCCTAGAGAGAGACCTTCGGCTGTGGTGCATGAGGAAGAGGAGCGTGGCCTTGTTAATGCGTTCCGCTTTGCCCCCCGCTTGGAAAAGCGGTGATCCTCAAAAGTATATAATTACTAGCCCATCTAGATTCATACTAATGCCCTCATTCTTATTCTGTTCAGGATTTGGGGTTTTTGTTTGGTGCCAAGCATTTAAAATCTCCTCTTCTAGTGAGAGTATTTTTATTTTATATTTGTTTTATTTGCCAGGCTTCGGTCCAATTAGTTATGGAGTCGTTATTTATTTAGGTTAATAAAGACTTTAGCCCATTAATCATGGCTAGATTTAGGTCAGGTATTTCTCTTCCTAGCAGGTGGTCTTACAGGTCACTGAAAAAATGAAAAAATGCCACCTTCCATCTTTCTTCCGTACAAAATGTATTCTCCATATTAACAAGCTCCAGTGATCTATATCTGTAAAGCTCTTTGCCCTTTGATTATGACAACAGGAAACAGGATTGCAGCAGATGTTAAGCTAATACACAACAACGTTTGTTCGATTCCATGAGCTCAAACTTTAAACTAGCCCCATTTCTCTGGTTATGATTCTTGTCGGGAGTATACTCAACATTTCCCCCTTGAGGGAAATAAAGTCCCAAACAGAGCTAAACTGAGCTGAGCCTTTGGTCTGACCTAGAGGCAGCAATGCTGAGGCAATACATGGATATACCAAATCTCTTTTTATCATAGGTCTCAATCGGCAGCGATTGGCTGTTATTTTCTCCTCCCTCTGAGAGAATTGATTGACAAGGTATGTTTACGCCACAACAACAGCTTAAAACTGGTGTTCTTGCACATCATCTGAGGCTTTCTGGTTTCCCAGGGCCCCTCCACTTGTAAACATTGTAAATGAGAATTTTCCGGATGTGCTAACCTGGAGGGAAGGTGGCAATGTCCTCGGGCGTGCTTGGTTAAACTCTCCCACTGCAGGCCGGACGAACTCGGACCCTCGATCTTAGAGACGCCAGCATAAAAAAAAAGGTTAATGGGGTTTAGGAGCATGGGAAAGGTGTTTTCCTCACTCTTGCTCACCCTCTCTCTTGCTATCGCTCGCTCTTGCTTTCTCTCTCGCTTGCTCTCATTTACTCTTGCTCTCGCTCGCTCTTGCTCTCACTCTCTCTTGATCTTGGTCCTCTTGATCTCTCTCACTTGCTCTTGCTCTCGCTCGCTCTTGCTCCCGCTCACTCTTGCCCTCGCTCACTCTCTCTTTTCCTCTTTTCCTCTATTTTTCCATCTCTGTCTCCCCCCCCTCTCTCTCCTTCTCTCTCCCTCTGCTTCCCATGGGTGGTTGATGCTGAGGGTTGTCTGGAAGGTCGTGGAGATAAGGAGGCATAGTGCTCAGCCGGGCAGATAGGCTGCTGCCGCAATTACCTCAGCCTTGATGACAAAAAGAGAGGCTTTTACATTTTGGCTCCGGCTCCCCACAAAATCATCACACACTCTGCGATGTGAGTTTGCAAAAAAATATCTACATTTGCAACTGCGAGCAACAATGGTGCTATATATTCGGGCTTGTCCAAAACTCGTATTTTCCAAGTGTAAATTGCACTGTTGGTCGAGATACATATGATAGAAAACGCTCATAGTGATACATGGAAGACACCCTAATCTCTGTGTTGTGCTGTTCAGCCGTCACCCACCTACACAACTCACTGGATATGATCTTAAGAAGTCCAGTCAATGCCACATCCATGCATCCGTTCCTGGTTCCTATTTCTTTGGACATTGTGATGGAGATCACAAGCACCATCTTGCCCTAGGCCCGACAGAACTCAATAAAACACACCGCGGCTCTGCTCGTCTCGGCTCCTGAATCTGGTTAAAGGTGTGCTGAGTCCCGAGGGAATGCTCCCGAGTGTGTGAATAAGAGTTTGTGTAAATCTAAATAAATCAACAAGGAAAGTGTTTCCACAGAGAGAACATTGTGTCGTGCACATCTCTGTTGAACAAACTAGGGATTGAATGCATCAGAGCTGGCGACTGTGCGTGGGTCCAAAGTGTCAATGAGTTTACCGGACATTTCTCCCACCATCTGGTTCAGCAGCTTACACATGCATGGTGGGTGGGGGTGGGAGTGGATGTGAGGGGGGAGACAGGGTTTTTTCCAGCAAAGGTTTTGAGGACTTCTCAAAGTAGTTTGGTTGAGTGTGTCAGTTTGTATTCGGAAACACCCCCACAAAGACATAGACATAAACCGCTGCATACCACCAAATGAATTAAACTGCTACTCACCGCCTTTCCTCTACAGTTCATAATGAGTCAAAAAGAGTCATCCCTGAGCCTTCTTCAAAGGATAATATTTCACAAGAAAAAATCCAAACTGTGAAAGTTTGCATCGAAAAACTTAGCATCTCAATATCAGGGTCTTTGGCACGTACGACTGATTACCCGCCACACAACCATCCCCCCTTGCATAAACGCCGAAAAGTAAGCTAGCGTGCTACGGTGCGCTATCCAGACGCTACATCAGCCCCCATTAGCTCACATCCTCGAGAGCGGCACATGCCAAGTGGGCTGGAACTGCATTTACCAGCTTGATTGGCCCTTACTTGACTTGCAGCTGTAGAATGCAATCCAAGGTGCAATTCTTTAGCACCAGCCATCACCCCCCCCCTCTCCTTCCATCTTCCAACTCCCGCCCACCCAAATCCGACTCCCTCCCTGGCGTTTATCATTGCTTTAGCGCTTTGACGGCGGCCTCCTCTGGAGTGGACGTCCATAGCTGTACGCGCGTGGCATTAGGTGCCCCCATTACCATACGCTCTGGGGAGCCGGGGGGCTGTACTGCTGAAGGACTTAGCTGATGGTGTAGGGAGGGCGGCGGGGGGGGGGGGGGGTCGATACGGCACGGGCTCTTTAGTCCTTACTGGGGCCACAGCGGAGGAGGCCAGTCAGGGTCAAAGTGCCGCAGACGGAGCGCCAGATAATGTCTCGTTTGGGATGGAGATGTCAGCCGAGAGAGTGCACCCAGGGTGTTAATCTCCCACCCCCCGCCACTCCTCTGGGGGATGAGTGACACAGGAACATGGGAGAATGCTCTTACCAACAGCTGAGAGTCCCAAAGCGATCCCGGTCACATGAATAGGAAGACACAATCGCACCGGATACAGGAATGCCATCCTTTTAAAGGATTTTTCTTTGTCCAAGAGCACACATATATGAAGTACATTAAGCCCATGTGCACTAATTACAGGAATGCCATCCTTTTAAAGGATATTTCTACGTCCAAGAGCACACATATATAAGTAGATTAAGCACATGTGCACTAATTCGCGGGAATATATTGTAGAGTGGATTGGAAATGGTGAATGATGTGAAGAAAGTTCTGGTCTGAAATGGGATATTTTACTGCAATGGCAGTGGGTGTTGCAATGAACAGTGTTTCTGGCCTAACGTAATGGCTATTGTGGTAGAAGGTCGCTATTGGCTCCGTAGTAGCCTGGTATTCAGAGGCATCTGGCCTTACGTAGTCAAAGCTTGTTAGCTTCACCCCACAAGCTAGGTGGCTCAGCCCCTCCCCCACCTAAAACCTTCACATCTTCCATTTGTAGAGACCGGAGATAAATTAAATGTGCAACAGAGCAGGACCTGAAAGACTGAGATGCTGACGGTTGCCACCGTTCCCATAATTATATGGACAAAAATAGGAACTAGGATGAAGATACTTATTCATGAGCTAACCAGAGAGTCAATTTATTTTTTTAGCAAACGGTTTCAAAATGTGTCCAGGCAGCTCTCCTTCGGTGTGGGTGAATCCCATTGTCATTGGTTATCTCATAGTCTGCCGGATTAGAACCTATATACTCATTTATTTACGTTCATAACATGCCCTGAAAATATTATGCAAAGTATCAGCATTATATAGATTGTCTCTGGAAGGCAAAGCCTTCGCTTTCACAGCCCTGGGACTCTGGCACCAGGGCTTCAGTGTGTGGACGTCATTCAGAAGACATCCATGGTCCATATATTCAGCGTCACCCGAGACTGTCTCTCAAGAATAAAGAAAACACCAGCTTCTGCGTTTCTAAGCTATAGAGGTGCGCTAAATCACGGTTTGTGCAGTCCAGCCAGGAACAAGTGGGAAATCAATCAACAACAAAGCCAATCGCTGTCTCCTTCTCCGCTCGCTATCCTACCGGCTCTTTCTTACAAACCTGCAAAGCTAGGATCAAGAAGGATTGTGGCTCATCCCGCTTTTCAATTGATGTTAAAAGGTGGCAATTAAGGCCAGGTTAGCAGGGTGGGTTCTGTGGTCCTGTTGCGCTCTGTGTGAGTAAATCAACCGGCTGATTTATTCTCAGTACAGTGTGAGTAGGGTTTCCTTAAACACGGCGAGGAGAGCTTTTAGGTCCCAAAGTGTGGCCGTGTTTGCTGTAGAGGCTGCAGTGAATCCAATCAGGTTAGGTTTGGGTCCATGTAACCGCATCAGTGTGAACAGCAAATAGCACACGGAATCTAATCTTGTCAAATTGGATTCGTGCCACTTTCATATGTGTGTCTCATATCCAATCTTCTGGCATGCGAAAGATGAGATCTGTGGCAAAAACAAATCTGAATCGAGCAATAAGACCCGGGATGTGAACATATCCACACTCTATGTTTCGCAGGCCGTTCCATTGCACAATTTGGGCTTCGCTCGGAGCTCGAGTGGAACCCTACGAGTTCCCCGGATGAATCTGTTCCAACACAATAACTCATGTTAATGGTCACATTACCTAAGAAGCCCCCAATGATGAGGTCATTTAACTGACAACAAGTAATAAAATGGATTCAATCTGTTTGGCGACAGCTCAATCGATCCAAAGGATGATGTCATTGCCATGAGATTGGATGTGGTTAGGTAAACATAGATCACTAACTGACAAGCCCACCTTGCAAGGCTCACCTGTTACCCCGTTTATTTACTTTATTACTTTAAAACTTAACTTATTTGTTTTATGTGATATGTTTCTGAATGTAATGTTCTGTTTTTATGTCTCAGGTGAGACCAATAGCGACATATAGGCCAAGGCTGGACAAAATAATTGTAATCTATTATTTTGTATGCTATCCTATTCTATTCTATTCTATTCTATAATTCCTCCAATTTCCTCGACTGCCTCTGTTTATATAGGTCAGAGTTGCGGGGAGCCATGTCAAGGTATAAAGTCTTTCAAGTCTGCCAGTAATACTAATCTTCATATGGCTGATGGAAAAGTTGAACGTATGCCAAGCATTTACATTCATAAATAACACATTTTCACTGGGAAATATTGATTCAAAGCCATAGTTTCTCTTCACAGTCCTTGAATTTCATAGTCAAAACGACGATCACGCTTCATTTAGCTCACAGAGGTAATATTTGGTCTACGGTAGATTACTTTTGGAACGGAGCGGGGGCTTTCTGCAAGCGCTTTCCCTCTCTCTGGTGCCACACTCTGCTCCTTCCCTCCCCCAGGAGGCGCGGGGGAGCCCTCGGTGAGAGTGTGGCGGATTAGAATCGAGTAGCGTTCTCTGTGAGCATTACATTGGTCTGGATGAGCTGGTGCACATCTGTATCCCATCTGTATACCTTCATAGCATCACCCTTTCCATGCTCAATGGCAAAGATGATAAACTCCCGGCACCACGCCTGTGTGCCCCTGTTCTTTCGCTTTCAGCCTGAGGTCTGCGTTCGTAAGACCAAGATGGCGTCTTCCCCCCCTCAGGACAATTGTGAGGGAGTGTAAGGGCCTATTGGTCGTGGTTCCGCTGGTTACCCTGTGGTGGGCTTCTTCTGAAGGGACAGGCCATTGATCCAGTGGTAGTGGTAGAGGGGGGTGAGGGAGCAATAGGGGGAGGGGCGGAGAGGGGGGGGGGAGGAAGCAGCCGCAGTAGCAGGGTGGACTATGGTAATGGCCCAACCATCGATTAAAGGGATGTGCGTTTAGGCCCCGGAGAGATGCTGTAAATCCTGCCCTGGCTGACCTATAGGCTAGTCCTTGATCTTCACAGTTTCTAGATCTCTCTCACGCACGCATGCATGCATACGTGCATGGAGGCAAGCAGGCACACGCGCATACACAGACACACATGCACACACTCGCACTCACGCACACATATTTACACACACACACAAAAATCGCAATGGTTGACAACATTCACTTTGTTCTGAACTGAATGGGATATAAAGTGATGACTCTAGCAATGTCCCTGTTAAAAGATAAAAGTAAATGAAAAAGAAAATTGGATATACGCTGTATGTGCCATCCATTAGTGCTATATTGTACTTAAACCACCGATTCCTGGTGCTGGCTAAATGTGGCTTTATACCCTGGCAGTGAGAAGGTTTTTCTTTCTGAGTGCCTTGCTTTAACACTTTGAGAAAAAGCGATTTTGACTGCCCATGCCATCCCGATACAAATGTCACTACCTTTGCAACAGTCAAAAGCCAAATCACCAGCCAATACCATACCGTAGCTCCCGTATGTTCACCACCATTCGGCCAGGTTCCTGGGAAAAATGAAGGGTGACAGGAGAATATAACATCTGTCCCTGTCTCATGCTCTAACAGCAGTCTTCTCCTCCAGAACCTTTTGCATAGCTTAACTTTGGGATTGTTTTGTCTACAGCTGAACAATTGATTTTTCAATTGTCTTTTTATTAGAAATGTATGAAATATGAATATGAATATAATTGTGTCATTAGTCATCGTATGATTATTTTTATTCTTATTTATTGTGTTATTATTGTTGTTGTGGTTGTTGCCAGAAGTAAAATTAAATTAGTTTTTTATCTGCCGCCCATGCACAAAAGAAGGCTGTTCATGGTCCAATGTTCACGGTTTATGTGTATATTTTGTAAAACACCGTTAATACACTCCCTAATTGAAAAGTCTCTATACAAATAAACACACACACACACACACACACACACACACACACACACACACACACACACACACACACACACACACACACACACACACACACACACACACACACACACACACACCAAAACAAAGCTTTACAACATCACTTTGCTCTGATTGGAATGGGATATATACTATGACTCTAGCAATAAAAACAAACAGATTTTGTAATGAACGTTCTGCTGGGCAGTTTGTTTCACCGCTCTTCATTCTGTAATCCAACTGATGTGATGAAGATGACCGTTACAGCCATTACCGTTTGGTTTCGTGTAGCCCCAGGATTAGTGGCTACGGATTAATATGCTAACAATGTGCCATAAATACACAGCACTTGGCCCTGCTATTATTATGTCTCCCTTCCCCTCACCCTGGTACCCAGATCTCCTCCTTCCCCCATGTCCTCCGCTTCTCTCAAAGGGTTCAAACGCAAGACAGAACGACCATTAGCAGAAAATTGTTTGCCAGATTTAGACCATACAAATGGTAGCTTAAAGGTGACATATTATACCAGCAGGTGTAAGTGTGATTAGCCGGTACAAGCCTTTTTGAAAATCTGCTTTTTCAAACGTTGCTCATCTATCAATCATACATCTAGGTGGACACGCCCACTTGTGATGTCAGAAGAGGCAAAGTTGAAAACGGCTTGTAACGGCTAATCACACCTAGTGGTATAATGTGTCACCTTTTAAAGAAAACAAAATGGCCAGCTCTTCGCGCCGGTGAAATTTAGACTTGATTCCTCATTAATCGATGAAAGCTTTTTGTTAAAAGAAAATAATTGCTTAGATTAAACAAACCGTGCCATCGTACCATGTAAATGACACACACACAAGCAGCAACAGGTTAATTAAGACAAAACCTGGATTGATACAAGGGCTCCGCACATTAACATGAATATTATATTAGGTATAAGTAATTTGCTCGGTGCAGCGAACACCATGGGGAAAAACGTAGGGTAATCGTGAACACACTGTTATCGCGTGCTGCCTTCACTACTGTGTCTCAGCTTTTACACTCCCGGCTGTAGAACTGATTTACCTTTGCAAGTTCCTCACTAGAGCTGATAGCTGACGGTGCTGGCTGACAGGTTCCTGTGTGTGTGTGTGTGTGTGTGTGTGTATGTGTGTGTGTGTGTGTGTGTGTGTGTGTGTGTGTGTGTGTGTGTGTGTATGTGTGTGTGTGTGTGTGTGCATGCGCATTGCTGTTGGTGTGCACGTGCCTGGGTTTGTTCACCGCCATGAGGCCTGGCTGGAACCAGTTGACTTGTGGCTCCATCAAACACAGTGATGGCACTGCAGACGTGAGGCTGAGTTGATTAGAATTTTGTGTGTGTGTGTGTGTGTGTGTGTGTGTGTGTGTGTGTGTGTGTGTGTGTGTGTGTGTGTGTGTGTGTGTGTGTGTGTGTGTGTGTGTGTGTGTGTGTGCATGCATGTCAGCGTGTGCATGTGTAAGATTCATCTGCAAAGCTCTGTTTCTTTCTCTTTTCCTCCCTCTGCTCTTAGACATATCTTTGCCATGCAGAGGGCAACCTCTGTCACACTGCTCATCCATCCTAGTTTGAATAAGTTTGTGTGTGTGTGTGTGTGTGTGTGTGTGTGTGTGTGTGTGTGTGTGTGTGTGTGTGTGTGTGTGTGTGTGTGTGTGTGTGTGTGTGTGTGTGTGTGTGTGTGTGTTTCGGATAAAACCATAAAAAAAGATGACACTCCAGCATTAATATGCAAATATCCCCAGACCTCCACTGTAAGCAGCGGTATCTTGTTTTCAATGAAATATCATATTTACTCAGTGCTTGACACATGAATATTAAATCAGGTTCACTGTAAAGCAAAAAAAACAGATATTAACTCTGACAGTTTGATGGTTTAATTTTTGTGTTGGTTTTGCGGCAGGCGGCTTCCAAAAACATCCTGGAACACATTGGTTCAGCCGGGGAGCCACCTGGTGAATAACCTACACCTCGGTTCACACAGCTCATGCATATTCATGTTTTCAGTTTCCATGTAATGGTCCCGAATAAGGAGACCCCCACCCACCCCAACCCACCCACCATCATCCCCTCTCCTCTCCCGGTGGGGCCAAGAGGAAATTGTTAAGTCACGCAGTTTCGTGTGCCGCGGTTACCATGGCGACACTTGAACAAAAAAAAAAAAGAGAGAAAGAATTGAACGCTGGCTATACCTCCTGGCCACTGAATCGTGAACAGGGAACAGAGAGGTTCGCTCTGAGGAGCATGGGGTCTCACTGGTTATTACCACCTGATGATGACCTCAATGCATCATGCAGAGGGCTGCTGGCCACCATGTACACACGTGGACACGTCTGTCTTTGTGTGACAGGCATGGCTGGGTTCATGTATTTACCATTAAGTACCTCGTTGCCGTGGAGATGGTTCATCGGCCCCTATTATTTGGAGGGGTTTTGTAGGATTTGATCCTTTGTGAGCCCTTAACGGTGATGCATTATAGACGCTACATGCAACTGGAATTGCCACCCGTTAGGATGGCACAAATGACTGCAATTTTGGGCGAGCAGGCTCCCATCCCACGCAATAAAGACATGTGTGGTAAACACGGCACACAGGGAACATCAAATGGACACTGGGAGGTAATTGAATGATTCAATATATGCCGTGCACAGCAGTTCACATTAATCTCCAACTCAGGCATGCATCTGAAAGAACATTCTGCAAAAGCGCCCCTGTGCGGCCTTCAGGGTTTCACTCCTCTTTTTTAAATTAAGATCCACTTTAATCATGATGTTGAACTGGAACGCAGCACACCTTATGATGCGCTTACAGGGACTCACAGCTAGCTCTGATCAGATGAACCAGTGATGTTTCATGGCGCGTCACTGATGTTGCGTCACCGTCGCATGCAGCTTTGAATCGGTAAAGGTTCAGTTCATGAACAAACTAATCATGTGCTTCATCCATGCATTCTTGTTCCTGTTTCAAACGAGGGAAACTGAGGGTGGAATAAATGATTCATGGGTGTTTGGTTTACCACGGTGGTCTGTTGTGTAGCTGTGTTTCCCTCCACGAAGCTGTCCAAACTGAGAAGACCCCACATCCCCCCAGTTAGCCCCCTTGAGGGCCCCCAGGCCACTGGCCACCCCTAGCTTACATTCTCACCGCGATAGCCAACTGTTATGCTGCAACAAAATGACCTCCCCGTTAATCCTGCCCAACAGCCCTGGAGCGAGAGAGAGGGAAAGAGAGAAGGGAGAGAGACAGAGAGAGATGTGACAGGGATAGGAAAACAAGATCTGGGCACATTCCAAAAAAAGGGCAATTCATGGGTGAAATGCTCACTCAACCATAACAAAAAGTCTCTTATTTATTCACTGTTGGAACCTCAGCTGCCTGACATCACATGAAGAAAATCCCCCCACCCACGGCCGCAAGGAATCACATAATTTCCACAACTTAACGCCAACACAAAATATCTTTGCCCGTATATTCCAAGCACTTAGAAACCCATCAAAAGGACACAGTGAAATGTGCATAACTGACAAATAAATATATAAGCAGATATAAGAGAGCTGCATCGCTCTAGCTTCCCCTCAGGAAGCCGATCCCTTACCTGCCTTTAAGGTGAATATGAATGTCGTGGGGCGTAGCAGCAACCACACTCTTATTCTGCAAGCTCATTCATATCTGGAACCCAGAGGAGTAGCCGCATTTTGATTGGTTGACAAGCTAATCCATATCTGGAACCCAGAGGAGTAGCCGCATTGTGATTGGTTGACAAGCTCATTCATATCTGGAACCCGGAGGAGCAGCTGATTCAGATTGGTTGACGTGCTTATCCGAATGTTGGACAGAGTGCAACTATTATTTCTTCTGCCAACGTGAAAGCGCTGCATTCATGTTTTGTGTGGCCAAAATTGTACCAAAAGACAAACACTCAAGGATATACACTCCAACGTGAATAATCTTGACTACAGAATGAGCTGACCCCAAGTTCTAATCTTATCTTGACGCTTTGAACTGAGATCGGAATGTCGATGTTGACAATGAATTGGGGAAAAACTTTCAGGATTTGAATTTGTTTTTCTGGCGACGAAAGAGCCTATAATGTTCATTCTATTTTTGAAGATTTTAATGCAATAACTATGAAATAATGAATGGAAACATCGCTTTTGGATTCACAATATGAAGGGACATTTTTGATTGAGTATGTTTTTTAATATTTACATTAATAGTTAAACAACTCATTTTCCCAATGATTCTAAGAAATAAATATGTTAAAAATAATACTATGAACTTTATACATGCATGCTCTGTCATTGTTAATATTGGTCTCTGTTGTCCACATGCTGTGTAATTATGTGATCATCTTATCATCATTCTAAGAGACTGAGGAAAAAGTCTATTAGCAACAAATATTGTACGCAAACCCACAGATAATTGGAAGAACCTCACTTGAAAATGCTGAAAGCCCATATTTAAAACAGAGCCAATATCAGATGTTTTCTCTTCTCATACTTGCCTCTTTTGGGGCTTTGAATCAATAACACTGCAGCCAACATCTTCAAGCATTGCCAACTCACATATTTGTGTTCATTCATTTTTATTGACTGCAGCTTTGATTAAACCAATTACTTTTGGATGTATTCTTGGGTTAATGTTTTGCAACGATTCTCAAATTCCCATCTTCCTTAATATTCATGTGTACCAATCAAAATCTCTTGTTACCACCACCATCCCCACAGCCTCCTTTAGACACAGACACACACCCACATGCACACACACCACACAACACACAACACACAAGCACACACCACCATGTCTCCACAGTGTCTGAGCTGCTGTTCGAGCTGGCAGAGGGGAAGTGTTTCTGACGGTGAAGTCTGAGCCATGTTTAACTGACTGGTGTACTTTACGACCCTCTTAAATCTGTTCTAATGGCCCCCAACATACACCCATACACCCCCCCGCCCCCTCCATCCCCTGCCTCACCCTCCACACCAACACGCCGTGCATAGTAAAATGGAAAGCCTGTTGGCATGGCAACCGCGTGTGTTTAATTTCTCCCTGTACGTCATGGAAACACTTGAGAGTGGATAGGTTCTTTAAGCCTCAACCCAGGCAATCGCTTTTGGGCAAAATCAGTTCGTTTTTTTAAGGCTTACATATTCAAATTCAACATATTCAAATGCAAGCAGCTTTTACAAAGGCCTATTTACTGGCTCTTGTTTAATTTGGGGGAAAAAGGCATTATTCACTGCTTTCATGTACAATCCCACTAACAGAAACGAAATGCACTTACAGGTTTGACATTTTGACAATCAATCCTTAATTGATAGGCGGGGAAGCAGTGTTTTAACGCGGAGGTACAGAGTGAAGGCCCTCATGATGTCATTGTACGGCTGGGCACTTCTCACACCCACCAGCAAATCTGAATGGATTGAACCCATGATCTTGACTGGCGTGTGGACACACACACACACACACACCACACACACACACACACACACACACACACACACACACACCACACACACACACACCACACACACACACACACACAAAAAAGATTACTCTGGCTTCCAATTCCATCACCTTTGGGGGTCGAGAACTAAAGTTGGTGCTGTCGAATTCCCCCCCCTCCCCCAGAGGTCTTCCATCGTCAGGCGACTGCACATTTCTGCACTTCGGTGAGGATCAGGCAAGGGGAGAGAGGGGAGGATGCAGTGGGAGGGGGTTGGTGGGTGATGGGTGGTATGGGTGTCTCGTGGAGGGGGGGGGGGGGGGATGGAGAGGGAGGGACTGCAGGATGTGTGCGGTAAGCGACCGAGATAGGTGACTGCTGACATTCAGCTGGGTGCCCTCTGCAAGGAAAACAACGATGAGTGCTGGGGAAAAACAAGGGAGGGCTGCTTATGAAGGTGAGAGAGAGAGAGAGAGTTTGATTATGGTTGCCAAGGGGATAGCATACCTCATCCCCTGAGGGGCAGGGCCTTTGGGCGGGGATGGGGTGTCAAACGGCTGTGTCACAACCAGCTAAATCAGCTGGTTTCAGGTCCCTTGTGCTACTGATGCAGTGTTTATGGGAGATTTCGTTCTTTTTCTTTAACGCGGGTGGATGTGGGGGATTGTAGATAGTTCCTCACTCAGGGGACCCCGACCCCGAGCGGCGGTGTTGGGGTAGCGTGTGTTTTCGGGGGTGCCTGTCCCTTTGATGAGATAGGGATGAAAGGGGGATGGAAGATGGAGAAGGCGATTGCGAGACATGGCTGTGAGTTGTGTTGTGGCGAGGTCGACCGGACACGAGCCTTCACAATGAGAAGAGATCGAATAAGATCAAAACCGCTCTTCAGAAGTGTGGAGGCACTTCTGTGGCGCTCATGCATCAAGCACCGTATCAAGGCAGCAATCTTCTCAACCTCTCTCCCCCCCCCCCCCGCTGCCCCATCTCGGAGTGGCTTCTGAATGAGAGCCTACATGGGAAAAATAAACTGAGCGACATAAATCTTAACGCGGCTTTGGTTTCTCTTTCTTTTTCCCTCCTGCCACTTCACCTTGGATCCAGTTCACCTAGATACTGGCAATGTGTATTTGCACATGTGCTTATACACACACGTGCGTGTACGCACAGACACACAAAACGCACACATGCAGAGAAATGGCGGCAGAGTGAAAATCAATTGCTCTCCAAGTTTGAGTCGATGCAAAAAGCGACGGCTAACAAACCCCAGACAGTGAAGCCACCGGTGGCTCCATTACACAGCAGGCGGGGGCTGTGGTGGTCCGGAGAGACCCCAACCCCCCCCCGATTGTGTCCCTTTACACATGGGGGGATGGAACATCCAGATAGCCCCCTGCTCCTCTGGCTGGGTGCCGCCCCTTCCCAGGGTGAGGGGCGGGGACATGGCCCGGGTGACGCTATTCCGCTATGGTCGCATCATTCAGAGCAGAGAGAGAGAGAGCGAGAGAGGAGCACGCGTTCCACACGATTAACAAATTTGGCTGCTTCACTCTGCCAAGACGGGATTGTTCCGTTTTACGCCTCTAGAGACTGCACCCTAAACGATGTAAGGCCATGCTGTGGGCGTATACATTGCTATAAAGCCTACACACACACACAGACACACTTTCACGTGCACACACACACACACGCACGCACGTGCGCACAGATATTCGTGCACACATACACACACACACACTCACTCTCTCCTCTTCCGAGTTTAAAGTGCTGATTCTTTCACGGTGGAGGATGATGAGAGTGAAGCCAGAAAAACAAACAAGAAACTGACTGAGTTGACAAGGAGCGTGAATCATCAACATTATCTTTGATTGGTAAACGGCTGTGGGAGCTATCCCCAACGATGTAAGGGCACCTTTAAAGTTCCTCGCTCAGGATTGAAGAATCATGCAAAAAGTGTTGTACAGACAATATGTACCATGATTATATTTCAATATAAACACATGACATTATAGTTTAACAGGCAGCATTGACCTCTTGTGTGCTTGTTGGTCCTGAGTCTTAAGTTCAGGCCAGCTCAATGTGTTCAACACACACAGCCCTGGAACAATGCTTTCCTTCTGAAGCCCCTCTTCTCCATGAAGCCTCACACAGAAAATATACATGGGATATATATATATTATATATATATATATATATATTATATATTATATATATTATATATGCATGTATATATGTGGCTTGTAAATATATAGCATATCAATATATATATATATTTCGTGTAGAGTTTATAGATGGCAGAAGAAGATAAAGTCAGACCGGTTGTCTCTTTAAATCAAGCCGCGGTGTTGATGTGCCCTCGAGCTGAGATGGTAGGAACCATTTCCCCTTCTGCGGCAGGGCGCCTGACCAAGTAGGCGCAGAGAGCACTTTAAACCTACCGCGTGATGCTCGTTCCCTGACCACTTCAGGTCTCTCCGTTCAGTCTTAGGCGAGAAACGCCAAATCGAGAGTATTTCTCTAACAGAGCAACCTCGCCCCCTCCCCTCCCCTACACATCTGTGTCATTATTTAATTTTTATTCCCTTTTCTTTTTTTTGTTTCATCCGCAGAACTCAGTGGCAGTCGCCTCGATCCATGTACCGCTGGCTGCTCCGCCTGTCTCCTCCGCGGTGCAATCTGTTGATAACTCCACTTGCAAGCTGCAGTTTATTGTCTTTCGCAATGGGAAACTCTTCCCTTGCACGGGGAATTCGTCAAATCTTGCAGATGACGGGAAACGTAGGAGCGTTTCAACACCAGTTGCTTTCACCAAATTAGGTAAGGGGGGGAAATCCATTTTTATCATCATGTTGTGCGTGTGTGATGTCAACGCTGCACGAGCGGCTCAGACAACATGCTTGCTCTAGCGAATGGATATTACGTCAATCTGCTGTTGTGCTAAATGTGGACATCATTGATGCAACGCGGTTTTTTGTGCACTGTAATGCAACTTTGTTTTTAAACATTGTAGTTATTGATATGGACCCTTGATGTTGACTCGATATCGCCTGCCCATAGCTATGCTGTCGGGGAAATTTAAATTTACGCAGCCGATTGGAAGCAGACATACTCATTTTCTTTTGTATTGCGTGTTAATAAGCCGGAAAAAAACAACAGTATAGCGAAGTGTGGTGCCGGCGAGTTGACTGGAACAACGTGAGGCGGATATTATGTATGTGTTTGTGATCTGCATAAAGGCAAAACACGACATGTGCACTGTGCACGCGTGACTGTATCCATGTGGTCATGCACGCGTAATGTGTGTGGGTGTGTGTGTGTGTGTGTGTGTGTGTGTGTGTGTGTGTTGTGTGTGGTGTGTGTGTGTGTGTGTGTGTGTGTGTGTGTGTGTGTGTGTGTGTGTGTTTTACTAATGAGACGACTGTATGTCTAAGGCTCTGCGTCTCCCACTGATGTTTTTTTTAGCATATCAAACCCACGCACTTTCCCCCGCTGCACTTCCTTCACCTTATTTCCATGTGTTGCTCTCATTGACTTGTTTATTTATTGTTTGGTTTTATTTTGTTTTGCAGATGGGTGCATCCTCGGAACCGCCGTGCAATCCGTTACCATTAATCTCAGGCACTTCGCACTGGGTGTAGACCCCACTGCCGCCTACTGGGATTTCGACCTACTCGATGGGCACGGTGGTTGGCGGGCAGAGGGGTGCCACATAACTGGCTCCGCGGGCAACACGACCACCATTCATTGCACTCATCATAATAACTTTGCTGTGCTAATGGTGAGTAGACTCTATCGAGGGAAAAGAGAGAAAAAAACATCCTTCTCCGACCCTCCCCACACGCGCACGCACGCACGCACACACACACACACACACACACACACACACACACACACACACCACACACACACACACACACACACGCACACACTAACACAAATACACACGCACACTTTGTGAGATATCTAAACTCCCCCCACCCCAACGTCCCAAACCTCTTAGCTGTTTTATCTTGCTTGGTGCTATAATGGATCAAATGCATCCCTTTTCCCACAAAGGAACAGACGTGGGTCACGTGCTGCTCCGAGAAGAAGAAGAAGAAGCACTTATTGCTGGGTCTTTTTTTTTTTTTTTTTTTGGTTGCCTGATTATCCTCTGGTTGGAGAGGGGAAGGATTTATTTTTTTGGTGATCACCCCCTCGCGTTTGGTGGGATTCTCTCTTTGGATGTGGAATATATACGCCATACGATCCTTTCCCTCCCCGTGCGTGTCGGACCGGAGAAGTTGCGTGGTGTGTAGTCTGCCGCCTCTTCCCTGAGCGGCGGCTGAGATCGAAGCGATGCTCGATAGAAAGTAGCGCTTGTCAGTAGCGATTCGCCCGCGAGCGCCAGTGGTGCGCTAATTGGTCCAATCCTCGTCGACTATCCCAAAAAAAACAACCTTCGATCGTCGACCATAGTAGCGTCGTGAATCTATTCCGGCTCTTTTTTTTTTGTAAAGTTGGCTTCGGCGTTTTCTTGCAACGTTTTTTTTCCGGCAAATGCCTTCTCCTCGACGACGTGCCCTGTTGAAATTGATTTAATGAGGATAATACTAAAGGCGCAATGGCATTACACCGCTCAGTCGTTCCGTACAGCCGCCGCGCTTAGTACGCTTTTGGATGAACAGAAATCCTCCGGATGTTTACCGAAGAGTGGGATTCGTTAGACTGGGAGGTCAGTTATCCGTGTGAGCATGCGAGTGTTGTTCTGGAAATGCCACCGCTGTGATTCCACTTGCCATTTACCTGCATTTTCTTGTTGTATTGAGCTGATTTGCCATGCTGTTGTCGTTCTCGTATGAAATGAACGAGACTCGGCTCGAAAAGCCGCATAGAAGAGACCGGTATACAGGGGGGGGGGGGGGGGAAGAAACCGGCATAGATTTCCCCCCACAAAGTGGGCTGTGTGTTCGGAATACTAAGAGGTTATCAGGTGGAGAAGCTTATGTGTAACATGGTGCCATTGTGCAGCAGCAAGGCTGTAGCGCTGTGTGTGTGTGTGTGTGTGTGTGTGTGTGTGTGTGTGTGTGTTGTGTGTGTGTGTGTGTGTGTGTGTGTGTGTGTGTGTGTGCGTGCGTGCGTGTGTAGCCCTGTTTAGTAGCCAGGCTGGTGCTGGGGAGACGCGCTCAACGGCACACCGTCACTTGGCACCTTGTGGCTGTCAGCGCGAGACTCAAAGCGAGATCGGCAATTTTGTAAATGGACGTGGCAACAGATTAATGATTTGAACTTCAGGGCACGTTCGTGCTGGGGGAGGGGTGTTGGGAGAGAGGGTGATTGAAAATAGGGAGTAGGTGCCGCCTCGAAAATGTCTACTACACACAATGCCTCGAAGACATTTTTTAGGGGTCTCTTATTTTTAATGCAGTCACCACACCCGCCTGGTCTCTGCAGTGCGCGGGAAAAATAGGACCCCTATTTACGGATTCGTGACATCATTCCCCCGTCGACGCTATCCACGGTTGAACAGTCCGTTATTGGAGTCCGTTACTTCAAGGTTGTTACTGGATGACCTGTTGCATAACATTACCTAAAGCTGTGATGTCTGCATGTGTGACTGTGGAACTGGACGACTGAAAATTGTTTTTGACGACAGTTAAAGGGATATGTGTTTCTGCCTTTGACAGTGGTCTGAATGTGAAATAATATAAAGGCAACTTCCAAACTCTGAATTGTCGAAAACTGATGATAGAGGGTGAACATGGTAACAAAGAATATAACTTCTTCTTCCATGTCATGTAAGGATCAATCTAACTGATTCTTGCCTTTGGAATCAGACGTAATGTTATTATAAACAAGACCTCATTATTTAAGAATCCATGCTGTGCTGCTTCCATACAAGCACAATTCACCATAACACAAGCACAAGATCTGCGCAAGCATTAACATATAAATGAATCAAGACAAGAATGCAAAGCAATAGACAGGAAAGCCCACAGGCACGATACAGGCTTTGGCAAACCATTAATGCGTTTGCACATGTGTGTGTGGGTGCATGTGCACGTGTGTGTGTGTGTGTGTGTGTGTGTGTGTGTGTGTGTGTGTGTGTGTGTGTGTGTGTGTGTGTGTGTGTGTGTGTGTGTGTGTTTCTATGTGTATGTTTGTCTGTGCGCAACTGAGTGGGGATGATTAGCAAATAGTGTCACAAGCCAATGCCACTGTCCCAGAGGGCTGGAATCCAGCTGTAGGAGTTTGGATTTAAAAAATATTTTAACGAGCAATTTTCTCGTCATCTTCTTTTTTGAGTCGGTGGCATGAGACAGTGAAACGGAGCCTGGATCTGTGGACTGAATCCCAAATCACTGGCACCACACCACGGGTTAACTGAACTGCACTGAGAGGAGGATTATGCTGCTTTCATTTTGAGAGGGGGAGAGGTGGCCTGGACATTTCATGAATACCGCCGGCTATCTGCAGTGAGTTTTCTGCTGAAGGTGAAAGTGACAGTGGGGCTCTCCGCCACCGCTGCGACACAGGCAGGTTTAAAGCGCGCTGACGTTTGAGGTGGGGAGGATACAGGGTCACAACGTCAGCTACTTTTAGCACCTTGGACAGTTCCCGCTCTCTCTTTTTGCCCTTCTCTCTCTAGCCCCTTCTCAAGCTCTTCATCGGTCAGCCCTCAGCTTCCTCTCACACGACCCCCCTACTCCCACCCATGCAAATGTCTCTGTATGTTTGTTTGTGTGTGTGCCTAACTGTCATGTGCCCCCTCCCCCTTCCCCCCTTCCTGTCCCCATGGCAGCCTAATGGCTGGTCCGCAAGGTGGTAATGAATGACTGTTGAAGCAGACATCTCTGCACTTGATTGTTGGACTGCTCGAGACGATTCCTCATGCATGAGCAGACCTTTACAGAGACAGAGGAAGAGAGAGAAAGGGAGAGGGAGGAGAGGCTGAGGGATGAACAAGTAACCCGTTTTTTTCCCATCTCTGCCCAATTATAACAAAGGCCATCCGAGTGCATATACTGTAAATTCCTTAACAAATATGCTGTATAGGGAGAGAGCAGCTTTCTTAGCTTAAGGGTGTGCGTGAGTGTTTGTGTTTGTGTGAGTATTCTGCATCACACATTGTGCTGTGGCTTGACTTTGATTAAACACTGCTTAAAGCAGAGGACCATATTCAGCATCGTCACTGTGTCTCTGCTCTTTCAAGGCTCCAACTGTTGTGCTCAAATCTTCCTCAGACCTCTGTGAACTTTCAAGCGGAAGCCAGGCGGGCTAAGCGAGATTACATCTCGGTGGAGATATGCATGATGTACTCCCTGGGTTTTAAAGGAATTATTTTCCGTAACAAGTGAGATAGGAATCGTCAATGTTCAAGGGTGGTTGGAGACGGAATGTTGCACATAGCGCTGTTAGCAGGAGGAGAGAGGAGAGGTCAGGTTCGCAGCGGTAGGTCGGCGTGGCGGTAGGTTTAGGCCTACTGTCTGAATTAAGCTGGCCCTTTCCATCTTTGAAAAGAGAGCTCATAAGATAAACTATTGTTTCTTTATAGATGGGCATAATGAAAATGATGGCTCTAATATTTTGTTGTGAACTTGTAATCCACAGTTGGCTTGAGGTGTCCGGACGTGTGCTTAAGAAAAGGCATTAACTGAAACAGTGAATGATCTGTGTTGGGAAGGTGAAAAGGTGGGCGAAAAATGCTAGTCTGGTCCGAAAACCTTTGACGCACGAAAACGGTGTTTTACGCCATATATTTCAGAGTAGTTTTGCCTCTTAGATGACTGATAACACTCTCTTACTGTGGGAGCATGTTTTCGTAGTTCGACCCGACAAATACACTCGTACAAACTCACAATCGATAGCTAGAAACAACAGCTCTATAATTTTCGCCCGTCCGATACTTCTATTAATGTCCGTCATCGCTTCTCCTTCCCGGGCAGCCTGTCCTCACGTCCGACCCCCACGCAGCTGAGCACGCTCATACATGACTTGGTATGCAGCCCCTAGGAGCTGACTCTGGGCATTAACTCTTAACATCGCACTGCTACAGATTGGGTGATCTGCACTAGAGCTTCGTAGCCTCCATATAAACACTCAGCGGCTAAAGTATAATGGCTGCCCGAGCGCGGGGAGTAGATTGGCTCCGGGCTACGCTTCAAGCGGCCAACAACGGATGAAGCGTCTTTAGTTCTGACATACAGCGCTGCTTGGCTCTCAATGGGTCGCAGTGGCACCACTTTGAACACTACTTCGACCCCACCCGTCCATTTCCTTTGGTACATCATCCCTTCCAGCCCCTCACACACAAAGCACATTAGGGGTGA
The DNA here is from genome assembly GCF_902167405.1 of Gadus morhua. NCBI lineage: Eukaryota > Metazoa > Chordata > Actinopteri > Gadiformes > Gadidae > Gadus > Gadus morhua. The sequence continues at coordinate 15,410,190 of NC_044062.1, read as the reverse complement.
GGCATGGAGGCATCTTTGAGGGGGTTTATCCGAGATGAGCTCTCTGTTGATCGTTACTTTGCGATTCTTTCTTCTTTTATTTCGGAGTTCGGCCATTTTATTCTCTTTCACTGGTAATTTGCAGAAAACTTGTTGTTGGTGGAAAATAACTGCGAGTCGACTACCCGTCTCATTTGCAATGAATATATATGAACGCATTTACTGAGACTTGCCGCTAGATATTGTTTATATTTCCGAAGAAGGCGTTCTCTCTAAGTTATGTTTTCTCCTCATTAGCGGGGTGCGCTTTTGGCTGAGCTCCTAGCTAACATCATCACGGCACACTGCTACTGCTTATATTTTGCCCATGAGCAAAAGCAGGTTCCTTGTGTTTTTTTGTTTTTAGGTGTTTTGCATTGGTTCCACCCGGGGCCCCGTTCTGATTTCTTCTGCTTCTGAGACTTCATACTGTGCACTTTAGAAGACTCTTTTTTTGTTCTATACAGCAACAATAATATCGTTGTTGTTAGGGGGGAGAGGTTAAGGAGTAGGGCTGTGTCCTGGTTTAGCAGATTGGCGTATGTGTGTGTGTGTGTATGTTTGCGTGTGTGCATGTGTGTTAGTAAAAAAAGAATCTATCTACTGCCTCCACTATCCAAGCTATTCCCTTTGTCGTTCCCTTCCCTCATACTTCCCCCTCTCTGGCATGGGGTTTGCTGACGGCTGTTGGAAGCATTCGACTCGGTCTTGAGTTGGGAGAGGGGTAGGATCATTCAGTATGTCAGCCTCCCCCCACCCCCCCTGATACCACATCGCTGGCGGCCAATAAGTCGACATGCATTGCAGATCGTATTCTTCCTGACTAATGAGTTCAGAGCGCGCAGCCCACCATTTATCTCAGCTATCAACAGTCTTGCGCTTGCTTGGCTGGAATTAGCCAATACGCACCGCCGGCACCCCCACCACCCCCGCCCCCCCCGCCCTAATTTCTTCTTCCCCTCTATTCTGTGGATGTGGGTCCGCGACATCCATTTTATTTCCATAGTGTTGCAATCTCTTTTTTGAGCTTAGTTATAAACTACATTATGTTAACAAATGGTCTTTCAAATGCTGGATCCTCCTCGCAGGTCAGAGTATGACAGATTAGAATATGGTGCTGCTTGCAGCAGAATAATGTTGTGCTACTGTGTGTGTGTGTGTGTGTGTGTGTGTGTGTGTGTGTGTGTTGTGTGTGTGTGTGTGTGTGTGTGTGTGTGTGTGTGTGTGTGTGTGTGTGTGCGTGAGTACGTGTGTGTGTGTGTTTGGCTGGTGTGGGTGGTTATGTCTGTGTGTCTGTCTGTGTGTGTTTTTTGGTGCGTGTGTGTGTCTGGAGGGTTTGTGCTTTTTTGTGTGACTGCATGTGGCGGCTTGCGTGTGTGTCTGCATGTGTGTGTGTGTTTGTCCGTGGGGATCACTCAGTGGAACGTTCCAACGAAGGAGAGTTAATGGGCTATTCAACGGGTGCACCGTTTGGATGTTGTTTACAGCCCCTGATTAATTGGATGGCCAAACATCAGCGGCGTCTTTATGGGCCAAACACTGCGCGGGTTCCTGATGTGAAACACGTCCGCCCTGACAGTCGCTGTGTCGTTATGACAACGATACCATCGCAGGTGGTGTGATTTGATGATGCGGTCGATACCGAGTCGTTGTTGTCAACGGGTGAGCTACGGTGAAAGTTACAAACGTGAAAAACCTAAACAAGAAAACGACACTCGAGTATGGGTCTGGGGCAGCTGTAGCTCGTGGCACAAATGGAGGCAGACACACCAGTGCACACAGGCGGGCCACATCTAGAGATGACAAGTGGGGTCACAGTAGATTAAAAAGAATAAGCTACCCCGCTGTGCAGCATGTGACCAGAAGCCAACTGACACACTTGATTTATGTCCCAGTCCGGCTGCCGACACCAGATACTAGCACCACCGACTGGCCATCCACACAAACACTCACACGCACACACAGACACACACAAACACACTCTCTCTAGAGTAGAGGCTGCTGAAAGATGCACATACAAGAGACTGACCAGTCCGATGTGAATCTGCTCATCGCTTCAGCCCACCCTGCCTCCTACCCCCGACTCTCCTTCCCTCTCTGCTATCCATGTCATCTGGCCCAACCCCCTTCATCTCTCTTGCTCTCCTTCTAATCTTTCCCTCCTCCAGCCTCTCACCCTCACCTCTTCCTCTCTCACTCCACTCAGTTTCCATCCAACCTGGGGTCTCTCTCTCTCTCTCTCTCTCTCTCTCTCTCGCTCTCGCTCTCGCTCTCTCTCCCTCTCCCTCTCCCTCTCCCCCTCCCTCCCTGCCTCCCTCCCCCCCTCTCTTTCCTATGCTCCACCGCCCTCTTTTTCTTTCCGTTTCGCTGCGTCAACAGTAGCTCGCTAGTGGACAGGGCAGCTCTGTCGCCGACCCTTGTGAGTGAGAGATTGGAACGAGGCCTGTAAGCAACAACAACACACCCAACTACAACAACAGCAACGTCTCCTCTCACCCCGTCTCCACCACCCTACCCCCCACACCCATACACGCTCTCATCCTCTTAGGATTGGGTTTCAATGGAGGTGCGGCTCCTTTGGTCCAGATGGAGGTGGATCACCCGGGTGATGCTCTGTAAGGACCGAACTAAAATGGTTGATAAGGGAGCCAGACCGCTCCTCCTCCTCCCCCTCCCCCTCCTGACGATCCCGCTCTGCCTCCCTGCCTAATTGCCTCTGACCAAGTGACAAGCTGCAGATTGTAAACACAGCGACCTTTGACACCCCATCCTTTGAGCCACCTCATGCTTTTCTTTTTTTTTTTCTTTCGTCAACGGGATTTCTTCCCCGCCCTGGTGAAGCAGGCGGTGTCGTGGTGTGGCCTCCGGACCCCTCTGAGTGCCCCCCTGACCCCCCACCGGGGCCCGACTCGCTTCATGTGCTCCTACTTAACCAGGATCTATTGAATCCACTGGGCGCTCCCGAGGAGAATGGGAGATGGACAGCCCAGTATGGATGCTATTGGTTTTAACAAGGGGAGGGGGCTGGTCTCGGAGGCCAGGCGGTCAGGCATAAGGAGCTGGTGTTCCATCCACACACCATGTTAATGTGGAGGGCCTTCACGTTTGCTTCGCTTTAGCTTTTCTGTACCATTGTTATTGGGTGCGTACAAATTGGGAGCTCAATTGTTACATTATAGCGCGACTGAAATGCGAAGATGAGTGTAACAGTTGAAAAATACACAGCATTGAAAAGAGTATGTATGTGTAAGGTATTGGCCTTTCTATTCAATGCATTCATTCATTGACGTTTAGCATTTTACTGGCGGTCAGAAGATTAGCGCAATGTACAGATTAGGACAGTGCAATTATCCATGTTATGCCCTATCTAATACAGACAGACACACGCACGCATACACACATGCACGCACTCTCAAACACAAACTAACACACTCCACACACACATCAAGGTTTACGTGTCCCCTGTGTTTTTAAACCCACAATGAGAGCAAGTGCTTCTTCTTTAAGCATTGCTTGTGTGTGCACCATAATGTAAAGGGGTGTGTGTGTATGTGTGTGCGCGTGTTTGTAGGCGCGTGTGTTG
>NC_044062.1:15379089-15404089 GCF_902167405.1 Gadus morhua | reverse complement strand
AACACATCTCATCGTTGGGGCCTGATAAATTGATATTAATAAAACAATAACCCCCCTTGATGCTTGAACTGATAAACACAGCGTGTGTGTGAATATATGTTATGTGCCTAATGTGTGTGCGTGGGTGTTTGCTTATCTGCAGGGACCCATCGGCAGGTCTTTTATTTTGCAGGAAATACATTTGCGTAGTACGTTTAACTTTATCTGATGCCAGACATTTGATGGGGACCAGGGGAAGAATTGTCTGATGGATAGTGTTTGTAAGACCTCATTTTGATGCCATCCCTACCTGTTCTAATTACTCGATCTGAATTCACCGAGGACTGCTTCCTGTTCCTCTGTTGCTGCTGTGTGTGTGTGTGTGTGTGTGTGTGTGTGTGTGTGTGTGTGTGTGTGTGTGTGTGTGTGTGTGTGTGTGTGTGTGTGTGTGTGAGTGTGTGTGTGTGTGTGTGTGTGTGTGTGTGCGTGTGTGTGTTGGTGACTCAGAGATCAGAGCTGACAGCCAGAAGGTGCCACTGAGACATAGATGGCAGCTCTTTTGAAAATTCGCTCGGCCGTGCGTTGTTCAGTCGTTCTTTCTCCTTGACCCCCTCTCTCTTTATGAGTGAGTGTCCGTGTTATCTCATGGTGTATGTGTGCACCGGGCCATGAATGGGTATGATATGCACGCTCACTCACACGTTTTTATTTCCACAATAGAGACACTATTTTCCTAGAACCCGGAGTTGCATTTCCTGAGGGAACTTCATTTAAATGTTCCACTACTTTGCTAATACTGCTCTGTCGCTTGAATGTGTCTTAGTGGCTCCTCTGAGTGATTCAAATGAGGAATGATGGTGTCTCGCGTCACCCGTTTTAAAACAAATCGGTACAAACCAGAAAGGGACAGCATAGCATTGGAATGGGGGAGACTATTCGACTATTCAGGATGCAGCTTTGTGTTAAAAAGCTAGGATAGGCCATTTACTTTAGCAGCATTTCCTTTCAGATATTTGGAAATTCTCTCTTTACAAATGTTAAAAGTAACAGTCAGTAGAAATGATCCCAAACCGGTGTCTGTGGCTGTTGCAGGCCTGTAATAAGCTTGTCCAATCATTTCATCCGGCAAGAACGAAATGATTCGATGGCCTACCTGCCTTTCTTCCCTACTCGGCAACATGCTCTTACATTCATTGTGCATGACTATGTCTTTCACAAGGCTATAGGTCTTATTGCTAAAGCTAGCGAGCAGTTCATGTATTTTAGGGGAGTGGCTTTGGAGGAAGGCCTTTTTTCAGTTGGATAGCGTCCAAATCTAGCTGACTCCTGGTGGTTTCCTCAAATTGCCTACCCTAGCTTTAAGTCCAATGAAGCATTTACACAAATGGCCCGCCCACTGCCCCGCCCCCGTCCTCCTGTATTCCCTCCTTTTGAGGCAGGGGATCAAATAGAGTTTAAATAACACTGGTAATCTGATGTTGTAACCTCGACCAGAGGCGTAAACATAAAGGCCAGGGATCAAGGGTCTGTTGAGCCGGGCGGAGGAGAATAAAAGCGCCTCTTTTTAGAATGTCAGATGCCAGTGCTAATCCAAAATAGGATAAGCTGGCGTGGACGATAATGTCGAGTTGCGTGACTGTAATCAAGCTTCAGATGGGCAAGCCACATTGGCCCTACGCATGCACACATGCACACACAAGCGGACATTTGCACACACATACGCACACACACACACCACACACACACACACACACACACACACACACACACACACACACACACACACAGGCACGAGTATAATAAAGTGGGCCCAGGGCTCTGATATAATAAAAGTCAGATAAGTAAACCATATCATAACTGCAGTGAGAGAAAACACATCAGAGGCCGGTGGCTCCGATTCCTGGTCGACTCTGCTGTTCTCGGATCAATGGCCGCCGTATGGTGTACAATAAGACCATCCTAGCGCTAATCATATCATGCGCTTGCACAAGGCATGCGCACGTCTTCACCATTGGTGATGGCGCTCACCGGTTAGTGAGAGTTACACATAGACGTGAGTACAATTCGCTAAATGAGCGTGTTTTAATCAGAACCCTGTACCCTGAAAAAAAAAACACACGCATCGTTTATTTCCAGAGCTGGTAGAAACACGACGAGGGAGAAGAAGAGTAGCTGGGTATGGAGCCGTTGCGCGTGCAGCCAGCATTAGTCACACCACAAACCCTCCTCTTTCTTCCAGTCGCTGAAGCGGTGGCACCTTGGCCCCGATGTCAACGCAGGAGCGTAACCGCTGGTTCTGGGAACGGCAGGAACAATGTGTTCAGGGGGCAGCCTGTGGCGTATCACCATGTTTCCTCTGTTCCAAAAGCCCATCTGTCTTCCCTGCACACAAGCACAAGAAAAGGATCAGCCCGTTCCAAACCCTTCTTCTCCTTCTTCTTCTACTACTTCCCCAGAGTTCCCTGTCCATGTCACCAGGATGGCTTGTATTTTATTGTATTTTTCTATTTTCTGCTGATGGCGCGCAGTCTTCGCCCGTGACGACCTCCTATTTCAGATTCATGCTACGGTGCGGCGCCTCTACCAGGGAGACGGCCGTCGGCACACACACAGCTCTCTGCTGCAGGCCCCGCTGGGCAGCTGTTAAATACGTCTCAGCACTCGCACACCGTTACTCATTTACCTTATACTGTTCCTTGTTACCGAGTCAGGCTTATAGGGAGTCTGTTTGCCTGTTGCCTTTAGGCGGTGGCTGCCTGAAATAGGTGCCAGAAAATGCTCTGTTAGCAGCGTGCTGCCGAGGCAGAATTGGTAATCGGAACTGGGATGTTAGGATGTGTGGTGTACTGGCTCTTTGACACCCATGTTCTCCTTATCTCTGTGGTACAAATTGGTGAGCGATTGGTGATTAAATGTAGAATGAGCCAGTGCCCTTGTCGGTGGGCCATGCCATTATTTCCAGTTTAATTTACAGGCTTGTATTTCATTTGCATTCAAGTTGTTTTTCATGTTGAGGGACAATGTAGTTCTACATGGCCTTAACAGGATTCTGAACCAGGCGGCAAGTCCTGTTAGCAGAGGTGATGGTAGAGGAGGGAAGTGTGCTGCGAGTCACAGTACACCTCCCTCCCAAACACTTAACATCATCCTAATCATGTCCCAAATGGCTGCAGTTATTGCCCTTAATGGTTTCAGTATTCATGGTTCAATGTTGCAGTGTGTCTGTCTGTAGACTGTGACACGATTACCAGTTAATTTAATATTGGCTCCTCAAACAATGACTTTTCAATCAAAGTCTGTTGTTAACTATGTTGTTTCTTGCTCATATTAAAAATAGTTATTCGATTACCAAGTAAAGTAGTGTGGTATTGAATTTTTACCCGACGGCAAGGCACTGAAAGGAACAGTGTAGCCATCATGATGAGTGAAGGGCAGAACTAGTCATTTGCTGTGCTAAGGGAGGTGGATGACGGACACAAAGAGTCCTCTCGCTGTTAATCTTAGTGGTGCCACAGATTGTTTTTTTGTTCTCACCGTCTCTAGCCTTAATAGGCTTCCTTCCGTGTCGTGCTACCGCCTGTGTGGTGTGTTGGCTGATGGCCACATTTTAGCCTCCCTGTTTATCTGTTCATTTAACTGTGATTCCTTGCTTGTCTGCTGAGGGCATGGGGTTTATACATTGAGGGAGATTGGTGAATCTCTAGCCTTGCCGGTTAAACTGCATGGCTCATGTGTTAATGTCCACTTGAGTAGCAAGATGTGTTGAAAAGCTGTCCCCTGCTGTTAAAGTAGGAAAACCTGCCTGCTCTCTTGGCTTTAAAATCTTTAATCCATGAAATGTTAAAGCACTTGGTATCCAACCTAAAACGATCAATGGTCCTTTTCAGTGAGGTAATGGTGGGAATGGTCTTGGCTGACTCATTATTTATTGCACATACCGCCTTCTCCTCACCTCCTCAGGGGTGATGGGGCGGCCCTGGGAAGACCTCTGACTCCATGGTTTGCCCTCTCAGGCTCAAAACACATTAACTGCGACCTCTGTTACCTACAATTCGTTTCAGAGACACTGGTACTCCTACTCCAAGTGCAGCCTGGTTACCACCTGTGGCTTCATCAATTATCAACCTATAAAGTATTTTTTCATTCAGTTAATTGAAAGCTTGTGTGTGATTCTTTTTGGGGAATATCATATTGCGGGGTCTGCTGTTACAAGTCAATTAATCTGCCTGCTTACTTGTTGGCAATGTCTTGTTTCACCATGACTTTTTATTGAGGCTTCAGGGCAAAGTGTGTTTTATTATTTCTCAGCTGCATCAATTTATTAGGCGGTAATTAAGTGAATTTTCATCGTCCTTCAATCCCAGAGCCCAGAGAGTGATATGACCATGAACCAAATTACTCCAGGTTGTTTACAGTTAATGCATGCATATTAAGGATAAAAATTGTTGTTTGTGCTTTAATGTTCTCTATTCCTGTTTTCAGTAAATGGCCCTTTCGTCAGGGTTTGTTTGTTTCTCCTCTTCCTTCTTCTGTCCTTTTTTTCACCTTTGTATTTCACCGTTATTGCCTTAAATTATCTTTGTTCTTTTTCCTTCCACCTTCTTTCTTGCACCAAACATTTTAGTCAACTTCTCTTTTTTATTTTATAATTCCTCTTGCGTCTTCAACTCCACTATTGTTTACAAAATGCATTGTGGAAGCGATGCATTAGCGAACATCCAGCTCTGTCCAAATACGCAGTCCCCAGACTGCTTTCAAGGCAGGTTTTTGTGTAGAAAGAGTGGAGTATTCAAGAAAGTAGTAGGAGTGACTGTGCTTCATGCTGCTAAACCCAGGGATCTACCTCAGAACAACAACAGATGTGGCTTGAGAACGCACAGAAACAAGTCAGAAAACACAGTGGGGCCCTGTTCATTGCATCATTTATATTAAGGCGCAAATTGTGTCATTCATGGTTCTTTATGGATATTCCTTTAAGGATACGTTTTTTACAAAAGGCCGACGTTGGTGAATTTGAGTGATCTGATGTATGATGTAGGATGTTAGTTTACACAACTGTCACAGATAATGGGCTCTGATAACTGCCACCATGTTGTAGATCTATTGGTAGGTTATATGGTGTGGTGAGGTTATCTGTGAAGGAACACTTTGCCGCTGAATCCAGGGGCCAACGATTCCTCACAGGCGCATTCCAGAAGCATTTCCAATGGCTTCCGCTCATTGCAGATGGACCTGAGGCAGAAACGGCTGACTATCAAAGGACTTGGCCCGTTGAGTACGGCTGTGGGTCACTGATGGAGAGAATTTGCATTAAGTTGCCTCGATTCAACTCTATGCTAATGCAGCCAACCAGCACAAACCTGACACTGGATGAATGCATTACGAAGCATTTATTAGGAGGCAGGCATTGCAGATAGAAAATACGAATTAGGATTCCGCAGCTGCATCGCCTATTTCCCCATTCAAATGTCTGCAGAAATGACTTTGAGTCTACTGATTAAGGGGAATAAGTTCAACGGAGAGAAAAAGTTTCTGAAGCCCTGCTACTCGCTGCTGTGTTTCTCGTTTTCTCGTTTTCTTTTGGAATCAGCGAACCAAACCGCTGACATCCCGACATCAAATGTCCTCCAATCAGCTGCCAGAGTTCTTATCATACCATCAAAGCTTACATGCTTCTCTGTGTATCCTCCACAGACACGGAGAATGCATGTACCTTTACCCAGTCACCCGTCTCTCGTGAGTCGATGCAGCAGCCTCGGCAGGGCTGCCTGCGTGAATGTTGGTTCCTCCTCGTTGCGCGGGCTTGCTCTCCGTCGGGCCGTGGGTTCAGTCGCTCGCGTATACCCTGCTCCTACATCTCCCCCTTTGTTCCACTCCCCTCACTCCCTCCCTCCGTCCCGCCCTCCCTCCCTTCGTTCTCCCTCTTAGCCCGGCCTTGTGTGTCTTAATGATGCTCCTACCCAACGAGCCGACGAGGTCGTGACCCCCCCTGGCCCCTGTCGGCCCCCCTCCCACCGCCGAGGGGGTGAACACATGAGCAAAGAAAATGAAGAAATGGAGTGAAGGTTTCCGCTTGGCCGAGCACTGGGTGTGTGATGGAGTTAGACAGCTGTAGATGTGGATCCAGTCCCGAGATTCAGACGTCCAGGCCTCACAGGGCTTTGGGAAGGGGAGGGGGACAGAGGGGTTGTGGGGTTGTGAAGATAAGGTGCGCTTTATTTCTTAACTCCAGATGAAGCGTGAAGAGGACAGTCAATCTTTAAATCCCCCCCTTCCCCGACCCAAGCGCATTCTAGAACACTTAAGGGATTTCTTTTTTTCTTCGTGACGTTTGCTTCCAGGCTTATACAAACGCATTTCAAGTCTTCGCTGGATGTACTGCATTTCACGCTAGGATCCTCGCCGGAGTATAAATCACACCAGTTGATGTTGACTGTGTAGACAGAGAATTATTCATGATTCACTTTGCCAGTGCGACAGATTATTATAATATAATGGTAAATTAGACTCACACTAATCCAGTTGTTGCATGTACACTATACGTTTATACCAAGCCATTGTTCCGAGTCCATTCAAATGTGCAGCTGTACATTTTGATATGGATATGATGCTAATGGGTTTTCATTCCAGCAATGCAAAAATGAATTTGTTTCTTGATGGCTTTTAATGTTGGCATTTTAAGACATTAATAATGTGCTTCTTTCCACCAAGTCTCCAAATCTTTAGAATTGTCTGCCTAATACCTAGAATGCAACACCACATTTAATGTTAAGAGGGAGAAATAATAATTCTCTTTGGGAATATTGCTCTTCTCCTGAGGATTTCTACAGCCGCCACCGAGAGATAAACCTTGACTAATGATTATTTCTCTTGCCTGTTAAAGCAGTACTCTTTGTGTGTACATTTATGTTCACACATTAATGTATTCTCTCTCTCTCTCTCTCTCTCTCTCTCTCTCTCTCTCTCTCTCCCCCCACCCATCTCGCCGGTGCAGGATCTGAAGAAGGTGCTGTCGTTCCCCCCGTACCCTGGGGAGTTTCTGCACCCGGTCGTGTATGCCTGCACGGCGGTCATGTTGCTCTGCCTCTTCGCCTCCATCATCACCTACATTGTACACCACAGGTAAGCCCCTGCTCCTCCTCCTGCCTGCCCTGACCCGCAACCTCCCTTCCCTCCCACACAGGCCTCCCGCGCTCTGCTGCGCGGGCGCCGCCCACCATGGCTGTCTTGCTACATCCCCGTATTAACTTTCCACCGGAGGAGGCTTTGGTGTTTGGACAGCTACTTTGGAGAAGAGACTTGAACTAACACACAGCACCAACCTAGCTTATGGAAATCCTCTTACGAACATTTCAAATCAAAGGCTGTCTTTGGGCCATGTGGTGCTACTTACACAGCCCTGTAATACCAGCAACATGTGAGGATCCGATTTTTTTTTACAAACATTCTGATCCCATATATTTCAGAAGTTCAGGTCAGGTAGTAAATACTCTATCTTTCAAGGCTACTAGTCATTGAGAAATCATTCAGCCTCCATACTGCGAGCAACATACGGAGAGAAAAGAAGTAAAGTCTGGTGTGGCTTCCTTGTCTGTGTGTTCCAAAGATGGATACAAAGGGCCTCTGTTGGCCCCCTAGTGGCCAGAAATCAATGAATGCAGAATGCATAATCTCGATTCTCATGCAGACTAATCTACCATCTTTCGGTTGTTGATTGTGGTAGCTTTTTTTTAATGTGTACCTGCTGCAACAGCTCCTCATAGGAGTGTGTGAGTCAGACCATTTTCCGCTGTCAAACACTGCAATCCTCCTAACTCAGGTTCCAGAAATCTTGACTGTAATGTGTGGGTGTGTGTGTGTGTGTGTGTGTGTGTGTGTGTGTGTGTGTGTGTGTGTGTGTGTGTGTGTGTGTGTGTGTGTGTGTGTGTGTGTGTGTGTGTGTGTGTGTGTGTGTGTGGGGTGTCTGAATAGTCTGTGTAAGAGAGAGAGTAGGAGATAGGATCGAGGAGATTGATAGACCGTTTTTGTATCACAAACAGTGGTTGTCTGATTCCTAAGTGCAATTAGATTATTTTAATGCGTTTATCCTATCCTTTTTGATCCCCTTATTGTGTTCGGAAGTGGTTGATCAGACTAATGCATAGATCAACCGGAATCTCCTGAAGGGTCTTTGTTTGATATTGACCTTGGCAGACGGAGAGTGAGCTGAGTGGTGTACATGTACCGTGCCTTTTGCTGGTCCGCACAACTCTTTATTCAGCCAACTCTTTATTCAGTCTCATGCCATTAAAATGGCATGAGGTGTATGAGCATATGGTTGATCGTGCCTTACCGCATGTTGTCCTCAGTCCCTTTCAACAGAATCCTTATTTTTTATGTTAGTAAAATGACGCAATGACTATGCGGAAAATGTATTGAGTCAACTTTGTCATCCTGAGTCATCTTTTTTTTATTTTATGTTTTGCATAAACCATGTAGCGCGGTGCAATCACCAGCGTCTGTGTCATCCGGGACACAGGCGGGGTGCGGCTGTCTGCAGTCAGACGAGCCATCGCAGCTTGTCTGGGATCCACACTGCACCTCGTCTCTCTGTGTGTCTGCTGCATCGCCCAGCCCCACCGGGCTCACAGCACAAGAGATAGATCCATTCTGCACGCCTACCGAAAAACCACACCGCAACGACGAACACTGTGTGTGTACGTAGGTCAAAAGGCTGGCACTAAAGATTGTATATTTTTAATGGCTAAACACGTGGAAATGATTTGGAGTAAGGGTCTCTCATAAATACAGCCTCCTTCTGCAATCCCTGAGGGCTACCCTCACCGCTCCAATGTTTAGAGACGCTTTGCTGCCGTGGTAGCACTCCCGTTGACGGACAGCCTCCAAATCGCATAAGAAGGGGGGAGGGGGGCAAGTGTGGAGAATGCAAAGGGGGTGGGTGTTAAAAGTGGTTGTAGGCTATAGTTAAGTCAAGTGAAGTGAAGTAAGCCAACAACAACTTGGGAGGCTGGGACATAAACACTCACACACACACACACACTTGAGCACACATGCCTACTCACACGTATATAAACAGAAACCGCACAACTTCGTGTGGGATTTGTCTTTGTAGCTCTTTGTTTTTGTCCTTATTTTTTCTAGCTTTTTCTCTGTCTGCACGCGTCGATGCAGGCGACTGTCGTACTTCATCATCATTTAAAAAAATTCTATTTAGCCGACACGTTTATCCAAATTGATTTACAGTGAACCCATTCTGTAATTTCCTGATTAATTACCATGTACATTAGGGCATCTTTCTGGGCTGATAGTCAAATATGGATGGTTTTTATTTACCTGGTTAAGAAAGGCACACTTTTGGGCCATTTGGACGATATTGACAGGCTACACTTACTTTCAACTGTAGCCCATGGATGAAAACGCGGTTCCTCGTAATATTTTACGACGCGCATCCACCAGGAGAGTTTCTCCTGACTCGACACCTTCTGCACAGAGATGCTTAAACTAAAATGCCGCAACCAGCATCACCAGGCCAAGGCGGTGAGCGACCGCACTCCGCACCCCTCGCTCGTGTTGCGGCGGGGAGACTTTTAATACGTGCTGTGAATTCATGTGAGTTCAGCAAAAAGGAAAAAGAATCCCACCCCCAGATAAATAAAGGTTATAACCCATCCCTCCCCCCCCCCCCCTCCTCTGGCAGGGATGTAGAATGAAGGAGAAGAGGAGGTGAAGCAGACAGGAGGAGGACAGGGACTGATAGGCTGTCCGTTTTACCAAATAGATGAGCTCCAAAGAATGGAGCAAGGCAAAGGGCTGAGACACACCGGAGGCTGTTCTCAACAAAATGAATAGATGGGAGACTGCGCTGCTTTGTTCAGCGGATAAGTATTCATCAAACAGTCCAGTCACATTTTAGGCCCGGGAATTATTGCTATAAATCACAATCCTCTTGGTCCCATCCCCATAACAACAGCTAATAGAACTGTGAATACATTTAGAAACGGTTTTGAGTAGATATTGGGTGAATACATTTTTAGATTTTTAATAAACACGAAAAAAATCATCACCAAACTGGATGGTTACAATAATGACATTCATGACTCGATAGATGCCTGGTTACCCCAAGGATGAACACAGGAGCCAGTTCAACATTATGTCAGGGCAAGGCTAGCCCTGGTTTATGGTAAGTTTTATCAGTGTAATAGCAGAGTGCTGCCGACCAATCAGAGGGTTCGGTTGAAACTACCCTCGTATAATGTGTCATAATGCGCTGTCCTATTCTGTAGATTGCATCGGCCAGAGTCGGGTTGGGGAGGCGGTCGGGATGGAGGGGGTGGGGGGGGGTACAGTGTATGGGGGAAGGGCTGTGGTCGGTGGGATGTTTTATTCCTTACAGCCTGCAGGAGGTGGGGAAACGTGGAGGGCTGCCAGGTTAATGTAGTTGACCCAGTGTAGCCCCCGAAGCAGAGCCCAGGAAAACATGCTTCCAGGAAAAAAGTAGGGGGGGGTGTAGCGTGTTTGGAGGGGGAACGGAGACAGGGCCGGGGGGAATGGGGGTTGATTTATAGTTTCCCCCCTCCCAGGAACACTGGAGTTCAGCACCTGGACAGAGGCAGAGCGGGCGGGAAACAAACAGCACAGACCGCTTAGCTGTGCCCCAGCCCCTGGTGTCCAGACACGCTTACAGCCAGGTGTAGCGCTAGTGCTGCTGCTGCTGCTGCTGCTGCTGCTGCTGCTGCTGCTGCTGCTGCTGATGATGATGCTATAGCTGATTCCACTGCTGCTGCTATAGCCGATGCTGCTGCTGCTGTTGCTGCTGCTGCTGCTGCTGCTGCTGCTGCTGCTGCTGCTGCTGCTGCTGCTACTGTGTGTCTTCTACTGCCTCATCTGCAGTTAGCTCACGTCCGGCCAGGGGCTTCTGTCCTCCATTTTGGGGAGCCAGGAACCTCCTGCACACATTATTATATGTTTAATCTCCAAACGGTGACAGGGTGCCTGTAAAATGAATTAATGAGTCGAACTGGGGCTGATGCGTAACCGACTGTAGGAGACTGTTACTGTTACTGTCCCCTGACCTACATTTTCTCTCACTCTCTTATTTGTTTTGGTGGGCTTGCATGGAATGAGGTAATGGGACCTTGGTGGCATGCCCCAGGGTGAAGTAGCAGGCTGACTGATGCCGTATTTAACAGACTGAGGATTGGTGTTCGGTGGGACTCGTGGATGTTTCAATCAACCCAGTCGACTGAAACCAGTCGTCTGTTATTATTTCCTCGCTGAGCTTGTCCAATATTTTCTCATTGTGTTTGGCCATGAATCACTGCGCACTCTCTCTCACATGGTAGAAACAATGGTGCTAAGAACATTTTAGGTTTATTATTAGATTCTTGTTTTTTTCGCCTTCTCCAAAGGCGTCCAAATGCTGCTCAGCAACTTTCTGCAGTTTGTTGTACTTTTTTTTTGTTGTTGTGGCAAGCCATTATTAAAGCAATTATTTTTTTAGAAAGAAAAGTTGAAAAGCCGAAGATGTATTTCAGCCAAATCTGCAGCTTTGAAATAAGTAAATGCCAAAAACCTCTGCATGATAAATAATGTTAAATTAGTCCTCATTCAGGACTAGGTAATAAAAGCTATTTGTTTAAAAGAAAGGCAGTTAACGACCAGGCTATCATCCTATTCTTCTGAGTGAGGAGACAAAGTACGACTCTGGCTGTGTTGCGTGGAACAGTTTCCTTGAGGTGAAACGCCACGATAAAACAGATTAGAAAAGGGAACATTTTCTTTCGCTTTTTACCTATTCCTTTGTTCTGATGTCTTCTGCTTGTCTCCTTGGCAGCGCGATCCGCATCAGTCGGAAAGGATGGCACGTGCTTCTCAACTTCTGCTTCCACACGGCTCTGACCTTCGCTGTGTTTGCCGGTGGCATCAATCGAATCAAATACCCTATCATCTGTCAAGCAGTAAGTGCATTCCCTTTTCATTTGTCCTGATGTAGTGTTTTTTTCCCCTTTTCCTTCAGAATATTGATCATGAATGTCTGTTTTACTGTAGATGCCCGCAAGCCCACAGCAAAGACTATGCTACTAATGTAATTTTTTTTTGATACCCTGGCCCATTTTTTACTCTTTGTTTTCCCCTTCGACGCTTGGAAATACGTGCTTGTTGCTCCTGGTAAGACATTTAAAATATTGATAGAATATACCCTTGTGGTCGTGGCTTTTTCCAACAGAGATGCATCTGGTGTCTTGATTGGGAGAGGGTTGCCATAGCCACACACAGGGATATAGACAATGTGCATATAATTGGCCAGGGTCATCCTTTTGTGGGAGAAACCGGGTTGTAATCTTGTCTTATTGCCTCTGCCGCACACTTTGTGTCTATCCAGTTAATGTTTTAGTAGCTGCAGCTTTAGTAGCCTCCCTAATTAAGCTCATTGATATCCCTGCTCAAAATGGACAAACACTACGGTACATTTCTAGGAACAGCCAGCGAGGATGGCTGGTAATGGCGATAGCGTTGGTCACTGAGCTTTTATCTCAAGGACACAAACATTGTAATGTGTCATAGTCTGTAGTCCTTCCAGATGCAGAGGCTGCTCATAAAGTGCTATCATCTTTGCATATTTAATTGACGTAGGAATTTTCTTAAAGTAATCCCTAAAATAACAAAGACTGAAGGAACTGCCGAATAGGAGGAAAATAAAACTCTGTGGACCAAATATTCAATTAATTTACCTAAAATTAAGTGCTTGGTAAGATAAGTCATTGTTACCCAGGCTGTGCTTGGTCGTGTGCAGAACTTTCAGGGGTGTTGTTGCTCTACAAAGGTAGCTTCCTCTCTCTCTTTCGATGTCTGTCTCTCTCTCTCTCTCTCTCTCTCTCTCTCTCTCTCTCTCTCTCTCTCTCTCTCTCTCTCTCTCTCTCTCTCTCTATATATCTGTGTCGGTATGTCTGTCTGCCTGTCTGTGTGTCTCTCTCTCTCTCTCTCTCTCTCTCTCTCTCTCTCTCTCTCTCTCTCTCTCTCTCTGTCATGCCCAGGGCAACATGCAAGCGAGGGAGTAAGGGAATGAGAGAGGCAGGGGAAATTTACGAGGCTATGCTAGATTGGACATATATGTTCTCCTGCCCACTGGCTGGATATATATATATGTATATATATATATATATATATATATATATATATATATATATATATATATATATATATATACATAAATATATATAGACCAGAGATTGGCGGCCAGAGATTGATGCCCAAATCCCAGACTGAGCCCTTCGCTCCCATCCCTTCTTTCATTCTGTAATTTGCACAATCCCTCTCATCATCCTCCCTCCACTACCTTTCTTTTGTACGCTGCAGTGCATTCTGGGAGGGAGGTGGCGATGGGTCAGGGCGGTTAATGTTTTGCCGCCTCGGCCGTTCCTGTCACAAGCACTTTAGCCGTCCTCTGTGTCTCGCCGTGCACTGGTTCCACCCTGTAGCCCTACAGCGGAGCACCTGATTGGCTACCGAGCACTTCTCGTGGCCCGGGCTGGTGTAAGAGGTAGAGTCACTCATTTATCCATCCTGGACGCCTGTCTCTCATTCCACACACCGCCAACCTCGCCTGGCGGTGATACCGTATAAGCTCTGGGCAATATGGATGATGTTTTTGTTTGTTATTGGCCCATCGTGGGCGGAGACAGACTGGATCAGCCTGGGTAATTAGTCCTCGCCGTTTTAATTGATTGATGGATATACATTGAACGACTCCCTCCTCGCACCGAATCAAGATGTGCGGCTACCTATCTGATTGCAGGAGAATACAAGTGCAGAATGTTTAAAAGCGATGACTTAACAATACATTGCCCCAACCACTGGCACAGGGCCCATCCGGGGGCTCTAGCTGGCCATTCTCCACTCCTTTCGCTCTGCACTTCCCCCGCGGGCTCCTTTGCTTATTTAGCACTTAGACCACCAGGGGAGCTATGTATGGATGCTCCTCAGAGACTATAGCTCAGCATTCAATAGTATCACTCCAGACATACGGGTCTGTAGAGTCTGACTTAGACCTCCCTGTTCCCACCTGTGCCTCGATAACGGACTTCCTCACCAACTGCCAACAAATGATTTGACTTAGCCCCCACTCTCCTACCCCCTCATGATCCACATCGGCTCTAGGCAGGGCTGAATCCATTCCTCTATGGACTCATCCTTGGATACGCCTATGGCTGCACTCCAACCGACCCCACCGACACTATCATCAAATTCACAGATTTTACAACTATGGTCAGGGAGAGAAGAGTCGGCCTATAGAGAGAAGGTCCAGAGAGGGACCCTGTGGTGCTTAGCCAACAACCTGACGCTGAACACCACGAAAACAATGGAACTCATGATGAACTCCAGGAAGCACTGCATGGACCCAGCCCCGCTCTACGTCAGCAGGGACTGAGTGGGAAGGTGTCCTCACCTTCTAATTCCCGGGTAGCCACTCTGGGGGCCTCTCTTGGACTGCAAACACCACTGTGGTTGTTAAGAAGGCCCAGCTGCGAGTACACTCCCTCAGATTGCTCTGCAAAAGCCTGATGCTGGAGGAAGAGCTGTTTGAGGGCCATCTACGGCTCCTACAGCGAGAGTGTGCTGGGCGGACTGTATCTCAGGGAGGTACACTGTCTGCTCAGCGTCAGACAACAGAGCTCTCCAGAGGGATCAACACTCCCATCAAGTCCCTGGAAGATCTCTCCAGCTCTTGCTGCCTCTGCATAGCCAAAAACCTTCTTAAAGGATTTGGCCGTTTGCTAAGACCCCAGGGTAATTGATGATATTTGGCCATTCTCCGTTCGCGTTCTTGTCTAAACTTCAGCTTGCATTTCACCAAGAACAGTCTCAATTCCTGCAAGTGCTCTCGACACTCGCCATTTCACCAAGGATCGGTTGGTAACTTGGCAGCACAGATATCCCGGTATTTATTTTGGCATTCAAGCAAGGGCCGACAAGTAACAGACTAGTACAATGGGGGAATATCATTTCAATTTACTCATGCTATTTCATCACTAAATCACCTCTACCCATTGTTGATGGCAGGAATCAATTGTTTTGAATGTTAGCAGTTTTACGGAAATTTATGAAGAGAAAAAAAAATTCGGAGTTGAGAAGCTAGCTAGCCAGCCGGCCACTAGCGCTCACAGACCCCTCGCCCCACAGACCCCTCACACCCACATACCACTGCAGCTAACGGAGCAAACGGTGGAGGAAAAGCAGGCCAACAACTGTATAACAAATGTAATAAATTTAACAACAGAGGCACTATAAGTCGTTATTGTTTTTATTATAAATATAAATTAAATTGTTGGTCTACAGTTGAGGAGCAATCAGCTGAGCTTCCATTGTTTTGGGGGAAAATCCCAAGGGGTATTGCGCAATACGGGCAAGAAATGCATCGTCTCAGACTGTCAATAGCGTTCTGTGTGCTCATGACCTTGCAAGCACATGCTTCCAAGTACGAGTAGCAAGTACGTTCTCCCGAAGAAAAAAAAGTTGCCTCTTTGCATTCCTATCGGTGAGAAACGCCTTTTGTCTATGTTAAGTTGTCAATCAGCCATGGATTTTGCTTTTGAATAGAAGAAGCACAGTTTCTCAGTCCTTGAGCATGCGCAGTGGCCTGTTTGTAGTAAGTTGTCAAACACAGCCATAAATCTGCAATATTTTCGGCGCTCTGATCATTAGGCTACCTGTGACGCCCCGCTGACAGGTTACCCCGCGTAGACTAACCAGCCGGAGGCAGATGATGATATTGTTGTGGCAGAAGTGCATCAAAAGTAGCCTCTGAATCACAGCGCTTAATGATCTGTGTTTTCGTAGGCTAACTGGCGGTTGTTGTGAATAAGAGACTATTCTGAACACATTTGAAGTCTTTCAAAGTAATTCAAGTAATATTCCCCTCACATGACCAGGAGATAGACTAGTGTAACTCTGGAGGGAGATGGAAGCGGCTCACCCAAAGCAAATGCTAACCCAATTCCGTATTAAACAACTCATCTGATTACAATGGGAAAACGCCAATTTACAGATATCTCTGCGTAGCCCTTTAAGGACTCTTTTCACCCGTTGCCCTCTGGCACATGACATGAGAACCGTTTCTTTCCCTGGGCCATATGCACCTTTAATGTCAAGAAGCAGTGAGTAGCCCTCGTGTGCAATATGAAGATGTAGACTGTCTTCTTAGGGCAAACCAACAGGATCTTGTGTGATTATTATATTTATTCTAGCGCAACAACATTCATACTGGTGCATTGATACCTTTGTTCTAGTGCAATTGCTACTTCATTCATCATGTTTACTTATTTTTTTCGGGCCTGTATTGCCGGCTGTGGATGTTGATGTGTCTACAGGCTGTTTTTTTGGATTGTATGGCTTGGTTTCCCTGTGTCTTCTATTTACCTGGTTCTTTCTATGCACTGATCAGGTGTACAACTCCTAATTTGCTCGTATTCTGAACACAATAAAGGCTCTGTATTCTATTATATTTAAAATACAGCTCTTTATCTCATTTTGTCCCCGGAGGAGACTTTAGCATGTTTGGTGCCGTCCTCCTCTTCCCAATCAGTCCTTCCAGTGATAACTCTCAGCCGAATCGGGCACCAGCCCAGATTGCCTGCTCATCCACAGGGGACCAGGCAGGCCCCACCAGACACAATTTGGGATAATTACAGAGCCGCTGGAGGAAACGTGTGATAATCCACACATATGGATTCGAGTGCATCACGCGCAGATGTGCGCATAATAACGAACACGCGCCGACACTCACAGTGCGCACATGCAGGGATCTGCCCGAGAGGAGGCTTCGAGGGGATCTGAAGCCACAGCTTTAGCAGATCTCGCAGCTGGTTAAGCCACCACATCCCAGCTCCTTCCTGATCTCCCTCATTGTCCTCGCAGTCATCCGGCCGCCACGGCTCCGTGTCGTTCTCATCTGCCTCACATTTCCCCCTCAAACCCACTCATCCTCATCCCCCCCTAACCTCGACCTCTCTCTCCGTCCCTTGTTCCAGACGCGTCCTCCTATGTTTTTCTCACGTCAATCTATAACCATTTTCGTGTACGGCCTACTCCTCCTCTCTAACATTACTCACTCCATCTCTGTCTCTGTGCTCCTCTATCCATCCCCGTCGATCTTGTCGCCTCCTGTCGTGTGTCGTCGGGGGCCCCTCCTTGGCGAGGCGGCATGTAAGGCTGTCAGGGGTAATAAATGATCACACCCCCCTCACACCCGCAGCCTTTGTGTTTCCGTTGTTTGACCTTCTCCCGGCGACCACGAATACACAATCGGCTGTGCAGAAAAAACGACACAGTCATTAATTAACCTGAGATGCGGTTCATTTTTTTTTTTTGTGAAACATGGAGGCAGTGAAGGTGACCTCCCTTCTTAAGCGGTGGCCCGCAGGGTTGCGGTACCTGAGCGGGGCCTTCGGTTCGGGCACGGCTGTTAGTGTGCCACCGTGACATCACACGTTAGGAGAAATGCCAGGCGAGAGAGAAAAGGTGTACCTGCTGTAATTTACGTTTCAGCCCATTGACTCCATTCCGACCATTAGTCTGGGCCAGGATCCATCACGTAACTGGGTGGTGGGGGGAGAGCAGCGCAAGGCAAGGTGCCAATAGAGATCAGCTTTTTAAGAGATCAATAGAATCAGATGCATTGATGAGCATATGAACATTGACCTCTTATACATATTATTTAGCGCATGGAACCTCTCTACAGATATGAATATGATGATGTAAATGAATATTCCTCAGCATTAAACACTGAGAGAATGGTGCTGTAGGAATTGTGATAGCTTGTCATTGACGAAAGCATGAAAAACGTTAATTTGTGTGACCAGCATATCAATAATTTGCCATACATCTATATCAATTTCGATGATCGGATATGTTGTCATGTTATAGCAACAGCTGCATAGTGTAGTGACAAGGCTGCTTTCCTCCAAGCGAACTGTACATGTGCATGCCTGCATGGCCTTGTGGACATGGCTTTGGGACAACCTAATGAGCAATTAGGCTAATAAAATATCCGGCTGATTCAGTCATTAAATTCATTCCACTGTTCCACTTGACATTCTTATTGATTGGTATAAAATGTGCATAATAATGATGTGTGTAATTTCTGTACTCCAATTAAACACATTATTAGAACCTCAATTCCATTGCAATGTAGGCATCACTTTATGAATTACTTCTGACAAGTGGAAATAATGCATCTGTTTAATTTCCCAGAAAATCGATAAATATGACTCATTTGCGGAGGTCTAATCGTATGCTGGCTCCTCGGTTTTTTTCTGTTGCGGTACAAGAGGAGCCGTGGCCTTCTCAGCCACTAAGGGGCTATGCTCTGAGGACAAGAGGGTTCAAAATAGCTTTCTCCCTCAATCCACCAATCCATCCAGTAACCGTCCTTCCGTCTTTACACGCTAATTCACTGTCAGGGTCAGCGTAACCTATTCTGCTGACGATCAGGCAGCGCACATTCGCACAACAATCACAAGCAACAATGTTTTCCCTGCTTGCGATCACACTATAGTCCATGACGTTGCTCCTCCTTACTTTGGTTCTGGGCTACGAAACCATAGCTAGTAAGCATTGCGGTAAAAATGTTACATTTGAGTACATTGAAATCTTTCAGGCTTCAAACACCGGTAGCTTTGAAGCGCTACCACGACCCATTGCTTACTGATGCTTCAATACTGAAGAGACAACGACTGTGGAGCAACTGGAACCTGCTACAGGGTTGTTAATGTTCCACTGAATGGACAAGATGTACTCCTTAGGCATAAGTCCAGTTATCCATTGTGGTTTGAGTCATCAGTGACGGTGAACAGTGAAGAAGGCGGACTCGGATGATAACAAGAAAATAAATGAGCACAATATTCGTATATTTCATGCCTTGAAATTGTTGATGACTCATTTAGCCTTCACTGCTTAATAGCAAGTCCAGTTGATAAGAAGTAGGACAGAGTGCTTTAGCTTATCTAGGAGGCAGTCTCTTAGATGTGATTTATTCCTCAAGGGAACTCATTTGTTTTCTGGCAAAATTCACAATCAATATTGAACAGATTTTCAAAAACTCATTGGGAGTTTTATTGTGCATTAAAAACATACATTGTCAAGAACCATTACACAAGTGTATTAAGCCCTCAGTAGCAAACATGGAGTAATAATAAGATTGCTCAGCGAAAGAAGCAAATTAAGAAGGGAAACGAGCAACCGGTCGAGTGTACAGTCTGCCCCCTAGAGGTCAGAGAAAGATTAATGCGCCTTATGTATCTTGCACATTTTATACAAACACCGCTCCCAGCATGCTGGCCAACAACATCGCTCACCGCTGGCCCCATCCCAGGACTATGAGCCTCTAATCATAACGTTTAGAAGGTGAAGTACTAAGCTGGTTTGGCTAGGTACACGTTGAAATCCTCCTTTCCAAAGAGTCTTATGAATTCTCATCTACAAAAATATAATAACCCAATAAACGCTGGCTAGCGCGGGATACGACTACCCTTCCATTGAGGTAATGCCCGTATCATCCTTTCCCTGTGGGCATGTTTGGTCATTTAGTCATTTTCAGTTTTTAGGAGGGACATAATGTGGACCGCAAATCGGTGATTGACTCACCTGAGCCTCTCTCTCTCTCTCTCTCTCTCTCTCTCTCTCTCTCTCTCTCTCTCTCTCTCTCTCTCTCTCTATCTGTGTCGGTATGTCTGTCTGCCTGTCTGTGTGTGTGTCTCTCTCTCTCTCTCTCTCTCTCTCTCTCTCTCTCTCTCTCTCTCTCTCTCTCTCTCTCTCTCTCTCTCTCTCTCTCTCTCTCTCTCTCTCTCTCTCTCTGTGTCGGTATGTCTGTCTGCCTGTCTGTGTGTCTCTCTCTCTCTCTCTCTCTCTCTCTCTCTCTTTCTCTCTCTCTCTCTCTCTCTCTCTCTCTCTCTCTCTCTCTCTCTCTCTCTCTCTCTCTATCTGTGTCGGTATGTCTGTCTGCCTGTCTGTGTGTCTCTCTCTCTCTCTCACTCTCTCTCTCTCTCTCTTACTCTCCCTTCTCCCTGTCTCTAACCATTAAAGGAGACACATCTGGACTCTTTTCCGCACAGGCAGACCAGGGAGAATTATTGTATTCGGTGCCTGTAAGATTTATCTGTGCTGATTGCTCCGAATAAAAATGATGTTGGCGCATTGTAAATCTATGAACGTTTTCAAATCCTATTCCCTTACACCGTTCAGCTTTTGGCAAATATTCACGCAGTTTGAGTCTAACCACCTGACTAAAGTCTGTAAAACAGAGTCAGACCAATCGTACTCCCCACGACCCCCTCGTTCTCAGTCTACCTCAGGGAAACACAAGTCATGAATGTTAAAGCGCCAAGGCAGAAAAAAGAGGCCTGTTTTATGTGGGGTTTAAGTGTATACCAGTACATGCTGTACTGCCGAGGCGTCGACGTAACTGCCATTCCTATTGTCATTTGGTATTCGTCACTCGCACGTCATGTCCTCCAACTGACAGATAACATAGGCTCTCTTCCCTCCGCTGCAACAACAGGGCTTTGCTCCTATCCCAGAGAAACCCACTTCTCCCCTTGATATACTTCACTGGCAACTTTCTTATTTTATTTTGAAAACGGTCTTTCTCCTATTTTAGTGCATTTTAGGGAAGTGTGTGGGGTGAGTGAAAAAAACGCAGCCCGAGGCATCAAACAATAAATAATAAAATAAATACAGGTAGTTTCGCGTCCTTGGAGTGACATTGATTGCGTTAGCGGCGGTGGAACATTTGGTGAGCTGCTCCTCGCCCAGCCGCAACGAGCTTGATCAAGTCGGATGCGTTGTGGAACTGTCTCCGCAGCACAGATGGCGAGACAACACACCAACAATACGAGGAATACACAGGCAGTGCTCCCGAGAGCTACTGTGGTCCACAGTCTCACCACGAATGCATTAGAGATGAGATCTGGTGGCCCCCTTGACCCTGATAAATAAACGTGTGAAAGGGCGTCACACACCCTGAGGCCCTTAAGGGACCTTAAAACGGGGCAGACAACCCACATCGTTCTGACGGGCTGTACCTTGTACTTATTGTCTCACACATTCTCCCTCTTCTCTCTGGATCCAACAAATGATAATATTAGTGTTATTTGAAATTCTAATATTTTGTGTACACTTTCTGTGATATAACTACATTTTGAATCTATGTTGGCTGCTCTATGTTCATGTCTGTGGTAGGCTTTCACCCTTTTTTGGTTTGTTTTATAGACTCAATAATTAATCAATCCAAAAAAAGGATTGATAAATCAACACTGAAAATAATCTGGATGATGAGTTTATCCCTGGGGTGCAACAACCCATCCCGGCCGCGAGTGTTTGATTGGCTGGAGATCACATGGTAACCTGTGTCTCCTGTGTGTCCCCAGGTGGGCGTGGCACTCCACTACTCCACCCTCTCCACCATGCTGTGGCTGGGGGTGACGGCCAGGAACATCTACACGCAGGTGACCAAGAAGCCCCCCCAGAGCCAGGACGGAGCCCCGCCCCCCGCTCGCTCCCGCCAGCCCCTCCTTAGGTAAGCACCACCGTCCTAACGACCACACACACACTCACAGAGTCAGACACACATACAAACACATACACTCGCAGACTCCGACTCACACACACATATACACACAGACACACACACACACACACACACACACACACACACACACACACACACACACACACACACACACACACACACACACACACACACACACACACGGAAACTAACATCACCACCAGCCTGATCCAGCATGGCAGATGGTAGATAATAGGTCTGCCCGTGTGTGTGTGTGTGTGTGTGTGTGTGTGTGTGTGTGTGTGTGTGTGTGTGTGTGTGTGTGTGTGTGTGTGTGTGTGTGTGTGTGTGTGTGTGTGTGTGTGTGTGTGTGTGTGCATACCAGTATCCCATTTAACGACTCAGAATTTAGCACAGCTTGCTCTGTTTCTATTTTCTGAGGTCAAGGACTGCTCACAGCGTGAATCTACACTTTTTTCGATAGAGGGCAGGGTGAGAACAAGCTCTGAACAAGCTTTTGCTATGGTATGATCAAAGTATTATCAGTGTTTGACCTCCCACTTGCCATTCCTTTTGAAGCTTGAATCATTTGGATCAACATGTATTGAATCTAAAACACTGGGATCGGTAAATTAGTTTTCCTTCACAAATTGCAGCACAACAGGAGCAGAATATGTTTGGCATTATCTACATTTTGGCTCTTTTCTATTTTCTCTGTGTAATTAAAGTGTCAAAAGCAAGGCGTTTGCCGAAGTGCGCTTATTGACAATTTATTTATTCCCATAATTTCTGTGTTGCTGTTGGGGGCTCATTTTTCGCGTGTTTTGAACGAGGCCCGTGACGAACCCTGCGCTCGGGTGACTTATTGGAAGGTTTATCCGCAGAGACATTCTCTGGCCTCGTTACCTCGGTCTGGGCCTCACGCTATGTTGACGTTAATGTCAGACAATTCCTTGTTTAGCCCGCTCTTGGCTCCATTTCTTTGAGCAAACAGTGTCTGGAAGTGCTGTGAAAAGGAGTGGGATGGATGCAGACGGGGGCACGGGGGGGGGGGGGGGGGGTCTGGGGTGGGGGGAGGGGGGGGGGGGGGGGGATTGTCTGGGGGGGAGGGGGGATGCCTTCGTATTAATCAGCTTTAATTCCTGAATGAAGTCTCATTCACTCCTGGATTGTCTCACGTGCCTCAGAGGTGATATTGAAGCTGGAGGGTGCTGCTTAGCAACGGCAGTGGCATGAGGGAGGGAGCAGTCGTTGCCGTTGACTAGCATCTGTCCAGGGGTATATATATATATATATAGATATATATAGATATATCATTGAATGTCAATATGCAAATGAGCTTTTTTAATTAAAGTCATGCACGACGTGAACGCACGCTGCCGATGCTTATCAGAAGCACCTTGGCTTATCGGCGCCCTCCCCACCCCCGCTTGCTCCTCCGGTTAGCATGTGAGGTGCGTCTGTGTGTGTGTGTGTGTGTGTGTGTGTGTGTGTTCGTGGAAAAATAGGAGATTTACACGGAGCCGAACGACGACACCTTTGGAATGCTGTTACAAATGAGACAGCAGCCGTTGTTGTTTTGTTTCGTTCGTTTCATTTTCAGGCGTGTGCGATGGGATCGCTTCTAATTCACTTATGCATTCAGCAAGTGTTTACAAGCCAAGGTTATTCATCATTATTATGCCCTAAACAGACGGGCATCTTTCACAGAGGTAGCGAGCGCAAGCTAGCTGAGGGGGCTGTGTCGTGGGGCTTATTTCCCCTCTTATTAAGTTCACTCCTGCCAAACCACATTTGGCAGCATGTGCTTTCTAATGTCAATCTCATTGAAACAGATGTTTGGCACTTACACACGGAGCACGTACACTTGGATGCTAGTAAAATTATACTACATAGTGTGTGTGTGTGTGTGTGTGTGTGTGTGTGTGTGTATGAGCTTTGTCCGACGCAACCATTCACCAGGGAACATCTGGGGCTGTTTCTGATTGGGTGTGGGCCAGTTTAATAGCATTGAAGGAAGGACCTTTGTGTTGTTTTGTGGCTGTGTTGGTGCCCAGGGATGTGCACTGCCTGGAGGGAGGTCAAATATGTGGTACAGCAGGGTACTTATCGGTCTGAATCGTTTTCCTTGAAGCCATTAAACCGGATCTTTCTGAATATTTTCAACTGGATCGTTGACAATAATTTTGTCATGCAAGTGAATA
The DNA here is from genome assembly GCF_902167405.1 of Gadus morhua. Taxonomy (NCBI): domain Eukaryota; kingdom Metazoa; phylum Chordata; class Actinopteri; order Gadiformes; family Gadidae; genus Gadus; species Gadus morhua. The sequence continues at coordinate 15,380,344 of NC_044062.1, read as the reverse complement.
ATTGTGTAGTGATTGTGTTGTTGCCATATATGAATATTATTAGACGACTTTATGGCGATTCATCTCTACCTATTCAGCTGAACGTGAAAGGCCTCAAGCATTACTCTCTAAGTTCCCGTCCCTCCTTCCCCCCAAGTACCAAGGCCTCTTCTCCCAGGCATATCCTCAGACACCCCATTCTCACCCCTTTCCCCACCCCTGCCATCTGGATCTTGTCGAGGAGGAGGATAACTGGTCACCTCTCGCCAGGGGGAATAAGATAATGTGTGTGTGGGTGCTCTTCCGCTCAGGCTGTAGGCAGACAGGTGGGGTGGAACGGGGGGGGGCGATGCGACGGTCCAGTCGCACCGTTACAGTGATTGACTGTAATGCCGGCCGTCAGACGGCCAGACGCATCCAGACAGCAGGAGACAAATCAATTTCTCCTCTGCTCAAAATCACCCTCTCCTCTTTCGAACCCCCCCCCAAAACCTCCACATCCATTTCCACCCCGCCACCGCCACCGCCACCAGCCCTCCACCACTCACAGCAACACCAGCCCTCCATCCTCCAGCCCCACCCACCCCGGACACAGCCCTCCGTCAGCTACGTGACGGAGGTATATTGGCCTGTCAGCCGAATAAAGCAATCTGGCCCGTCCCGCCGACCTTTGGCCTGAAATCTGTGCCGTATTGAACCAGGAGATTTGAGCACCTCCACTCATCCGATTAACTCGCTGTCACAACCCCCGAAGGCTGATGCGTGCCCGACATCTTGAGTGCAATATTTCAATTTCAATACAAAATGTTTCCCCTCGCCCCCTCTTTGTCAGCGAAACAGACCCAGGCCTACAGAGCACTCCACCCTTTAAAGGACCTCTAGTTGACCAACATGTGTGGTGTTGATTAGCCATAACGGGCCATTTCTGAATCCATCCTCTAGCGACATCACAAGTGGGAGTGTCAAGGTATCTGATGTGCGATGGACAGATCAGCCAACCAGTTGGTTCGGCCCACTGGTAGGGCGGGTAGGTTGATCTTTCTATCATACATCCTGGGTTGGACAATCCCACATGTGACCTCACCAGAGGGTTGATTTTCAAATAGCCTATAATGGCTAATAAACCTCACAGCTGGTGGTAAAACAGGGGACCTTTAAGATATTAGGTGTGTTTCAGTATCGGCTAAAAAGGATTTCCCCACAACTGCTATGGTACCTTGTAGAAGACGATTGATTACTGCAATAACGTTAGCATCTCTGAGCGTGTTCAGCATGT